>NC_072406.2:138403500-138723333 GCF_028858775.2 Pan troglodytes | reverse complement strand
CAGTGACAGCCAGCAACACTGAGGGCTTACTAGGGACCAGGTGTTGCATGAAATGATTCACATACCTTTTTTGTTTTTTGAGATGGAGTTTCCCTCTTTTTGCCCAGGCTGGAGTGCAATGGCGCGATCTCGGCTCACTGCAACCTCTGCCTCCTAGGTTCAAGTGATTCTCTTGCCTCAGCATCCTGAGTAGCTGAGATTACAGATGCCCACCACCATGCCTGGCTAATTTTTGTATTTTTAACAGAGACGGGGTTTCATCATGTTGGCCAAGCTGGTCTTAAACTCCTGACCTCAGGTGGTCTGCCCACCTTGGCCTCCCAAAGTGCTGGGATTACAGGCGTGAGCCACCACGCCTGGCCTGATTCACATACCTTATTTCATATTACCTCCTTTTACAACTGGATAAACTGAGGCAGGAAAGGATGAAATCTCTTGCCCAAGGCCATACAGCTTGTAAGTGGCAGGGACAGAATTTTTAAGCCAGTGGGTTTCTAAGTTTTTAGTCAGAACTCCTATATACTCTTTAAAATTATTGGAGGCCCCGAAGAGTTTTTGTTTACATAGGCTGCCTCTACCCATATGTGCTGAACTACAAATTAAAACTGGGGAAAAGTTAAAGTATTAGTTTGTTGACTCATTTAAAATAACAATAATAAGTCCATTAAATGTTGACATAAATAGGATTATTTTTATTAAAAAAATAACTATAATTTTCTAACAAAAACAGTATGAGAAGCCCGGCATCATTTTACATTTCTACACATCTCTGTGATGTCTGGATTAATGAAAACAGCTGGATTTCATATCTGCTTCTGCATATAATCCATTGTGATGTGCTGTCTGGATTGAAATATATGAAGAAAATCAGACATCACTCAGGTATGTAGCTGGAAAAGGAGAAATAGTTTAATAGCTTTTTCAGATAATTGTGGATATTGTTCCTTGATACTACACCAAAACTTGAGTGGAATTTTCTTTTTTCATTTTATTTTGTGGTTAAGTGCATATATCATAAAATATAACGTGGTAACCATTTTTAAGTGAACAGTTCAGTGATATTAAATACATTCAGGCTAGGCATGGTGGCTCAAGCCTGTAATCCCAGCACTTTGGGAGGCTGAGGAGGGAAGATCGCTTGAGTCCAGGAGTTTGAGACCAGCCTGGGCAACATAGTGAGACCTCTTCTCTACAAAAAAAATAAACAAAATTACCCAGGCATGGTAGTGTGTGCCTGTAGTCCTAGCTATTTGGGAGGCTGAGATCGGAGGATCGCTTGAGCCCAGGAGGTCCAGGCTGCAGTGAGCCCTGATGGCACCACTGCACTCCAGCTTGGGCAACAGAGCAAGACCCTGTGTCCAAAAGAATACAAGTAAATAAATACATAAATAAGTTCATAATGTTGTGCAACATTGACCACCATCCATCCTCAGAACTGAACTCATTTCGTCTTGGAAAACTAAAACTCTACATTCATGAAACAACAATTCCCCATTCCCTCTTTCCCCTGACCCCTGGCAACCACCATTCGACTTTCTATCTCATGATTTTCACTATTCTAAGTACTTCATATAAGTGGAATCATACGGTATTTGTCTTTTTGGGACTGGCTTATTTCCTGTAACATAATAGACATGTAATACTTTCTTAAAAGTTATGAGGTCAATATGAAACCGTATGAGTAAACTCTGAAATTGTTATGTTAAAATTCATTGATTGATCTAATACTTTGGATGGATCTTTTATCCATGTATGATTTTGTAACATCCTGCACTGGTTATTTGGAAAATATTGATTCTTCGAGTTATACCGATCTTCTAAATGTTGGTACATTTTATTTTACAATATGAAAAGAATTCATTGATATTACCACTGAACTTGTCAGAAAAGTCCCTAATTATTGAGAATCTGTCAGGATAAAGGAGGCACGCAGAAGTTCTCAAAATTCTAATTTAAAGTTCAAATTTGATCATTGATAACCCATATTATCAGTTGTTTTCCTTAAAGTGACAGGCTCGTTGTGTTCATCATGAAAAAATATCTGCCAAATACTCATGTCTGAGAAACCATAGTTTGTTAGTATTTCTTTCAAGTTAAAGTGGTGTTTCATGAAAACAGTGGCTAGTTAGATTTGCAACTACAATGAGTAACAATTGTACAAATGATTCTCAACACAGCCAACGCATCACAGCTAACGTGAGTTTCCCATTTTGTTATGCAGGGTATTAAAATGAAGGTTACTCAATGGTAGCTATATAATAAAACACTTTTCCTGGCTTCCTCAGGAACATTGTTGTTTAAGTGTACAAGTAATACTGTGTTAAAGAGTGTGATGACTGATAGCAGAGTTGGGCGCCCCTGCCTTCATTCATGTTACGGAGCCAGCTGCTTCACCCATCATGACTTCCGCACCCATCTGTGCAAATGGTAACTCCATGGAAAAGGCAAATCACAACTTGATAATATTACAGAAATAATTTCAGTTCTTAAGGATCATGGAAATCCCTATCTTTTGAGAATGACAATTTTAAGAGATGCCTACTTTTAGCAGTTTTCTCTTTAAGCCTTATGGGTCGTTGCCATGACTCTTCTGATGGCTATTGTCTGATGTCATGAGGATCATCAGTTACATCTAATGACTGGTTCCTGGTTATGTTCCTGTTCTCCTGTAACTGAATGTGGAAAATAAAATCCAGGAACTACAGTGCTTCCCTCAGGTCCAGCAATGCAGGAATAATCCACAGCATTTGTGTGAATAGTCCAAAATACCCCAACAAAAGCAGCTACGTTATGGAAATGATTGAACTTCATTCAATCAGGAGCCAAACCAGTCGTAGTTCTACTTTCATCCGGGGCCCCACTCCCCAATTCTAAAAGGATTCTAATGCTGCAAATCCTAATCCTAACAGCAAATCATCAGAGCTGCTCAAAGTTCCTCGGAGGTGGGACTCCAGCAGATGGAATGCCTGTACCTTTTCTGTTTGTCCGCGGTGAGCTCACTGTTTTGCCTTTCCATGAAAGTCAGTGTTGGAGAGCCCACACCGGATAACCTTGAGAAATGGCATAAACGACTTGTAGTATCTTCATTCTTATTCAAAGGGAAAGATAAATCAGATGTTCATGGGTCATAGCCAATGTGCAGTAGCCCAACAGCCCCTGGTAAGAACCAGAACTGACCAACAGTCGATGGTGTCAGGGCAATGAGCCATAATCGTTTTCTCTGCCATGTGTTTTGAAACCCAAATCATTTATCATACTGATTATAACCTACAAGGGTGACATTATTCATCTCTTTAATATCATTTCACATCTCCAAGGACATAATCATTCGTTTAATTAATGCATCAATACAATTCCTGAGGGTATTGTCTTGGAAGTTGCTTCATGGACTGTGGGCAGAGCCCTTGAAAATGCCTGGGTTCCCAGGGTGCAGTGGGACAGTCTTCTCATGCTGTAGCATGAAACTGCATTGCCTCTGAATTGCTGCTCTGTGGCTTAGCTATTTCTTCTATTTAATTTCAAGGCTACTAATTTGAATCTCAAAAGTGGTCTCCTTCAATTCACAGATGAAATTGTTAAATTTAAGGATCATATTTCAGTTAGACAGTCTTTTCTTTTTTTAGTGCTGCAATCAAATGTATGTATGTATGTATGTATGTATGATGTATGATGTATGTATGTATGTATGTATGTATGTATGATGTATGTATGTATGTATGTATGTATGTATTTTTAGGTTTTCCTTTGTATCTTTTAGCAGTTCCATGTCATGACATGCCTTTTCCAGGTCTCTGGTTGTTCCTCCACTCTTGGGCTGTTGAGTTCCCTAATCCTAAGCTCTAGTCATTGCTAGAGTCCAGGTGGGTTCTGGAGGCAGCAATGCCACACCTGGCAGGCAGCCCGGCAGGCTCCATCTCTCAGTGCAGTTATCTTCATGGCACCAGCGGGAGACCTTGGGACCTCCTTTTCTCCTTGGCTACAAAGGCTGGATCCACATTCTCTGCAGAGCTAGGGGCTAGGAGCTGCGAGGATTCAACACATCTTTTCTCCTCTCCTGGATTTCTTGCCAGGACCACTTCCACAGGCTCTTCCCATGCAGGGGTGCAGGGGTCTCCAAGGAGCAGTTGTCCTGCAGGAGTAGTGGGACCTCTCCAGGGTCTCCACAACAAGCCCCAGAGGGAAACTAAGTCTCCTTTTGCACCTGGCAGGGCTTTGGCCCCTGCCTGCTCCCCACAGGCCTGCAGCTGTGCATCTCAGAGGAGGGCCCTGTGCTTGCACTGGGGTCGGGAGAGGGGAGCGCTGGAGTCAGAGAAATCCCTTCCTGCTTCCATCTTTCCTTTGGCTTGGCGCACCAAAGCACACACCCCTCTGACGGCATTTACGGTCATTCATAGTCATGACTTGCTGGCCCAAATTCTGGCTCTACTTAGAATAAATATGAAGCCATTTTTCAGAATAAAGTTTTTATTTCTTAGTTGTAAGGTTAAAATGGCCATTAAGTGATTAGTGTGACTGAAGACCATGAAGCAACATTCATTTGAAAATCAAGTTCTTTGAATGTGTGCAATCCATTTCATTACCATGTATCTTCTGCGGCTAGTTTTGGCTTTTCTTTTCTGAGCTTTCCTGGGGTGGCACGGGATCAAAAGAGCACGGTGGAGTGAAATGTCTACATTTTATGCAGGGACTACATGACCAAATCCCAAGATCCATTAATGGAAAAATATGCATACCTGTTATGAAAATGGGCCTTATCTTACCTGATTAAACTGTCAGCTCTTATTAAAATGGATCCATGTAGCTAAAGAAATTCAAGCTTGGTGGAACTTGCAGAGAAGTGTAGCTAAATTGTTACCTCAGTGACATCTGTGTTTCTTATCAGAATCTCAGCCTTTCTGACCCTTTGGATGTGGAGAGATGTGGTAAAAACAAATTGTCTCACTCTATGGCTCCTGACGGGGAAAGAATCCCCAAATTAACTTTGCTGGGGGTCTGGCGAGAGGGGAAGAGACCATGTCCACATTTGCATTTCTGTGTCTTACAGATTATCTCTCCTGCCTTAAATAGCAGAGCTGAGCTTCTCCCTGAAGGCTGAGGACTTTTTGCTAAAGCAATTTCTCTCTACCTTTTAAAAAAGTGCATATATATGGTGTATTTTTTTTCTTTCAACTGAGGATCAAGTCTGAGAAAGAAAATGAGGAATCAAGATAGCCAAACAATTCAGGCAAAATAAATTACCTGCAGGCATTTTTTGGTGATGGTTGTTGCTTTGTGAGGGCTTCTGGGTGATGCCCGGGTGATGCTGGTTTCCCCTGGGCTCAGTTTTACTCAGGGACTGAGAATGAGTCAGGCAGAAGACCAGGACAGACTGCCACCCGAGCAAGGCCGAGAGGTCAGATGGCTTCTCCGAATCTGTGTTTCTGGATGGAGCCCAGCCTTGATGCGGGAATCATCCTATCAAGGTGGGTGGAAGGGAAGCCTCCGGGCAGGAACTGCGTGCAGGAAAAGCCACACTTCGGGTTCAGTGAACACAACCATCCCTTCTGCTCAAGCTTGTCCCACCTAATTTCAACTCCAGGCTTCGAGCTCAGCCACTTTTGACGAGCTTGAGTACCTCTTTGCAACCTTTGAGTCGAAGGGGAGGGCCTCTGGATTTGCGGTGAAGCAATCTCCTGCCAAGCTGGCCTTGATGGGCTCCTCCCTCTGCATATGGCTCCTCTTGTCACGCAGCAGATGCTTCCCCCATTCTAATGTTTGTAGTGATTCAACCACACCACTGTGAGGCCTTTTAGGCCTGGGAGGTATATAAGAACCCTTTCATAGACAGAGGTTCCCTATCACCTAAGAACTGAGGGCCAGGAGCTGTTTTCAGCACCTTATGTGAATTATCACACTTCGCCTTCACATCAACCTGGGAGGCAGGCACAACTCTTAGGGCCCTTTTATAGTTAAGGAAACTGAGGCACAGAGGGCTTCAGCAGCTCACCTAAGTTCACACAGCTAGCAATCAGGGCAGCCAGGGGTGAAACTCAGGTATATTGTTTTATCCACAACATCGGATGGCATGCATGATGATATGGTTTGGCTGTGTCCCCACCAAATCTCATCTTGAATTGTAATTCCCATAATCCCCACATGTTATGGGAGGGACCTGGTAGGAGGTAATTGAATCATGGGGGCGGTTACCCCCATGCTGCTCTTCTTGTGATAGTGAGTTCTCACAAGATCTGATGGTTTTATAAGGGGCTTTTCCCGCTTTTGCTCAGCACTTCTCCTTGATGCCGCCACGTGAAGAAGGACATGTTTGCTTCACCTTCTGCCATGATTGTAAGTTACCTGAGGCCTCCCCAGCCCTAAGGGGTTGTAAGTCAATTAAACCTCTTACTATAAAGTACCTCGTCTCAGATATGTCTTTATTAGCAGCGTGAGAACGGACTAATACAGATGACTTCCAGCTCCACCTCCAGACTGGAACTCTCCTCTGATGTCCAAATGTGACTAATGCAAGGCATCATCCCCTCTCCCACCGCGCCTGTCCACTCCCTCTCTCCTCCCTCCTTCTCTCTGCTTCCCTCTGTCTGTCTCTCTCTCTCTCCCTTCTCCCCAACTCTGTCCCTCTCTCCGAGTTGCCAATCTGCAGGTGCTGCATTACTCATATTCTGATTTTTGAAAACTGCCCTTTGGAATGTATTTCAACAAGAGGATGAATAGACATGACCACATTTCATGGAATCCAAGACCCACTGATTGTAAGATTCTCCATTATTTTATGCAGAGCTCAGAAAGACCAAAAAAAAAAAAAAAAGCCCCAAACCCTGCCAATGACACTATGACACAGCATCCCTTATAAGACCCATCTTGCTTTTTGAGGGGTTAAATTGCCTCTACTATCAGAGCAAATGAGCTTACAGATCATATTCAAAGCACTCGTGTGGTTATGGGCTCTGTCCAAACCAGGAAAATGGCCCGCTCTGAGTGTAAACAGGTGCTGCTCCCACCTTCAAAGGGTTGTGTGATCCTGAGCCCAGGCTGTGTGCCCACCAGGGAATATTCAGGGTCAGGAGTTCCACAGTGGAACCACCCTGTTGTGATTGATACCAAGTCCCTTCACACCTAGGTCATCTTGGAGGGTTTCTTACCCTTGCTATATCTCAGCAAGTACCTACCTCACTGTATAGGCATGAGATATTATATTCCAAGTAAGCTAGAGGCCCAGGTCAGAGAAACTGCTGGCTAAACAGTAGCTTTCATTACTATTATCATGATTTTACTCATAGCTGCTTATTTGTCAAGACGGGTGTTCAGTGCATCCAGCAACCCTATTGTAGCTCAAAGCTTAGGAAGAGGTGATTAGGATTACAGTATAATACCTCACTTAGAGATGTGATTCATCAGAAGGGCTTGTCCTTAAATACTAGCAATTGAGAGGACAGTTTTCCTGGAGCTGGATCTGTGGGCCTCATTGGGAGGGACAGACTGTGCGCTCATGTAAGAGGGACCAGCTTTGAAGCGAACGTTTACATAGCAACGTGAAAGATGGCTGTTGGACCATCCCCTGCTTTTCCTAACGTAGGGTACTTGCATGCTGTTTATTCATCTTTAGGACAGTTGCAGCATTTAGATCTGAGACTAGCTATAAACGAGAGCAAGGTTAGCGTATAAGCATGTCTTAGGGGGTTTTCCTGCTCCCTGGAGGCAAGTGGGCAAGCACAGGCAGGGCACGCCCCCGGGCAATGACAGGCAAGCCTTCCCTCCACCGGCATCCCGGCCTCAGTGGCTTTGGCGGGGTCCCCGCTATTCTTTAGGAGGGCCACTTGCTGGTTATTCTGGGTCCAGGAAAGAGTTTGTGTGGTAGGAATCTTGGAGCATGAAACTTTAGTCAGCCTCTGAATTCTAGGGTATAACTAGAAAAATCACTTTATACTATTTAAATATTTAAAAAGCTGTATCAATCAAATAATTGTTGTATATAAATGCACCAAAATGGCAAGAAACTAGAAATATGGCTTGTTTGAGGTCAAGTTCATATAAGATGCTTTGGGGAAAGTGAAGGTAAGTAAAGCACAGTCCCTGTGTCACCTTTTTAAAAAAATAAATGTTATTGTGTGTATTTGAGGTTTATAACATGATGTCATGGGAGACACATAGATACTAAAATGGCTACTATAGTTAAGTAAATTAACATATTTACCATACACATAGTTACTTTTTGGGGGCAAGAACAGTTACAATCTACTTATTTAGGAACAATTTCAAATACATTTGATTACCTAGAATCCTCATGTTGTACATTTGATCTCTGGCCTTGTTCATCCCACACATGTGCTAGTTTGTATCCTTTAACCTACATCTCCCCACCCTCAGCCCCTACCCCTGGTGACCCGGAGGCTTTCTGTTCTATCTCTGTACATTTGACCTTTAAAAAAATTCCACATCTAAGTGAGATAAGCAGTATTTTTCTTTCTGTGTGGGCTTTATTTCACTTAGCATGATGTCCTCCAAGCCCGTCTGTGTTGTAGCAAATGACACAATATCCTTCTTTTTAAAGGCTGAATAATACTCCATTGTATACACAGTACAGATGCCATATTTTCTTGATCCATTCATCTGTCAATGGACATTTGGGCTGTTTCCATATCTTGGCTACTGTAAATAGTGCTGCCAGGGACTGGAGAGTGTGGATACCTTTACAAGGCGGTGATTTCATCTCCTTTTGGGTAAGACCCAGAAGAGGGATTCCTGGATCCTCAGTGTCCCTCAATTAAGGTAAGATACTGCATTTAAACAGATGCCTGAGGAAACACACACACATACACATGCACACACACACACGCCTAAGAAACACACACACACATTCAGTCTTTTATGTGTAGCTGGGACTGTAATACATCATATCAATTTTCTGGTTTGAGCACAGAGGAGGACGTAGATATCTTCTGTTTACTTTTAAATTCAGAGCATTAATGAGATGGATTTTCCCAAGATGGGGTGAGGGGGTTTCTCATCCCTGCTTGGTGTCTCCTGACTCTGCAGGCAGTCAGCTTTTGCTCATTTGCATTTGATTGGCTTTGGTTGCCATGTGTGCGCCCATGAGGTCCTCACCACATCTGGCTTTTGTTTCTCATATCTCCTCCCTGCACATGGCAGGCACAGGTTTCTGCACACAACAGGGCTCAGTGACTGTTTTCATCCAATGGCCACAAGAGAAGATAATAATATTGCCCTGGAGATTTTCTGTAGAGTCTCCCACGGACGGCCAAACCTGCACAGCTTGGGCAGTCTGCACTCCGCATGCCAACGCCGGTGAGCTGACTTCCTGCTGGCAGTCTGGACCGTAAGGAAAGTCACCTGCCTGCACACACATGCGATGCACACACACACATGTGTGCACACATGCACGCACACACATGCGTGCACACACATGCGTGCACACGCATGCACGCACACAAGCATGCACACACGCATGCACACACACACTGTGGAAACCTGCTTCTCATTAACTGAGCCCTCTCTGCTTTAATCGAAATAATTGGACTACAGTGGCCAATAAGAAAATTGTTGGGGGAAAAGATAGACATTTACATCTTAAAATTGAAACACTTTCTGACTGATTAATTGGTGGAAAGCAAAAGATACTCTCTTCTTCCTTTTTGTGTTTCACATTTATTACAGTTTATGCTCTGGAAGTGAAAACGCACCAGTGCTTTCCTGGATGGAAAAAGTAATCCAGATATTACCCTACCAAACTATATTCTCTCTTTCCTCTTTTTAATGAAGTAGTTAGTGTTTGTTACATAATAAGAGAAAAAGGCACTTTAATTAATATTAACAATTGGAAGGGGATTAGTGCCCTAATCCCCTATTACCAGGTTTCTAATCCACCTTTAATTGTGTAGGCAGCTATAAATGAAGCACCTAAAACTCTACCAAGCTTAGGGGCAGCCAGAGGGTGGCGATCAGCCCTCACATCTCTGAGGATGCATGGGGCCCCATGCAGCCTCTGTCTTCCGATCCTTCCTAATGCTCTGCCCTTCCATCAATTGAATGGCTCCTCGAGCTGATCCCAGCCTTGTCTTTAAGAGTGGAACCCAGCACTTTGGGAGGCCGAGGCAGGTGGATCACGAGGTCAGGAGATCGAGACCATCCTGGCTAACACGGTGAAACCCCATCTCTACTTAAAAAAAAGAAAAAAAAATACAAAAAATTAGCCGGGTGCAGTGGCAGGCGCCTGTAGTCCCAGCTACTCGGGAGGCTGAGGCAGGAGAATGGCGTGAACCCGGGAGGCGGAGCTTGCAGTAAGCCGAGATCCCCGCCACTGCACTCCAGCCTGGGTGACAGAGCGAAACTCCGTCTCAGACAAACAAAAAAAAGAGTGGAACCCAATGAGGCCTGGCATTCTTATCTCTGTAGTGCAAAGAGAGGTCCACTTGGTGTGCAGAGGAGACCTTGCCTGAAAAAGCCAAGATCTGGGAAATGTCAGACGGGCTGATGCTGAAGCCTGGTGTCTCCAACAGAAATATCCTCAAGTTTCTCTGTTATTGTCAACAAAATAGCAGTGAGAAGTTTGCCAACATGTACATGTGAAGATTTGTTTTGAATATAGAGCAAAGCTGAATTATAGATCATCAAGAAGCAGCTAAGCCTTCATTATTGAATTGGAAGGTAGGAAAGAAGGACGAAAAAAGGAAAGAAAAAAGCACAGTCAGCCTGACTCCCTAGTTTTCATCCATTCCTTTCCCCTCCTTACCCCAATGCCAGAGATGGGAATATTCCCTAGTAAACTCATTTTTGACAGACTGCTTAAATCAGCTTAGAAATGCCACCACTGAATAAGCTTACCCATGAGTTGATGATTGCTTCCTTCCTAAAGAGCAGCTCACACACCAACTGCAAGTGAAACGGTGTACTCCAAGAGTAGCTTAATTACAGATCTGATAGAGGAAGACACCGAAAATGTGTAAGAGCTGAAGAGACCACAAGCTGAAGCCGTATTGGTGTGATGGATGCTTAAATCATAACCTGTGGGATGGCATAGCTGGAAGGCAAGGCAGATTTTGTTCCAGACATCTACCTTCTGTGGATTTGGTGCTCAAAGATATTAATTCTCATATGGGCATCATATAGGATGTTAAAAAAAAGATGTCAAGAGGATATTTGCTGTTTCTTTTTCTCTTCCACGAGAAGCATGCCAGACATAATTATTCACCTGAGTTTGTAACACATTGCTTAGGAGGGCCAAAGGCTAGCCCTGCTAGACCTGTTACCCAGTCCTACAGCTGCTGGAGAAGGGCCAGGAGTGGGTGGTGCACAGCATCCTGTGTATGGGACCAGCTCTGCCACTGGTGGGCAGCAATGAGCAAGGACCGTAAGCAAGGCTATTGAGATCCCTAGGACGTTTACAGAAGGGTGGGTCATGTTAGCCTTCTTCCTTTTCTGATATACTTACCAAAGCAGCAGTTCAGAGGAATGCCATGGAAATAGGGTATCTGGATGCCCACGAGGCATTTGGCCAGGTCTTATGATATCCTTGTGGGGAGGGTGGAAAAACATGGGCTAGGTATATTCATAGCTGGTAGAGTGAAAAACATTGCTCCAAGTCAACCTGGAAATGGGTAGGGGTGTCTCTTGTCCCTTAATGCACCTTATCTTGTTTCCATATTTGTAGCAATGGCTCAGATGACACACATAGACACTAATCATATTTGTAAGGAATTGCTTATGGCCTGAGTGACAGAATCTAAAATGAAGGGTGGAAACTAAGAAGATGAAATTTAATAGGGATGAGTAGAATAATTTCTCCAAATCTAGTCATTCATTAAATTTTTTTGATGTGATCTCTTAAAGCTCTCCCAAATGCACCCAGTTCTATACATCATCGCCATCCTGACCCCAGCCATGTTCATCACTTGTTGGTCTCCCAGTTGGTCTCTCAGCTTCTACTCTTGTCCTTTTACTGTTCATTCTATTGCCAGCATCCAATTGTCTTTTTAAAATGCAAAGCTGATTAAGTTCATCTGCTGCATCAGTTTTTCTTGCCCTTGGAACAAATCCAGGCTCATTAGCATGATTCACAGGGCTGTGTGGCATTTGGTTCCAACCTCCTCTCCACTTGCCCTGCCCCAATCACGCAGCTCTTCAAGCACACCATGTGCTATCTCGCCTCTAGGCTGATGAACACATGTCCCCTCTGCCTGGAATATCCATTCATTCCTTTCTATTGCTGAGTACTACTCTCCATTACATGGATGTACCACCAATGTGATCATGCAGTTATGAACATTCTCATACAAGTCTTTTTGTGGACATATGCTTTCATTTCTTTTTGGGTAGAAATCTGTAGGAGTGGGATTGCTGGGTTACATGTAAACATATATTTGACCTTATAAGAAATTGCCAAACAGTATTCCAAAGTGAACTGTATTACTTCACATTCCCAACAGCAATATACAAAAGTTGAGATTTCTCCATATTTTCAGCAACACTTGATATTGTCAGCATTTTTAGTATAAGCCATTATAATAGGTGACTAATGATATCTCATTGTGGCTTTAATTTGCATTTCCTTGACGACTAAAGATGTTGAACATCTCTTTGTGTGCCTATTTGTCATTTGTATGTCTTTATGAAGTGTCTATTTAAATCTTTACCTCATTTCTCAAAATTGAGTTGTCATATTGAGTTATAAGAGTTATTTATATACAGACAGTCCCCAACTTATGATGGTTCAACTTGTGATTTTTCAACTTTATAATGGTGTGAAAGTGATACACATTCAATAGAAACTATACTTCAGGTACCCATACAACCATTCTGTTTCTCAATTTTACTACAGTATTCAATAAATTACATGAGATATTCACCACTTTACTATAAAATAGGCTTTGTGTCAGATGACTCTGCACAACTGTAGGCTAATGTAAGTGTTCTGAGTACATTGAAAGTAGGCTAGGCTAAGCTTTGATGTTTGCTAGGTTGGGTGAATTAAATGCATTTTTGACTTAGAATATTTTCAACTTACAATAGATTTGTCAGGATGTAACCCCATCATAAGTGAAGAAGCGTATGTAACAGGTACAAGTCTATTGCTAGACATATTTAATGCAAATATTTGCTTCTGGTCTGTGGCTTTTCTTTTTGTTTGTTGTTTTTTTTTTAATAAGTGTCTTTCAAGGAGCACAAGATTTTAATTTTGGCAAAGTCCATTTATTTTTTCTTTTACTTTTTTTTGAGACAAGGATTTGCTCTGTCACCCAGGCTGGAGTGCAGTGGAGCAATCACAGCTCACTGTAGCCTTGACTTCCAGGGCTCAAGAGCTCCTCCAACCTCAGCCTCCTGAGTAGCTGAGACTACAGGTGTGTGCTACCATGCCTGGCTTTTTTTTTTTTTTTTTAAATAAGAGATAGGGTCTCACTATGTAGCCCAGGCTGATTTTCTTTTTTCTTTCATGGTTAGTAGTTTTGGCATTCTGACAAATTGGTGCCTGCCCCAAGGTACAAAAATTTTCTCCTGTGTTTTATTCTATAAGTTTTATAGTTGTAACTTGAACATTCAAGTCTATGGCCCATTTCAAATTAATTTTCATGTGTGGTGTGAGGTACAGGCTGAGGTTTATTTTTTTTCTAAATGTCATAGTCTCCTGAACTTGAGGACTCACAGACACCCAAGAAGAGGTACCTGGCTGGGATATGTATTGGGGTGTAGGGTTCTGAGCTAGAGATGTGGACCCCAGCTGCTCCTCAACCCCAGTCAGGGCTCCTCCACTGCTATATTCCCCTTTATTAGTCTTTAGATAAAGTTTCATTTGAATACAGAGTTTCACATCTAACAATGTTAGAATCCTGTCTAGTCTCTGAGTTATAAGATGGGGGAACGGGGCCCAGAGAAGGTTGTAGTTTTGCAGGTGAGTCCATGCCAGAACTGGACCTGCAGGCCAGGTCTCCTCCTAGAGTACCACACCTTCTTCTGCCCCACCTCCACACAGCCTCTGGTGGAGAGCTGCGGGAGATTCCACAAAATCCCTTATTTGCAATTTGCCTTTTCAGCATTTTAAAAATTGAAAAGGAGTAACACTTAAAGCTAAATAATTTAGATCCTCTTTTTCTGATGCTGTCACTTGCAGAGGAGATAAAAGATGAGTTTGTCAGGAGGGGTGGCAGTCGTCCAAAGGCTCTGCAAGCACATTCTGCATCTCAGTGGAAAAGCCCAACCTATCAGTCAATGTGGAGCAGAGGTCAGCTTCATGGATATCAATTAGAATTTCTTTTCCCCACTTTCTGAAATGTGGCCTGACATCCTCATGATCTGCTTGGGTTTCCAAAGACTCTGGATTCTTGCAAACTAGCTAATAACTGTTAAGTGCAAGTGGTTGCACAGTGAGAGTTGAAATCCAGAGTTTGAGAACAAGGCTAAAGAGTTCTGGGAATCCTTAGTACTGGCTCTGAGATGGGAGAGTGCTATGGTGCCACTGTTTCCTGTACAACATTTTGCTTCTTTGAAAAACTTAAATTCTATTTAAAAACCTTTTAAAGTAGAGTGGTCTCTCTTAGCATGAACCTGATCATGTCTCTCCTCTTCCACCTTAAGACTCTCCAGGGACTTCCCATTTCACTGAGGACACAGTCCAGACCCACGAGCATGCCAATAAGTCTCGCACCTGCCTCTTAGTGCCCTTCTTTTTTCACCTCCTCTCTGTTCACTACTTGCTGGCCATATCCCTTCTCTTTCTGTCTTTTGAACACAGCAAACCCTTCCTGTCTCAGGACCTCTGCCCTGGCTGATCCCTTTGCCTGGAATGCTCTTGCTCTGAATCCGCTGTAGTTCCGTCCTCACCATCATCAGCTACTCAGAGAGGACTTCACCAGCTCCACGCACCATTCCCAATCATGTTACTCTCTAGTTCTGTACACAGCATTTATTCATACCTGAATTACTTATTTATTCAATCCTTCTGTCTGAATACAGTCACCAGGAGGGTGCTGCCTCACGGGCTGGTTCACCCTGGTTGTAGCATCTAGAACAGAGGTTGGTGTAGGTGAATATTCAGAAACATTTGCTGACTGCTGCAAGTGAGTCACATAACTCAGGAGGATGTCCCCTGTCCACACTCATCTTCCCAATCCAAACTCCCTCCCCAGAGATGATCATTGCTAACATTTTCATGTATTTCCTTCTAGTCCTTTCTCTGAGTATTTACATATATATCACACAATCATGTATGGACACACACACAGACACACGATTTGTCTCTATTTTTGCTCCTTTTTGGTTTTCTTGGCAGATGAGATCTTTCTAGCCATACCGTCCTGCAGCTTGCTCTTATCACTTAGGAATGTGCCTAGAGGGAAGTTTTCACTTCACTTTAGCACATAGAGATTGACTTCATTTTAGGTTAAAAAAAAAAAAAAAAAAAGCAAGCCTGGTCTTCTGCAATTAGGTAACTATGTGATTATCAGGGGACACATGGGCCTTTTTCACTCCTGTGGCTCTAGAACTTCATGAGCAGTTCCCTCCCTGGGCTGATCCTGCTTTTAGGTGTTCATTTTTTCTTTCCCTTGTGGAGGCTCCTTTACAATGTGGCCATCTTCAGTCTTTCCTGCCCCTCCATGCAGGATTATGGCAGACGATATCCTGCCTGGAAGACCTAGGATACTGTTTGTGGAGCATAAATATGATACACCCTCACCCCCTGACTCCTCACCAAGCACAATGTTTGGAAACAACAACAAAAACTTTTTAAAACTACAGGGTAGCAGAGAACACAATGTATGGTAGGAAATAAACAATTTTCTTTTTCTTTTCCTCATTTTTTTCCTGCAACTTTGAGTTCTGGGGCACATGTGCAGGTTTGTTACATAGGTAAACATGTGCCGTGGTGGTTTGCTGCACAGATTAACCCATCTCCTAGGTATTAAGCTCAGCATCCATTAGCTATTCTTCCTGATGTTCTCCCTCCCCCATGCCTCTTTGACAGTCCTCAATGTGTGTTGTTCCCCACTCCATGTATCCATGTGTTCATGTGTCCTCATCATTCAGTTCCCACTGAATAAGTGAGAATGTGGGGTATTTGGTTTTCTGTTCCTGTGTTAGTTTGCTGAGGATAACAGCTTCCAGCTCCATCCATGTCCCTGCAAAGGACATGATTTTGTTTCTTTTTATGGCTGCATAGTATTCTATTGTGTATATGCACCACATTTTCTTTATCCAGTCTATCTCTGATGGATATTTGGGTTGATTGCATGTCTTTGCTATTGTGGATAGTGCCGCAGTGAACATATGTGTGCGTGTATCTTTATAATAGAATGATTCACATTCCTTTGGGTATATATCCAGGAATAGGATTGCTGGGTCAAATGGTATTTCTACTTCTAGATCTTTGAGAAATCACCACATTGTTTTCCACAATGGTTGAATTGATTTACATTGTCACCAAGAGCATAAAAGTGTTCCTTTTTCTCTGCAACCTTGCCAGCATCTGTTGTTTCCTGACTTCTTAATAATCACCATTCTGACTGGCATGACATGGTATCTTATTGTGGTCTTGACGTGCATTTCTCTAATGATCAGTGAAGTTGAGCTTTTTTCATGTGTTTGTTGGCTGCATGAATGTCTTCTTTTGAGAAGTGTCTGTTCACATCCTTTGCCTACTTTTAATGGGGTTGTTTTTCTTTTTTTGTAAATACAAGTTCCTTGTAGACTCTGGATATTAGACCTTTGTCAGATGGAGAGACTGCAAAAATTTTCTCCCATTCTGTACATTGTCTGTTCACTCTGCTGATGGTTTCTTTCGCTGTACAGAAGCTCTTTAGTTTAATTAGATCCCATTTGTCAATTTTTGCTTTTGTTGCAATTGCTTTTGGTGTTTTCGCCATGAAATCTTTGCCCGTGCCTATGTCCTGAATGGTATTGCCTAGGTTTTCTTCTAGGGTTTTTACAGTTTAGGGTTTTACATTTAAGTCTTTAATCCAACTTGAGTTAATTTTTGTATAAGGTGTAAGGAAGGGGTCCAGTTTCAATTTTCTGCACATGCCTAGCCAGTTCTCCCAGCACCATTTATTAAATAGGGAATCCTTTACCCATTGCTTGCTTTTGTCAGGTTTTCAAAGATCAGATGGTTTTAGGTGTGTGATCTTATTCCTGAGTTTTCTATTCTGTTCCATTGGTCTATGTCTCTGTTTTTGTACCAGTACCATGCTGTTTTGGTTACTGTAGCCTTATATAGTTTGAAGTTGGGTAATGTGATGCCTCCAGCTTTTTCTTATTGCTTAGAATTGTCTTGGCTATTTGGGCTCTTTTTTGTTTCCATATGAATTTTAAAATAGTTTTTTCTAATTTTGTGAAGAATGTCAGTGGTAGTTTAATGGGAATAACATTGAATCTATAAATTACTTTGGGCAGTATGGCTATTTTCATGATATTGATTCTTCCTATTCATGAGCATGGAAGAATGTTTTTCCATTTGTTTGTGTCCTCTCTGATTTCCTTGAGCAGGGGATTATAGTTTTCCTTGAGGAGGTCCTTTACTTCCCTTGTTAGTTGTATTCCTAGGTATTTTATTCTCTTTTGGCAATTGTGAATGGGAGTTCATTCATGATTTGGCTCTCTGCTTGCCTGTTTTTGGTGTGTAGGAATGCTAGTGGTTTTTGCACATTGATTTTGTATCCTGAGACTTTGCTGAAGTTGCTTATCAGCTTAAGAGGCTTTTGGGCTCATATGATGGGGTTTTCTAGATACGGGATCATATCATCTGCAAACAAAGATAATTTGATTTCCTGTCTTCCTATTTAAATACCCTTTATTTTTTTTCTCTTGCCTGATTTCCCTGGCCAGCACTTCCAATACTATGTTGAATATAAGTGGTGAGAGAGGGCATCCTTGTCTTATGCTGGTTTTCAAGGGGAATGCTTCCAGCTTTTGCCCATTCAGTATGATATTGGCTGTGGGTTTGTCATATATGGCTCTTATTATTTTGAGATATGTTCCTTCAATACCTAGTCTACTGAGAGTTTTTAACATGAAGGGATGTTGAATTTTATTGAAGGCCTTTTCCATGTCTATTGAGATAGCCATGTGATTTTTGTCTTTAGATCTGTTTATGTGATGAATTCCATTTATTGATTTGCATATATTGAACCAACCTTGTATCCCAGAGATGAAGCCAACTTGATTATGGTGGATAAGCTTTTTGACGTGCTGCTGGATTTGGTTTGCCAGTATTTTATTGAGGATTTTCACATTCATGTTCATCAGGGATATTGGCCTGAAGTTTTCTTTTTTTGTTGTATCTCTGCCAGGTTTTGGTATCAGGATGATGCTGGCCTCATAACATGACTTAGTGAGGAGTCCTTTATTTTTAATTGATTGGAATAGTTTCAGTAGAAATGGTACCGGCTCTTCTTTGTACCTCTGGTAGAATTCAGTGGTAAATCCCTCTGGTCCTGGGCTGTTTTTTTGGTTGGTAGCCTATTGATTACTGCTTTAATTTCAGAAATCATTATTGGTCTATTCAGGTATTCAGTCTTTTTCTGGTTCAGTCTTGGGAGGGTGTATGTGTCCAGGAATGCATCTGTTTCTTCTAGATTTTCTAGTTTATGTGCATATAGATATTTATAACATTCTCTGATGGTTGTTTTTATTTCTGTGGGGTCAGTGGTGATATTCCCCTTATCATTTCTGATTGTGTCTATTTGATTCTTCTCTCTTTTCTTTTTTATTATGGGGTTTGTTTGCTTTTGGTTCTCTAGTTCTTTTAGTTGTAATGTTAGGTTGTTGATTTGAGATCTTTCTAGCTTTTTGGTGTGAGCATTTAGTGCTATAAATTTCCCTCTTAACACTGGTTTGCTGTGTCCGAGATTCTGGTATGTTGTCTCTTTGTTCTCATTAGTTTCAAAGAGTTTCTTGAGTTCTGCCTTAATTGGAATATTTACCCAGCAGTCATTCAGGAGCACGCTATTGAATTTCCATGCAGTTGTGTGGTTTTGAGTGAGATTCTTAATATTAAGTTCTAATTTTATTGTTCTGTGGTCTGAGAGACTGTTAATGATTCCAGTTCTTTTGCATTTGCTAAAAAGTGTTTTACTTCCAATTAAGTGATCAGTTTTAGAGTAAGTGCCATGCAGTGATGAGAAGAATGTATATTCTGTTGCTTGGGGGCAGATAATTCTGCAGATATCTATTAGGTCTGCTTGATCCAGAGCTGAGTTCAGGTCCTGAATATTTTTGCTAATTCTCTGTCTTGGTGATCTGTCTAATACCGTCAGTGGGGTGTTAAAGTCTCCCACTATTATTGTGTGGGAGTCTAAGTCTCTTTGTAGGTCTGTAAGAACTTGCTTTATGAATCTGGGTCCACCTGTACTGGGTACATATATATTTATGACAGTTAGCTCTTCTTGTTGAACACTTTACCATTATGTAACGCCCTTGTTTGTCTTTTTTGATCTTTGTTGATTTGAAGTCTGGTTTGTCAGAAACTAGGATTGCAACCCCTGCTTTTTTCTGTTTTCCATTTGCTTGGTAAATTTTCCTCCATCCCTTTAAATTGAGCCAATGTGTGTTTTCGCAAGTGAGATGGGTTTTTTGAAGACAGCATAATGATGGGTTATGATCAATCTTGCCATTCTGTGTCTTAATTGGAGCATTTCGCCCATTTACACTTAAGGTTAATATTGTTATATGTGAATTTGATACTGTCAGCATGATGCTAGCTGGTTATTTTGCAGACTTGTTTATGTGGTTGCTTTATGTCACTGGTCTATGCACTTCAGTGTGTTTTTGTAGTGGCTAGTAATGGTTTTTCCTTTCCATATTTAGTGCTTCCTTCAGGAGCTCTTACAAGGCAGGCCTGGTAATGATGAATTTCCTCACCATTTGCTTGTCTGAAAAGTATCTTATTTTTCCTTTGCTTATGAATCTTAGTTTGCCTGGATATGAAATTCTGGCTTGGAAATTCTTTCTTTTAAGAAGTTGAATATTGACCCTCAATCTCTTCTGGCTTGTAGGGTTTCTGCTGAGAGGTCTGCTGTTAGTCTGATGGGCTTCCCTTTGTAGGTGACCTGGCCTTTCTGTTGGGCTGCCTTTAACATTATTTCTTTCATTTCAACGTTGGAGAATCTGACGACGATCATGTGTCTTGGGGTTGATCTTCTCATGGAGTATCTCAGTGGGGTTGTCTGGATTTCCTGAATTTGAATGTTGGCCTGTCTTGCTGGCTTGGGGAAGTTCTCCTGGATGATATCCTGAAGTACGTTTTCCAACTTGGTTCTGTTCTCCCTATCTCTTTCAGTTACCCCAATCAGTTGTAGGTTTGTTCTCTTTACATAATCCCATATTTCTCAGAGGTTTTGTTCATTCCTTTTCATTATTTTTTCTCTATTCTTGTCTGCCTGTCTTATTTCCCAAAGATAGTCTTCAAGCTCTGAGATTCTTTCCTCCACTTGGTCTATTCTGCTATTGATACTTGTGATTACATTGTGAATTTCTTGTGTTGTGTTTTTCAGCTCCATCAGGTCAGTTATGCTCCTCTCTAAACTGGCTATTCTGGTTATCAGCTCCTGTATTGTTTTATCATGATTCTTAGCCTCTTTGCATTTGGGTTACAACATGCTCCTTTAGCTCAGTGAAATTCATTATTACCCTCCTTCTGAAGCCTACTTCTGTCAGTTCAGCCATCTGTTTCAGCCCATTTCTGTGCCCTTGCTAGAGAGATGTTGCAGTCAATTGGAGGAGAAGAGGCACTCTGGCTTTTTGAATTTTCAGTGTTGTTGCACTGATTCTCTTTCATCTTTGTGGGCTTACATACCTTTCATCTTTGAGGCTGCTGACCTTTGAATGGAGTTTTTGTGGAGTCTTTTTTGTTAATGTTGTTGTTGTTGCTTTCTGTTTTTTGTTTTGTTTTGTTTTGTTTTAATAGTCAGGCCACTCTTCTGTAGGGCTGCTGTGGTTTGCTGAGGGTACACTCCAGACCCTAGTTGCCTCTGTCCCTCCCACACCTGGAGGTATCACCAGTGAAGGCAGAGAAACAGCAAAAATGGCAGCCTGTTCTTTCCTCTGGGAGCTCCTTCCTAGGAACCACCGATCTGATGCCGGCTGGAACACTCCTGTAGGAGGTTACTGGAGACCCCTGTTGGGAGGTCTCACCCAGTCAGGAGGAATGGGATCAGGGACCTGCTTAAAGAAGCAGTCTGGCTGTCCCTTGGCAGTGTGGGTGCACCATGCTGGGGGAACCCCCCTCATGCAGACTGCCAGCAAGCTGGAAAGACTAAGTCATCTGAACCACAGAGACTGCAGTCACCCTTCCCCCTGGGGACTCTGTCCCAGGGAGAGATCAGAGTTCTGGTTCCGACTGCCTGGACTCCCCAGAGCCGGCAGGCTAGAACAGCCAACTGCAACCACAGATATGGCAGTATGGCAGCCACCCCTTCCCCTGGGAACTTGGTCCATCTCTGGTAGTCTCTAACCTGCTGCTGCTGGCCCACTGGAATTCCAAGCCAGTGGGTTTTAACTTGTAAGGAGCCATAGGATTGGGGCCCACAGAACAAAGCCACTTGCCTCCCTGGATTCAGCCCCCTTCCTAAGGGAATGCATTAACGGATCTCCTGTCTTGCCAGAATTCCTGGGGCTGCATGGCTCACAATTGTAATTCAACAAGGGCCTAGTTATACTGGGTTCTAGAGGCACGGTGCCTGCCTACTTTTCAAAGATCTACAAAATGGTTGAGTACTTAAAAAATCATTTTGCTGGCTTCATAATGTGGAAATAAAAAGTGCAAATTAATATTACTAAATGTTTAATAAGTGTCTACAAAATATTACATTATGTCAACTAACCAACCACATCTCACCTCTAAGGCTCTAGCAGAGCATTGCTATGGGCTGAATTGTGCCACCTTGAATACATATATGGAAGGTGTAACCCTCAATGTGATGGCATTGGGAGATGGGGTCTTTGGGAGGTAATTAGGTTCAGATGAAATCATGAGGATGAGGCCCTCAGGATGAGATTAGTATCCTTATGAAAACAGATACCAGAGAGCTTACTGGCCCTTGCCTCTGCCATATGAGGATCCAGTGAGAAGGCAGCCATTGGCAAGTCAGGAAGAGGGCCCTCACCAGAAACCAAGAATGTGGGCACCCTGACCTCAGACCTCCAGCCTCCAGAACTGTAAGAAATAAATTTCTCTTGTTAAAGGCAGCCACTTTGTGGTGTTTCGTTATGGCAGCCTGAGCTGACTGATACAGGAATTTTAACACATTTCATAGGATGTGGCAAAGTCAAAGATCTTTAAATGCCCCAGATCCCATGCATGCTTTAAAACATAAGTTATCCAGTAAACTATAAGAATGCCTGGGAGCAGTAAGGCCTCTGGATGTCCCTGTTGTGATGTCATGGGGCTATGACTTCACTGATGGTCACAGATTGGTGGATTCCAGCATACACAAGTATGAAACCTCAGAGCCAGCCCCTCTTCAGCTATTACAATGGTGTGACTAAAAATGGATGATCACATCACTTTTAGATGGTTTGTTCTGACGCTCTTCCATATGGGTCACCTCCTTTCCTGATAGAGAGAAGACCGTTGAGGACCCTTTGCATTCCTGGCCTCTGAGAGCCCCATCATCTCAGACTATTTTCATCCACTGAGTCAGATCCCTGAGGCTGGGGGGTGCGGGGAGCAGTGGAGAGTCACAGAGGAGCAGCGCCTGTGGTGGATAGGATAACGCAACATATTTTGAGATTGAAGAGCCTCCTCATTAAACCAAAGCTTTGATCTCCCTCTGGCTGTTCCCCACTCCCACTTTCATGCAGGAATTTAGGAAGTCTCCAGAGCCCCTCGTCCTCCAAGTCCGACACTTCTTTTTCTTAACTTTTGGGGATTAAGGGACCCAATTAAGAAAATGTTCTGTAGGCATATTCTGAGCAGCTGTATGAAAGTTAAGACCTTCCAGAAAGAAAAGGATGTAAATGGCCATTTCGAAGGTGCTGGGCCAGCAATTACTGACCCGGTTTCCAATCTGTTATTTTGAGAACAGCCACATGAACCTTGAACGGACTCACGAAAGGGCGCCCCGTTTACTCAGAACGCGTGCCGATTTTCCTTTGCCTGCCCTCTGTGCCAGTGGCTTGGGGCCACCTCCGTCTTGGCGTTGCAAACGCTCTTTTGCTTAATTAAAGCCATGGGTTTCCAGGCCACAGCTGCTGGGGAGCCCCAGTGTGAGGCACGCTCAAGGCTCCGGTTTCAAGACAGCGTCCGCATATCTCTTTCTCCTTGAAGAGATTTCCTGTGGCTCTTACTTGTTCCACCTGATATTGGTTTGTGACGATTGCTTCTACACTGTAAATGTTATAGTAGCACAACTGTTCCTGAATAATTAAGGCTGGCTATTAGGAAATACACTAAAGCCAAAGGCATGGAATTAGGACATGTAACAACTTAAATTTTGTATTTACCATTTATCTTTTGAGAGGCTGGAAAGAAAATGAGTTGCCTTGGTTTTTATAGTAGAGTTAAGTCGCTTCTCTGTTCAGTAATCTTCAATGATTCCCTGTTGCTTACAGCACTAGGTCTTAACCTTTAGCAAGTATCTGAATTTCCTGGAAGACTTCTTATTCTGTGGGGCGGGGGCCAGGGTCGCTTGAGAATTTGCATTTCTATGTAGTTCCTGGATAATGATGCTGAAGTTGATGATGTGGTCTGGGAACTCCACTTGGAGAACCAGTGGTTTATAGCATAAGGCTCAAGCACATTAACCCGGGACTGAAAGCGCTGTTATCTGGCCCTAATTAGCCTTTCCAATTTGGTCTTCAATTCATAAATCCTTTTCTTTTGTCCAGTGGAATGCTCTCTATTCTCTACTCTTGACTCATACGTGCTGAATCTGACCTACCCTTCCTCATTCCCCACTCCCTTTCTTCCATCCATCCTTCTTTCCTTTATTTTTCCTTCCTTCCTCTCTTTCTCCTGCTCTCCTACCCTTTCTCCCTCTTCTTCTCTCATTCTCCTCTTTCTGCTCTTTTTTCTTTCTTTTCCTCCTTTTCTCCTTCCCCCTCTCTTCCTTTCCTTCCTTCTTCCCTCCTTTCCTTCTTTCCATTTTCCCTCTCTCCCTCCCTTCTTCCCTCCTTTTCTTCCTTCTTTCCTTTCTTCTTTTCTTCCTTCCTTTCTTCCCCCCTCGCTCCCTGCCTGTCTCCCTCTCTCCCTTTCTTCCTCCCCTTCCCCCCTCTGCTTGCTTGCTTTCTTTCTTTTCTTTCTTTCTTTTCCTCCCTCTCTTTCTTCCTTCTTTCCTAACTTCCTTCCATTTTTTTCCTGCTTTGCTTCTCATTTTCTTCCAGTGTCCAAATCCTACCTTTAAGGATTCAGACATTACCTTTATTCTTACTTTTATTATCTTTGCCATGCGCAGTTGGAATTCCCAGCAGGAATTCCTGTCTCCAGCATGGACCCCTCCATCCAACCTCCATACTGCTGGGGAGGTGTCTCCCAGATCGAAATCTGATATCACGGTAGCTCTCCTGCTTAGACTCTGCAGGCGCTGTGCATTGGCCATAGCTAACATTTGCCAACCTAGTGGGGGTAGTGCATGTGTATGTGCCTGTGTGTACTTTTAGGGATGAGAGAGGGAAGAGAGGGCTTGTCAAACACATCCAGCGAGCTCTACCAACACACACACACACATCATATAGTGTCACTCAGGGATCGAGGTGGAAAGGAATCAGAATTGTGAGAAATTCTTAAAAACTAATACTATAAGATTTTAAAGAGAGATAATATCTCAACCCCCACCTCCAAGTTCCAGAAATCAGCTCCTCTCAAATCAGTGGGATTCTGAGAGGGGTTTGGGTCCCTTAGTCTCTTGTGCTGTTAGCACAGGGACAGGGGCAAAACATGGGCACACGTGAACGAAGTCCATCTCTCCTGAATGGGAAGGCCAGGCTGGCTTCATTCGGTATTTCTGAATGAAATACCAGGCTTGCATGTGCTCTGTTCATGCTCCCAGTCCCCAGAGTGCAGATGGAGATGCTCACGGGGCCTGTTGAACAGCTCTATAGCTGGATAGACAGACAGGTAGACAGAGGGATGGATGGACAGATGGAAGGTGGACAGGTGGACAGACAGGCAGGTGGACAGGTAGGTGGATGGACAGATGGAAGGTGGACAGGTGGACAGACAGGTAGGTGGATGGACAAGCAGACAGGCAGATGGACGAGCAGGTGGAAAGGCAGATGGATGGACAGGCAGACAGGTAGGCAGGCAGGCAGACAGATGGAAAGGTAGATTGGTGAACAAGTAGACAGATGGACAGATGGACAGATTGACAGGCAGACACGTAAATGCGTCATTTGTGTTGCTGCTGAGAGTTTCCCCTTCAAGTCAGAGCCCTCATATTTCTTCTGAGATAGAGTCTCACTCTGTCACCCAGGCTGGAGGGCAGTGGCACCATCACAGCTCACTGCAGCCCTGATTTCCTGGGCTCAGGTGATTTTCTCACCTCAGCCTCCCCGGTAGCTGGGACTACAGGCATGAGTCACCATGCCCTGCTAATTTTTTGTATTTTTTTAAGTAGAGATGAGGTCTCTCTACATCACCAAGGCTGGTCTCAGACTCCTGGGCTCAAGCAACCCTCCCACCACGGCCTCCCAAAACGCTGGGATTATAGGTGTAAGCCACCGCACCCAGCAAGAGCACTGAATTTTTATCCAGTTTTGTTTATCATTTCAGCTAGGCCATTTGGCACTGGGAATGTGAGCAGCTGGACAGCCTTCTGGGAAAGTATTACTAGAGGCCTCTGGACCTTGTAAGAGCTGGAGAGCTAAGCAGAGAGACTCCGGACAGCTGTGGCAAGGTGGGGGGCAGAGCCAGCTTTGTCTGGCAGGTCCCACAGTCCCAGACTCCTTCCAAATGATAAGAGAAACTACTCACCATGTCAGGCTGAAGTCTGAGCAGAAAAATGCCAAGAAATGATTATTTAAAAGAAAAAAATTGATAGTGTTCACTCTCATAAATATGAAACAGAATGAAAATTTAAGAATATAAATTCAGAGCTTTTAAACCTGAAATATAAAGTTGAATAAGGGATCTGTCAGCCAACCTAGGATCTGTGTTCAATGTAAAATCCCCAATAAAGGAAGATGACTTTTGAGAATGAGAGACTTTTAGTTCTTCATATGAGAATTTGTAACCATTTTTTTCTCCAAATGTTTCAGATAAAAAATTATTACATTGAGATTTAATGAACAACTTTTGAGTTTTTCTTGAGCTACAGCACATATGTGCACATACACACCAAAGTGTTTCTTGCAGTTTGTTTTGGCAAAGTGGCCTATTGTTTCTATCTTTAAAGCAGTGTTTATTGACGGGGTTGTTTTGTCCCCCATGCACATGTGACAAAGATATCTGGAGACATCTTTGGTTGTCATAACTATGGAGTGAGGTTTACTGGTGTCTCGCGAGTAGAGGTTAGGGATGCTGCAAAACATCCTAAAATGCACAGCACAGCCACCCCCCAACAACTAAGAATTATCCAGAACCAAATATCAATAGTGCCAACCAAGTCTGAGAAATGCTCCTGCAGAATGACTTTGAACAATTTGCAGGAACAGTGTCTTGGTCTGTCATTTTGTGGAACCACCCGCTTCTTCCTAAAAGCAGTGAAAGATATATTTTCAAGTTGTAAGTGGTTCAACACACCTTATATTCCAAGGCTTTTGTCTGAGTCCTTGAGATTATTGGAGGTAACATGGGATATGGCTTCCACGTCTGGATTGCATCATTTTTATGATGTTTAGAAAACTGAAAAGACATATAATCAGGAGAGGAAAATAAAGAGACCCAAATGGAAAGATGCATATCTTCTCATCCATTTTCGTATTTACATTGTTATATATTTGCCCCCATCTCTCTCACACAAATCGAGGATCTTTGTCTCCCTTTTAACCACAGACATTACAATGGAATCTGGAAACACCAACTCCTTCTCGCCGTTCCCCAAGATCACAGCCGACATTTCCGCAGTGAAAGCTGGTGTCTCAGCAGGTTGCAGATATGCACATCCACCCTCCTTGTTTTCCACACTTCCATGCGGGCTTCATAAGTGTCCTTAGGTTTCAATTGTGGAGAAGAATAAAAGAAACCGTAGAGATCCATCAGGGAAGCAGAGTAAGAAGGCAACTGCACACTTCAAATCCAAAGTGGAGAAGATATTGAGAAGGAGTTGGGGCAGGGGAGATGCATGCAATCCTATTCTTTAAAGGTGCCCTTAGCACACTTTTAGCACAGGTGTGCTGTACTACCCATGGCTCTTTGTTACATAACACAAAGTCCCTTGCTGTTAGTTTGGGGGACTTATTAAGGACAACATTGGAGGGGCCATGGCAGCAGACTATAGGCTAACCCCAGGAACAAGTCCCACAGCAGCTGCAGGGTGACCTGGGAGAAGAGCTGCTGTGGATGCCGGGAATATGCTGTTCCTCTTATGGTCAGGAAACTGCTCTGTCCCCTTGCTCCCTCCCAGGTGGGAGCCCACTGTCCCTGCTAGCATCAGAAATTGTCACCACAGCTGCCACCCGCCGAATCACATTGTCCTTCTGCAACTGAGATGCTGCCACCGTGCAGCAGTAAGGCGGCCCCAGGTCTCCTTCCATAGCTCCTATCCGAATCAGTCCACAGGCGCCTGTCTGACTGGTGGCATCTGAGTCACATGTCTGCATTCTGGCAGCAAAGTCTGCTGGGAAACATAGTTTTTTTTTCTGTTCTTAGAGTGTAGGAATCACAACATGGGGAATTTTCTAAATAGAGAGGTGTTCAGCATATTTTACAAGGCCACATAAGACACCTGGGTGCTGTGTCTATGTTTAACACTGGCCAATGTGAACTACTGTTCAGCTTGGCTCCAGACATCAGTTTCATGCCTGTGAGGAAGATGACCAACCTGCAGAAAGATGAAAGGCAAAGGTCTGTGCCCTAAGAAAGGAGAAGGGAGGAAACATGACTGACCTGAGGATGGAGGACTTGCGGAGTGCCTGGGACCATCTTTAGGGATGCAGAGTGCAGCATCCCAGAAGAAGGCATGATGACAGGACCAGCCAGCATGCAGTCCACGTCACTGGGCCGTTCTCCAACTGCTCTCTCCTGGCTACTCCAGATCAATGATGTGTTCCTAGGAAAATGGCCATAGAGTCAGACTATCTGCTCTCCCTGGTGCAACACTGCGATCAAATGCATTCTGGAATTCCCACTGTAATGTGCCCTTTTCCTTCCAATTCCTTTGACTTTTGGGAACAAAATACCCTGCATGAATATCTCTGTTGGTCTCATTTTGCCCAGAGGCTACATGAGACAGAGGAATGAGAAAGCTGATCTAGCTAAGGTCCAAGCTAAGCAAACAGCAGGAGACACAGTGTGTGTTTCCGGGATTTGCACTCTGCACGGCGGCTAGTCTAAGCGAGTTGTTGCTCAGACAAGCTGTGAGTGCCTTTTCTGGTTGGACACTTGTAGTTTTGCCTGGGAAAGGTAAATCTATGCCTCCCGCAACAACTATAGATGTCAGTCATGACTGTTGGAAAAACAGGGCCAAGAACACAGGGGAGAACTGACAATGTGGCTAGCTACTTATGGGTAGAGGGAGGGAGGATGGAAATGTGTCCAGAAAACACACATGCACAGACACACACTCATACACATGAACATACACACACGTATATACGCTCTTGCACACACACACCACACATAGACACACACTATGTTCACACACCACACATGCATGCACACACACAAACACAATACATACACTCACACTTCTTGTTTGTGCTGTGGAGAAGGAGAGGATAAGCATCTTGTCTTAATGTCTTTTTTTTTTTTTTTTTTTTTTGAGACAGAGCCTCGCTCTGTTGCCCAGGCTGGAGTGCAGTGGCACGATCTCGGCTCACTGCAAGCTCCGCCTCCCAGGTTCACGCCATTCTCCTGCCTCAGCCTCCTGAGTAGCTGGGACTACAGGCGCCCACCACTGCGCCTGGCTGATTTTTTGTATTTTTAGTAAAGACGGGTTTTCACCATGTTAGCCAGGATGGTCTCCATCTCCTGACTGTGATCCGCCTGCCTCGGGCTCCCAAAGTGCTGGGATTACAGGCATGAGCCACCGCGCCCGGCCTCTTAATGTCTTTTTAAACGTTTTTGTGGTGAGAGAAACCAACTCAAATTCGCCATTGGGAAAATGGATTTGTTAGAAAAGATCAAGATCTCCTAAGATCCGAGAAGAGTTGACTATCCAGGTCTCAGAAGAGAGACAGCCAGGGCATGGCGTTAGGACAGCAGTGGGCATCCACATGCCCTCCTTCCCTCAGGTATTTTCCTTTACCAGACCCTATGCCCCTCTCACTAGGCAGTGTTTAGATCAGCTCTGGACGCTGACCAGAGAGTGGAGCAATTCCCACTGATCAGGGGTCTACCCTTAGGAAATGCACTATGGCCCAGGAGAGGTGAGTTCTTATAGCACCAAATACCCACAGCTCACTTTGTGGGTGAAAATCATGCCCAGGTAGAATTCTGAGCACAGGAACCAGGCAGCCTGGTTTGTGTCCCATCAGCTTCATATAAAAGATTGATGATTTCGAACAAATGCTAACCCTCTCAGCGTCCTCGTCTATGAAATGGGAATAATAATAATCCTTGTGCTGTGGGGTTGTCCTGAGAATGAATATGGGTTAATGCACGAAAAGTACCTGCATCAAAGCCTGGCATTTAGTGCTCAGTAAGAATCAGCTCTTTTTTTTTTCATTACTTTACAAACATATGTGAGATATTTTGCAATAAAATTCAAGAAAGTGATGGTAGATTTCAGTAAGAGATTACCCCTGAAAAACTTCTGTTGTTTTTTGTCTTTTCTCTAGCCATGAATAATATACATGCTAAACTTTTTACAAGTTTCAAATGGTCTGTGAACAGAGTTCAACAAAATTTGTTCAGTGTAAACTGCATCAGGAAATACAGATTTGGCTGGGTGCGGTGGCTCATGCCTCTAAGCCCAGCACTTTGGGAGGCCGAGGTGGGCGGATCGCTTGAGTTCAGGAGTTCGAGACCAGCCTGGCCAATGTGATGAAACCCCATCTCTACTAAAAATACAAAAATTAGCTGGGCATGGTGGTGGGTGCCTGTAATCCCAGCTACTCGGGAGGTTGAGGCATGAGAATCGCCTGAACCCAAGAGGCAGAAGTTGTGGTGAGCCAAGAGTGAGACTCTGTCTCAAAAAAAAAAAAAAAGAAAGAAAGAAATAAATAAATATAGATTTGTAAAATGCTTGCAGAAGGAAATCTTGCTGAAGCACCTGTATGTAAATGATTGATAAGGCTGACCTGGTGGCCCCTGCTTCTGTAGAGGAAAGGATATGGCGTATGCTGTTGCTACCCTGGCAAGTGACACTAAATGTCTACCCATAAGAGCAGAGCTGATAGGTTTTTTTTTTTTTTAAACTTTTAATTTAAGTACACGATCTATACAGAAAATGCACATTTTACAAGTGTACAGTCTCATGAGTTTTCACAAAATGACTTCACCTATGTAATTGGGAGCCAGACCAAGAAACAGAACATGAATTTCTCCCATGTCTTTTTTTAGCCACTCCCTTCTGGGATTGGCATACTGGCCAGATCGTTGGCCTATTTTTGCATTTTGTGTCAATGGAATCATGCAATATGTGTTTTTTTGTGTTTGACCTCTTTCACACAACATTATATTTGTGTAATTGTTGTATTGTGTTCATTTATTCTCATTGTTGAGAGAAATTTCTTTGTGCAAACATTCAATTTAGTTACCCATTCTGGGCATTTGAATAATTTCTAGTTTGGGGCTATAATGAACACAGCTGTGATGTACATTCTTATACGTGTCTTTGGGTAAACATACGTAAGCATTTCTATAGTGTATATACGCAGGAGGGATCTGCTGGGTCATAGGACATGCCAAATAATTTTACAGAGTGATTTCACTAATATTCACCACCAGCAGCACTACTTGAGAATTCTAGTTGCTCCATATCCTTGCTAACACTTGGCATTTTCCAACTGTTTCTTTTTAGCCATCCTGATGGGTGTGTCGTGGTTTCTGATAGTGGTTTTATTTAGCTTTGCCCTGATGATTAATGTGGTTGAGAACATTTCCCTTTGCTTATAAGCTATTAGAATATTTCCTTTTGTGAAAAGTCTAAGTTCTTTGCTCATTTAAAATTGGGTTGTTTGTCTTTTTATTACTAATTCACGAGAGTTCTTTATGTACTCTGGATACAAATTCTTTGTTAGATATATGTACTATAAATATCTTTTCCTTTGTATTAATTGCATTTTCAATCTCTTAATAGTGTCTTTTCATGAACAGCTCTTAATTTAATAAGGCCCAATTTATTAATGTTTTATGCATTATGAATAAAGCAATTATTTTCTGTTTATGATATTTTGGCCTACTACAAAGTTGTGATGATGTTGCTGTTTAATTTTTCTCCTGAAAGCTTTATTTACTGATTGTTACCTTTTACATGGAGATACTATTAATCTGGAATTGTTTCTTGTGTATGATGAAAATAGGGGACCAGATACATTTTTCTCTCATATGGATATCTATTCCACACAATCCCTTTTTTTGAAAGACCATTATTTCCTCATTACATTACAGTATTGCATTTGTCATAAATTAGGAGAGGGTCTGTTTCTGGACCCTCTATTGATTTCTTCTGGTTAGTTTGCCTGTTCTTTCATTAGTATTACACTGTCTTAATTTTTGTAACTTTAGCATGAGTTGATATCTGGTAACATAAGTCCTCCAGCTTTGTTATTCAAGATTACCTGGATTTTCCACCTGAATTTGAAAACCAGTTTGTCAATTTTGACAAAAAATCCTGCTTGAATTTTGCTGGAATACTGTTGAATTTATGAATCAACTTGGGAAAGAAGGAACATCTTTACAAAGTCAGGTCTTCTAATCCATGAACATGGTATATTCCTCCATTTATTTGTGTTTTGTCTACTTCAATAATTTTTAAAAAATTAGTCCAGAGGTCTTGCACAGCTTTTGTAAGGTTTATTCCTAGGTTTTTGATTTCTAAATGTTATTAAAATAAGATTTTTTTTTGTTTTCTATTCATTTCTTGCTAGCAAATAGAAATACAATTAAATTTTGTGTCCTGGTCTTTTACATCCAGAAATCTTGCTAGTTTCACTTATTAATTTTTAAATTTTTCTTGTTAATTTTATCTTTTAATTGACAAATAATAATTGTACATATTCATGGGGTACATAGTAATGTTTTGATATATACAATGCATAGGAATCACAGCAGGGTAATTAGCATATCCATCATCTCAAACATTTATCATTTCTTTGTACTGGGAGTATTCAATATCCTCCCAGCTATTTAAAATGATATAACATATTACTGTTAACTATAGTCATCCTATTGTGCTATAGAACACTAGGATTTATTCTTCCTATCTAGCTGTAATTTTGTATCCTTTAACAAATATCTCCTTCTCTTCCCCCTACCCTTCTCAGCCTCTAGTATCCTCTGTTCTACTTTTTACTCCTATGAAATCAACTTTTTTTTTTAGCCTCCACACATGAGTGAGAACATATGGCATTTAACTTTCTGTTCCTGGCTTATTTCACTTAAAATAATGTCCTTCAGTTCCATCTATGTTGCCACAAATGAGAAGATTTTATTCTTTTTATGGCTGAATAGTATTCCATTGAAATATATATATATGTATATGTACATATACATACATATATGTATATGTACATATACATACATATATGTATATGTACATATACATACATATATGTATATGTACATATACATACATGTATGTATATGTACATATACATACATATATGTATATGTACATATACATACATATATGTATATGTACATATACATACATATATGTATATATACATATACATATTATATATACGTATACATAATATATATGTATATATACATATACATGTATATGTATATATACATATATATACGTATACATGTATATGTATATATACATATATATACGTATACATATATATGTATATATACATATACATATTATATATACGATACGTATATATAATATGTATATATACATATACATATTATATATATTCCATTTTCTTTATCCATTCATTCCTTGTTGGATGCCCAGGTTGATTCCATATCTTGGCTGTGGTGAATAGTGCTGCAGCAAACATGCGGGTGCAGATGTCTTTTCAATATACTGTTTTCCTTTCCTTTGGATAAATGCCCAGTAGTGGGATTGCTGAATCATAGAGTAGTTCTATTTGTAGTTTTCTGAGGAACCTCCATACTGCTCTCCGAAGTGTTATGTATTTGTTTACATTCCCACCAACAGTGTATAAAGAGTTTCCTTTTCTCTACATCCTCACCAGCATTTTTTATTATTTGTCTTTTTGATAGTAGCCATTTTAACTAGAGTGAGATGATACCTCCTTCTGGTTTTGATTTGCATTTCCCTGATGATTAGTGATGTCAAAATTTTTTTATATCTTTCTTGGCCATTTTTTATGTCTCCTTTTGAGAGATGTTGGCTCAGATCATTTGCCCATTTTTAAATCAAATTGGGTTTTTTGCTGTTGGATTGTTTGAGCTCCTTGTGTATTCTGGTTATTAATCTCTTGTTGGATGAATAGTTTGCAAGTATTTTCTCCCATTCTGTAGGTTGTCCTTTCACTCTGTTGGTTGTTTCCTTTGCTGTGCAGAAGGTTTTCAGTTTGCTATATAATCCCATTTATTGATTTTTGCTTTTGTTGCCTGTACCCTTGAGGTCTTATTCATTAAATCTTTTCCCTTACCAACATCCTGAAGCATTTTCTCTATGTTTCCTTCTGGTAGTTTTATTGTTTGGGGTCTTACATTTAGGTCTTTCATCTATTTTGAATTGAATTTTTTACAAGGTGAGAGGTTGGAACGTAGTTTCATTCTTCTGCATATAGTGACTCAGTTTTTCCAGCACTATATATTGAAGAGATTATCCAATGAGTGTTCTTGGCACCTTTGTCAAAAATCAGTTGGCTAAAGATATGTAGATTAATTTCTGGGTTCTCTATTGTTTCATGGGTCTATGTATCTGTTTTTATGCCGGTACCATGATGTTTGGGTTACTATAGCTTTGTAGTATATTTTGAGGTATGATAGTCTGATACCTCCAGCCTTGTTCTTTTTGACCAGGATTGCTTTGGCTGGCTATTCAGAATCCTTTGTGTTTCTATACAAATTTTAGGATTTTTTTTTTTCAATTTCTGTGAAAAATGTCATTGGTATTTTGATAGGAATTTTATTGAATCTGTGAATAACTGTGGGTAGTATTGTCATTTTAATAATATTAATTCTTCTGATCCATGAGCATGGGGTGTCTTTCCATTTGTTTGTATCCTTTTTCAGTTTCTTTCATCAGTGTTTTGTAGTTTTCCTTGCAGAGGTCTTTCACTTCCTTGGTTAAATTTATTCCTAGGTATTTTATTTTATTTTTGGTAGCTGTTATAAGTGGGATTACCTTCTAGATTTCTTTTTCAGCTCAGTTCTAAGAGTTTCTAGGTAGAGTATTTAGGTTTTTCTGTATGTAAGATCATACTGTGTTCAAACAGGGACAATTTGAATTCTTCTTTTCTAATTTAAATGCCCTTTATTTATTTTTCTTGCCGAATTGCTCTGGCTAGGACTTCCTTCACCTATTCTAATAGTTTTTAGGTTCCCTTGGGTTTTCTACATGCATAATCATGTTATCTCTAACAAAAATTTCATTTTTTCCTTTCTAATGCTTCTGTTTTTTATTTCTTTTTCTTGTCTTACTAGGCCAGGCCTTGAGTAGCATGTTGAATAAAAATGGTTGTAAGAGGCATTTTGTCTTATCCCTGAAGCTCAGAGGGAAAGCTTTCAATATTCTACCAAGAGAAATGAAATTTGCTGTTGATTATTTTCCCTCTCCCAAATACTAACCAGGCTTAGTTTCTGAGATTAGGCACATTCAGAGTGGTATGGCCATAGATTGCTGTGGATTTCCTTATAACCCTTTCACATTAAGGAAGTTCCCTCTTATTTTTAGTTTACTAAGACTTTATTTTTAAAAAGTTCATAAATGGGTACTGGAGATTATTAATTAATATTATTAGTTTTATACCTTTTAAGACATTTGTGTTACTTTCCTCTTTTCTCCTATTAATGTTGTATATTGCATTGATTGATTTATTGTTAAGCCACCCTTGCATCCCTGCAATAAATCCCACTTGATTTTAATATATATTATTATTTTTACATATTACTTGCTTTGATTTGCTGATATTTTGTTTAAAATTTTTGCATTATGTTTGGAGACTGATCTCTAATTTTTCCATCTTGTGAAATTATTTTCAGGTTGCAATACTTTGTATTTTCTTCTTTATAGTGAGGTCAAACATATTTTCATGTTTAAGGAAATTCTAAATTTTTTTCTTCTGTGAACTTCCCATTTGTATCCTTTGACCGTTTTTCCTTTGTTTTTCCTTATCTATTTTAGAAACTCTTTATACATTAAGAAAATTTATCTTTTGTCTCACATACGAGTGCTCAATATATTTCTGCCAATTTCAAATTTATCTTTTGATTTTGTTCATGGTATATTTTTGTGACTATGCACAACATTCAAATTTTTTATGTAGTCAATGATTTCAGTTTTTCATGACTTCTGTGTTTGAAGTCTTGCATTGAAGGGCATCCTCACTCATACAATTATTCCCTTTTTTATACTTCTATGGCTTTACTTCTTAATGTTTAAATATTTGACTACTAGAATTTGTTGTGGAGCAAAGAACATAATACGTTTTTGTTAGATGAAGTGAACTACCACAAACTTCTATTTGTGAAACTAAAAAGTAAGTCCCCCAGAGCAGGACTGGGCCTATTTTCAGGCTCTGATCTTCACCCCACTCTGCATGAGGTAGAATTTGAACAAAATAGTAGCCACTGTTTATGCAGGGTTTAAAAAAAAGCAAAGTTAGAGCTCTTTCTCCACTTGTGAAATACTTTCTGAGTTTCCTCATGCCAGACTTTGTGTTGGGTACTGAGGATCAGTCAGGGAAACAACAGCGCCCTCTCAGCTGAGCCTCAGCTTCTGTGAAGGTTGGGGATGCTCTCATTGGAGACATCCCAGAGGTGAGGAGGTGTGCGCAGCATTCAAGGCAGGGGCAAAGTACAGAAGTGTGGGGGCTGTGGAAGGCCCTGGGGCTTTTGGGGGACCCCTCTGTTAAAGTGCTACTGGACAGGGGTCCTGATCCAGACCCCGAGGAAGGATTCATGGATCTTGTGCAAGAAAGAACTCATGGCGAGTCTGTAAAGTTAAAGGAGGAGACCACCCTTCATATTGTCTTATGCCCAATTTCTGCCTCCAAAGAAAAAAAGAAGTAAAAACTAAAAGGCAGAAATGAAACCCACAGGCAGACAGCCTGGCACCACACCTTGGGCCTAGCAGTTAAAGATCGACCCCTGGCCTAATCGGTTATGTTATCTATAGATTACGGACATTGTATGGAAAAGCACTGTGAAAACCCCTGTCCTGTTCTGTTCTGTTCTAATTACCAGTGCAGGTGCATGCAGCCTCCAGTCACGTACCACCTGCTTGCTCAATCGATCACGACCCTCTCACGTGGACCCTCTTAGAGTTGTAAGCCCTTAAAAGGGACAGGAATTGCTCACTTGGGGAGCTCGGTTTTTGGAGACGTGAGTCTGCTGATGCTCCCAGCTGAATAAAGCCCTTTCCTTCTACAATTCGGTGTCTGAGGGGTTGTTGTCTGTGGCTCGTCCTGCTACAAAGTGAAAGCAAGTTTATTAGAAAAGTAAAGGAATAAAGAATGGCTACTCATAGACAGAGTTGACTGTTTTTATGGTTATTTCTTGATGATATGCTAAACCAAGGGGTGGATTACTCATGCCTCCTTTTTGGAGACCATATAGGGTAACTTCCTGACATTGCCGTTGCATTTGTAAGCTGTCATGGTGCTGGTAGGAGTGTCAGAGGCATGTGAACCATAGCAACTCCATCTTGAATAGGAGCTGGGTAAAATGAGGCTGAAACCTACAGTGCTGCATTCCCAGACAGTTAAGGCATTCTAAATCACAGGACGAGATAGGAGGTCGGGACAAAATACAGATCATGAAGACCTTGCTGATAGAACAGGTTGCAGTAAAGGAGCTGACCAAAACCAAAATGGTGAGGAGAGTGACCTCTGGTTGTCCTCACTGCTCCACTCCCACCAGCATCATGACAGTTTACAAATGCCATGGCAATGTCAGGAAGTTACTCTGTATGGTCTAAAAAGGGGAGGCAAGAATAATCCAGCCCTCGTTTAGCATATCACCAAGAAATAACCATAAAAATAAGCAACCAGCAGCCCTTGGGGCTGCTCTGTCTATGGAGTAGCCATTCTTTTATTCCTTTACTTCCTTAATAAACTTGCTTTCACTTTGCACTGTGGACTCGCCCTAAATTCTTACTTGCGCAAGATGCAAGAACCCTCTCTTGGGATCTGTATCAGGACCCGTTTCCTGTAACAGGAGTGTAGCAGTGAGGATGATCAGAGGTCACTCGCATTGCCGTCTTGGTTTTGGTGGGTTTGGCAGGCTTCTTAACTGCAAACTCTTTTATCAGGGAGGTCTGTATGACCTGTATCTTCTGCCGACCTCCTATCGCCTCCTGTGACTAAGAATGCCTTAACCTCCTGGGAATACAGCACAGCAGGTCGTAGCCTTATTTTACCCAGGTCCTATCCAAGATGGACTTGCTGTGGTTCAAATGCCTCTGACAAATGTACTAAGCATCGATGCCGGACCAGGGCATCAGAAGGCCTTTTGAGGTTTTCCTTTTGCCACTACCTCTAGCAGGGACTTCCTCTGAGAGGACAGGGATTCCAGGTGCTGGGTGTCCTGCCAGGAAGTGTATAAGGCCTGACTACCTGCATTGTTAGGTGTGATTGGTGCCCCTTGAGGTTTGGTAGCCAGTGGCCTGAGGTCTTGGGTTTATTTACGCCTGGAGTCCCAGGTTCTGTTCTCTGACAATGTTATTTCCAGTCCTGGTGGTGAACTGTCACCTTCCTGAAGGGTGAGTGGGAAAGTCAACCCCAGTGGGTGGTCTACCTTCCCCCTCAACCCACCCAGTGTCCCAGGTCCCACTTGCTTATTCCCGGAGACACTTCTCCTTTCAAGCCAGGAGGAGAAATGAATGCCTCATTTGCGTCCTTTGAATGGAATGCTAATGATGGGAGGTGAGAGTATACTCATTATTCATGTGCCGCCTCCTCCCTCTGCATCCTTCCAGGGTGCAGGGATGCCTGGAGGCTTCCCAGTGGCAGAGCAACAGGTAATCAGCCTGTCCCCGACTGCCCTGGCTGCTAGGAGTCTCTGCTGCAGGAGCAGCCCTGCAGGTTCCCGACTGCGCTGCTCCTGGGTGACTTGGGCCACCGGGCTCAGGGCCAGTCCTCCTGAGACAAATCGTTGCCCTGGTGAGTCTCACCTGCCCTTTGGCCTGGACGAGGTTGTGGGAGCCCCCTGCCGGGTCAAGAATGAATGATTCTTGTCTTTGAAAAGTGACTGCATTACACTCACTTCTAAAAGAAGTCTCAGTGTCCCCAGAAGGACCTCGTGGGTCAGGAGCTGGGTGCATTGCTCTCACTGGCTGCATCTTCTCACTGCGTTTACGTTACCAATTGCAGCTTCTTTAAAAGGAACTGGTGCCAAACCTAACATTTATTTCCATGGCAATTTCCTGCGGCAAGCACATCTATTTAATGGAAGTAGATAAAGCTGTGGGCTGAGCACAGTTTTGTGAAATGGATGGGATGGAAATGGCATTGGAGACTGCTGTCTGTGGAGATGCTGCAGCAGGGAGCATTGAGAAAATATGTTTCTGGGATCTTGATACGGGTTCCATTATGACTCAAATAGTTTCACTTTTTTTTCTTTTAAATGAGATCATATTATTTTGAAAGACTGGATTGGAAGTGTGAGAAAGAGCATAGCTGTGGCCTAGTATCATGAAACATAGGGGATATTTAGGAACCTCCCCAAAGAATACAGAAATGGAATAGTAATATGGGATTTGCTTCTCATAGAAGTGGTGGCATTCTTGTTTGGTTTCTCATTTATTTTCAGCAAAATACCTTCAGTGAGGCTAAGAAATAGTTGCTTTGAGAATGATTTTACAATGACTCAAAAAACCCTTTCTGAGATTCCCATGAGATAAATCTCAGGAACCTCAGTGCATTACTCCAAAATTTTCAAAAACTCATTACGAACCCTGTAGGGTCTAAATTTTCTTAATTAAGTTTTAAAGTCACTCCTTTTATTGCTTAAAAATCATTGAGCATTACATTATAGTACTGTGAAGTAAAACTGTGCTAACTGGGTCATAATATATTAACTGCTTGGGGTTCATGTAAACGCATTTCACTCCTGAAACATAGAGAGCACACTGGCTTGGTGGGAAGTTAAAGGAAGAAAGTTAGGCAGTGCGTAAAGTCCACTGTGTGCCAGCACTGTTGAAAATGCACATAACTCTTTACTGATTGACATAAACCTTAATGAAGTCCCTGCCCCAAGGAGTTTCTGAGTCGCAGGCATAAAGTATACTGTGCAGGGGAATCAAAGGCAGAGAGATAGTGCAGCATAAACCAGGGGCTGCAATTACGTGGGAGAATACGATTAGCGCAGAGCTCAGCATGCAGTGTAACATCAGCACCCGCAGAGCATTTTTGCTTTATTTAATTTTTAAAGAGACATTTCTTTTAGATGCAGGCTGTTGCCTCTGGTTCACAAGGATTACGATGAATCATTTAGTACCGTCACCATGGAATGTGCTGTGAAGTCACCAGCTAAAAAGCAGCATTGTTTTTCTTTTCTTTTCTTTTCTAAGCTTGAAAGTGACACACGACCTGCTTTCTCCACAGTTCAGAAACACTTTAGGAGTTTTGGGGTCCCTTGTAAACTTAGTTACCCTGTGTCTTGGGTTGATTTTACTAGGGACAATCAGAAGAGCTATTTTCCATGTTTTGGTTGGCTATTCTTTTATAACACTGAGAGCCATTAGCATAGATTGGCCATAGACACCCAACAGGTTGTGCTGAGAGATAAGACTCCACACTTCCAGTAAATCCCATCTTGTTCTTTTCCCAAGACACACCCTCTTTCTGCTCACCCTGGCTTCTGCTTCTAATTTTTCGTTTTCTCATCTCTTTACAAAAATGTATTGCCAAGATACTTACTTGGTTTATACCCCAACTGTGGCCTGCCTGGGTTTGATGTATGTGATGATTATTTGTGGGTTCATATCAGACTGTAGAACCCTCAAAGGCAGGTCCAGTCTCTCTTGGTCTCTCTCTGCTTAGCATAAAGTGTTGGGGTGAGTTGGACCTTACAGGTTATAAGGAAGAGAGACTCACTCATGCTCCTCCCCATAAAGACAGTTTATTGTAAGGATCTGTGCTGCAATAAAGGAGGCAGGAATCTTGTGGGGCCCCAGAAAGAGCTGCATTTTTTCTATCAAATGTGGCACTAACAAGAGGTTCTCTTGGGACTCCAGAGCCCTCAGGAATCATAGACCAGTTCCTTCTCAAAGTGGCCACCCTGTGGCTACCCACCCCTGGCAGCCACGCTTGGAATTAGAGGCGGTGTCCTTGGTTCCCTGAAACCCCCCACTACTGCTCCCAGACTCTTTTTCCCTCCCTTCTTGAAGAGCCTGACTTGCATACCCTCCTGCCAGCTGACGTCACCCTGCACCCTGCCCCCGGGCTGCTGCCCCTGCTTTCACCCCAGCCCTGCCCCCAGCAGGGCTCTGGTGCCCATCTTCCTCTCCAGACCTCCTCCTGCCAGCCCGGCCTCATCCCTTGGCTGGGAGGTGCCCTAAACCTCCTGGTCTTCATTCCTGAACCGTCCTTAAGATCCTCATGCCCTAACCTCCTTGTCTTCACTCTTCAGCCCTTCTGGAGATCCTCCTGCCTTCTCCTCAGGTGAACTCCTCTCCAGTTACACTGGGAAATGGCACTGTGAGCTGTGAGCCCCTTGGCTTCCCCACTCTGAGCCTCCTAAAGCACCTCTGTCTGGCTGTCTTTTCCCTCTATCTGGTGTAGGCAGAATGCTAAGATTCTGAACCCCTGGGTACAAGCCCTGCACAATCCCCATGCCTTATGTGTGGGTAGAACCCACGAATATGTGATAGAATATAATTCCCATGATTAGGTTACTTGTCATTTGAGGTTGAGTTAATCGAAAGAGATTATCAGGGTGTGTCTGACTAAACCAGTGAGCCCATGAAAAGGTCCTGCCCTTCCTGAGGTCAGGGATGTTCAGGATGAGGGATTCTGTGCTGGCTTTGAAGACGGAGGGGCTATATGGTGAGGACCTGAGGGAGACCCCTAGGAGCAGACAGCATTCTCTGGCCAGCAACAGCCAGTAAGGAAATGAGGACGGTGGTCCTACAACCACAAGGAATTGAATTCTGCCAGCAACAGAAAATGCTGGGAGGAGGATCCCAAGCTTCAGATGAGAACCAGCCCTGGCTAACAGGCTGATTCCCGCCTTGTGTGACTCTGGACACAGAGCCCGGTTGGGTCCGGCCTGACTTCTGAGCTAGGGACCTGTGAGTTATAAACATGTGCTATTCTGAGGGCTCCATTTGTGGTTTTTTGTTAGACAGCAGCAGAAAACTACTGCCTCCTCCCTCTGGCTGTGGAGATTTGCCCACCTTTTAGGTGGCCTAAGCTTAGGAAGTGGCCTAAGCTTCCACTTTGCTTCTATTCCATTTCCTCTCCTTTCCCAGAGGTTTTCTCCTTCTCTTTTCTCCCATTTCTTGTACAATAAACAATACCACTCATTTCTTCTCCTGGATTATTTCCATCAGCATACAAACCTGCCGCATCTTACAAATATCTTTCCCTAGTGAATCATCCCTCTCAAGGTGCCACTCAAGGCTTCTTCTCCCTTGGAAACACTTCTCAGAGGGGGCACCATCCCCCATCCCTTGTCCCCCTTCTCCACCTGCTCCAGTCTGGCGTTTGCTCTAACAAGGTCCACAGTGACAATACCTCTGTGTCCCCACCTTGCTTGGCTTCCTAGCAGCACAGAATGCAGTCGAGTCTCGATCTTCTTCTGGCTCAAGGACACCCCTTTCTGTGGTCTCCTCCAGGTCACCTTCCAGGGCTTCCGACCCTGCTTTGCTGGTCACCCTCCTTCAGCCAACCCAGCTGTGGGTTTGCTCCTCTCTGAGCAAATCTCCCGGGGGTGGGGGAAGAGGGTCTCATGCCTCCTGATATGGTTTGGATCTATGTCCCTGCTCAAATCTCATGTCAAATTGTCATCTCCAGTGTTGGAGGAGGGGCCTGTTGGGAGGTGATTGGATCATGGGGTGGATTTCCCCTTTGCTGTTCTCATGATACTGAGTGAGTTCTCACAAGATCTGGTTGTTTGAAAGTGTGTAGCACCTTCCCCTTCATCCTTTTCCTCCTGCTCCAGCCAAGCGAAGACATGCCTGCTTTCCCTTCACCTTTCACTATGAAGGAAAGTTTCCTGAGGCTTTCCCAGCCATGCTACCCCAGCCTGCAGAACCGTGAGCCAGTTAAACCTCTTTTCTTTGCAATTTACCCAGTCTTATGTATTTCTTTATAGCAATGCGAGAACGGACTAATACAATCCCCATGGCTGTAACTACTTCTTTATGACCAGGGCACCCAGCTGTGGCTCCCTGCAGGGTCCCCTCTGAGCTCCATGTTCACAGGCAATGGCCCACCCAGGGCCACCTTTGGTGGGTAATACGCCTGTCAGTATGGGTGTGTCTAAATGGAAATTTTCACTTCCTCTCCTCTTGCCCCCAAATCTTCTCCCTGGGCTTCCGGTCTCAGTAGGAAATCTAGAGGTCATTTTAAAGTCCCTCCCCCACCTGTCTTCCCGATGTGTGCTCCATCATCAAGTCCTGTGTGTCCTGCCTCCCAGATGTATCCTCTTAACTGGTCTCGCTGCCTCCGCTCTTGCCCCTCCCTGGTCCATCCTCCACTCAACAGCAAAAGTGCTTTTCCTAAAAGGTCAGCACCTGTGGTCCTCCATGCCACTGCCCCACAGGCACCAGCTCCAGTCTCACTGTTCTCTTTCTGGTCCTCAACCTCAACCGACGTCCTTCCTGCTTCAAGGTGCCTGCCCAGGCTATTGCACCAGCCCTTGGAATACCCTTTGCCTTCTCTTTGCCGGTGGCTTCCTTCCTTCTCGCCTTTCAGGTGGCTCTTCAGGGAGCCTGGTCCTGTGCACTCCAGCAAGGCTGCCCCAGTATCCCTCATTGCAGCCCTTGTGTTTCCATTGTGGAACTCACTGAAACTGGCGGTAATTCTTGATGTTTTTCTTTCTTGTTCCCTGAAGGCCTATACTCTTCTTCTGAGTAAAGGTTCAGTCCACTTTCTTCACTGTTTTATCTCCAGGACTTAGCACAGTGCCTGACACATAGGGGACCCTTAATGAATATTCGCTTACTTTGAAAACTAATAACATCCCGTGTTGGCTTACTGTCTTTCAATCATAGCTACCTCCATTTGATCCATTCTATAACCCCATCTGTAAGTATCATGATCGTGAATGTTTAGAAGGTGAAGAGACCAAATTGGATCAGGTGAAATAATTTATCCAAGGTTATCCTTGCATAAATGCCAGGCTTTCTGGCTTCAGAGCCTGCCTGTCAGTCCTACACCTCGCTGGGCAATGAGCCCACTCACAGGACTATAGTGGAAAATTCATAACTAATGACAATAGGGTAGTCTGAAAATACCCAGAGCTGCACACAGGAAAATGATCTTCTTTGTGAATATGGAAATGATAAGGGGACGTGGAGGAGCGCTATTTGGGCTAACCATCATGTCTTCAGTGGCCAGTAACATGCTGTTAGGTGCATTTGCTTGCATGTGCAGCACAGCATCTGAGAGGTGGTTCACTCAGTCTCAAAACAGCGGGTGGAGGATGCTGCGACCAGCATCTGGAGCTTTGAGAGAGGAATGTGGCCACTGGGCCACATCAAAGGCTGATGAGACTCTGCTCCCCTCCTGGATGGAGAGTTCTTGCGTGGGGATGGCCTCTTTTCATCCTTTGTTTTCTGTTTCCAATTTGTTCAAACAACAAGGAGCTTTGAAGTTCCTTAAGCTACCACAAGTGCAGAGCCTGGACCGCAGAGTGCGAAGTTTCTCGTTTCACTGGAAACCTGCCAGTTTTCCAGATGCTAATAATGAAGGGCATTTTTAAAAAGCAGAGCTCGGTGTTCTACAAGTGCCTTGTTTTTAGGGAGGGTGACAGCAAATTGACTGATGCACAAGTTTGTGTGTGTGTGTGTGTGTATAATATATATAATATATATTATTATATATAATATATATTATATATAATATATATTATTATATATAATATATATATTATATATAATATATTATATATTATTATATAATATAAATATATAATATTTATATTTATATTATATATAGTATATATTATATATAATATAAATATATATATAATATATAATATAAATATATAATATAATATATATTATATTACATAATATGTAATATAAATATTATATTACATATTATATATTATATATTATATAATATATATTTTATATATTATATATTATATATTTTATATATTATATATAATATATATTTTATATAATATATATTTTATATATTATATATATTTTATATTATATATAATATATAATATATTATATATATTTTATATTATATATAATATATAATATATTATATATATTTTATATAATATATATTTTATATATTATATATAATATATATTATATATAATATATATTTTATATATTATATATAATATGTAGTATATATAATATATATTTTATATATTATATATTATATATTTTATATATTATATATACTATATATTTTATATATTATATATACTATATATTTTATATATTATATATACTATATATTTTATATAATATATATTTTATATATTTTATATAATATATATTTTATATATTTTATATAATATATATTTTATATATTATATATAAAATATATTATATAGTATATATATTATATATAAAATATATTTTATATATATTATATAATATATATTTTATATATTATATATTATATATATATAGAGAGAGAGAGAGAGAGTCTTATTCCTAAACTTGTAATTGAGTCATGCAAAGAGGTCTTCATTTCAGTCTTTAATTGGACGCCTTCAGGAGGGTGGGGATGAGTGAAGGACACTCAGTAGTCAGGCCACACATATGTAGGAGGCAGAGAGAAGGAAGCCCAAAGCCAGTCGTGTGTCTGGGTGGCTGTGGAGCAAGGCTGGCCACTTCCACATGAGATGGAGGAGGTTGCTATGGTTTCAATCTGGGAACTTCAGGCTGCAAAAGGCGGGCCCTTTCTTTGCTGTTGAAGGCAAGGTTCACACTGGGTGGGCGCCAGGACACAAACTCCAGGGACTCGGGCTACATGCTGCTTGGATGAGACTGTGGCCTCCTCTGAGAGCCAAGCCGTTTGTTCCTTGAAGGTTTGCAGGCTTGGCTGTTGGTTTGTGTTTACAATGGAAGGAGGATGGCACCCACAGTGGGACTTTGCTGCTGCTGCCTTTGGGACCCAGGTTAGAGTCACCACTTCTAGACCCTCTTCTGTGCTCACCACAACCTGGTGGGCTGGGTCTCCATTCTTGATGTTCATCTGGATGGTTACAAAGCCCACAGAGACTAAAATGCTCAGCGTGGAGAGGAAAGTTGCTGCTGACATTTTGGCATATGCTTCTCCGGATTTCTTCCGAGCCTGCAGATCTACAGGGCCTGTGGTCTAGAGCCCTGTTCCTGGTCCATGTCTCCCCAAGCAGACAGATAGCGAGTGGGAGCCATTTGCAATGTCTGGAGACATTTGTGGTTTTCACAACTGGGGTGGGATGGGGACTACGGGCATCCAGTGGGTGGAGGCCAGGGATGCTGCTAACTTCCCAAAAGGCACAGGACAGCCCTCATGCAGAGACTGCTCTGGCCCCAGGGGTCAGCAGTGCTAAGATTGAGAACGCCTGTTCTCAGCTTCCGTGGTCATGGCCTTTACTCATCTGGCCCTGCACAGGACTGTGAGCCACTTGAAGGCAGGGCTGCTACTGGCTGATCCTCAGTCGGTGTTGGTTAATGAGTGCAGGATGTCCATCAGCTGCCGCCGCCAATTCCTCTGGCCTCAGGACCAAATAGTTTCACAGTGGGCAAATGAGCAAACGCTGGAGGCAGGATGCCATGGGTTGTGTTCCTATGTTTAGTGCTCACAGATCCCTTTGCTGAGCAGGCAGACAGGATATTTGCTCATCATAGCCACCTCTATCACAGCCATCAATGTGGATTGGGCTCACGGCCACCAGCTGGTCCACACATTTTCACACAAATAATCCCCTTGAATCCTCACACAAACCCTCTAAGGATTTGACTGTGATTGTCCTTTTGTTATAGATAGAAAAACAGGCTCCAGAGGTCAGAGCCCTCCTTTCCTACGCTGCACACCCAGTGACCACAGGAGCTTTGCATGTGGCCATTTACGGCTCTGGTTAAACCCTGATCAAGCTAAGGCAGGGCTTGGCCTGGGCTGCCCAGGATCTATTTCACTGCATCTTGGGGGTAAAAGCTGGGGTCTCAAGGCTCATTCTGTCACAGGCCAGATGAGGTGTGAGGGTGGGGGTAGCAGGCGTGCGGTGGACAAGTGGCCCCTCTTTAGCCTCACGCTACTGCAGTGCCAATGAACTCCCCTCTTGGGGCCCAAGGCGGTGAGTGGACGTGCCCAGCATGTGCTGGTCAGTTTAAACAACAACCAGCTGGAGTGCGGGTGGGGAATTTTGCCCCGAGTTGTAGCATTTGCCACTTTCTGTGGTGTAAATACTCCGGGGCTGGTTTCAAGTCATCAATGTGACATCATGTGCATGTGTGATGTCACCTGCACAGCCATGGAAGGCAATGTACGTGGGTCCCTCCGCCCAGCCCATGAGAGTGGGTGGCAGCATGCCACTGCCGGTGGCCGGGAGAAGTGAGTTCAGTCAGACACCCTTCCTCTGGGAATCTTGGTCTCTGCGCTATGTGCGAGTGCAGCCTCAGGTTGGCAGATGGGGTTATGTGCATTTGGTAAATTGTGAAAGAAGGGCCTCGCCTGATGGTTTTACTGTGCTGGTTGGGGAGCTCTGGCAGGCTCTGCTCCCTGGATATTGCTGACTGTCAGGTGGGTTATAGGCCTCTTAGCAGCAGGCTATAGGAGAATTGTCTGTAACCACACAATTGGTGCCCATTAAAACTGATTGTGCCTTCAGAATCCAAAATAGTCCTATCCCAGGGAAGGGAGAGGAACTGCTCATTGAGCGTCTGCAGATTGCTCTGTGCCCGTTTGACAGGTGGGACAATCTGCATATCAGCAAGGTCACTTGGGCCACCCAGGGTGCCACAGGTAGCAATTAGTGGAGACTGGATTTCCAGCTGGCTTGTCTGGGACTGTTCTGTCTCATGCTATCTGCAGGAATGAGGGATTCTGTTAAGAGGAATGTCTCATTGCCTGTGTGGTTAGCAGGTTGGTCTTGGTGGGGGAAGAAGGCAGAGTGTTGGTTGTGGATGTCCACTCCAGGGAGAGGCCCAGCCTTTGGACTTGGCTTCCGTGCAGTCTAAGGGAGGGCAGGGGGTGGCTAGGCAAATCCGATTGGATGTGGGAAGTTGGCAGATGCTAGCACGTGCACGCAGCAGTGAGATGAGGGCCGCCTTCTGCCTCCATCAGGGACCCTCTGGGCTATGCTCACAGAGGTTCTGGATAAACTAATGCCGGCAGGAAGCTGCTGGGCCTGTAGTGGCCTCTGGGCAGCCTGTCCCCGCTCAGGCAGAGGGGAGAGAACGCTGTCAGCACTTCAGCGGGAGGGCGGCACCCAGGACTCTCCAGCTGAGGTGCTGAAGCCGAAATGAACGCTTCATGTCAGGCCCAAGATCTTTCCTCAGTTTTCTAATTAGGAAGATCTTTCTGGTCACAGCTTTTGCATCTCTAATTCATCTCTCAGTGGGGGGTTCTTTCTCACTTAACTTCCAAATTTACACCTCTCCTCTCTTCTTGTGCTCCTATCTGGAGGTGTTGACCGGCGCTCAGCAGGCCACCCGGGGCCCGGGGAAAGGGGCCTGCTCCCTCTGTGTCAGGCACACATCTGTCCACTGTTTGCCTGTCCTCTCTGTTCCCTGATTCTCTTTGCTTGGAATGCAGTCATTGTTTTTGTGAGAGAGTCCCTTGTTTAATTTGCAGCTGCAGTTCCAGGAGATGACATTTCTCAGTCACATCCAAGCCTCATTGCACTGCGGACTTTCTGCGGCTCCTGCAGCACGGAGAGTGAAAATCTGCTTTCATTTTTGTCATCGGGACCACTGAAATTCCACAGTCCTCCAACCCGATTCTGGGAGCAAATTTTAATGAATTCAGCAGAAACTTGTGTAGCAGTGATAAAATGTAATTGCCTACAATTTCACACCCACACTCTCCTCTGTGAGCTGCAGAATTTCAGCCAGCTTGCCGCTTTGCAATTTCATCTCCATGGAATCACTCTCTTCTAAGGTATTCAAGCCTCACGTGTGCTTGAATGAAATGTGTGGTGAATTTTCATCATGATACCAAGAGCAGAAGCAGTCAGCAGTGCCATTAAGATTAATTAGAGGTTGAGGGCCCACACTTTGGAAACAGCGGCAGGTTATGAATTATATTCTTGGTGTACTTTCTAAAGATTCTTCCAGACGTCTCCTGATTTTTTTCCAGCTATTATGGTACCTTTGGCTGCACATGGTGACTGAATTGTTTGTCCACTCTGACCACCTCTTTGCGAGCAGGTGGTAAAAACCAGTGACAGGAAGTGGAGGGATGCATCGTACTTGTGTCTTAAATTACCTGTGAGAGTTTGGTTTCATCCAAACAGCTAGAGGGATGCACTCCCAACACAGGCTTTGTAGGGTGAATAGATACTGTCCTAGAAGATCAGGTTCCCTGATTCTGTAAGACCTCTGAGCTAAGCATGTTTTCTACATTTAAAATGGATTAAAAGAAGCATAATCTTTTATGCCATGCAAAAATTATACAAAATCCACATTTCAATGTCCAGAAATAAAATTCTGTTGGAATGCATCCACGCCCATTGGTTGACATATCGTCCAGGGAAGGTCTCACACCGCGGTGCAGAGTTGAGTAGCAGCAACAGAGACAGCGTGGCCTGCAAAGCCACGCTTTGACTCTCTGGCCCTTTCAGAAGACGTTTGCTGACCTCTAGCACAGAAGAGCAGGCGTCTCCATGGGGATGGCTTTGGTTCCTCTGCCGTCTCTAAAGAAGCACCGTGCTGGGGCTCTCTTAGTAGAGTTACATTTTCGATGATGCCCATGGGGTCATTCTGGTTTGAGACCTATGCCCTCCAATGGCCCTGAAGGCCATTGTGAGTCAGGACTGGACACGGTGACGAGGCTTCCTGGTGGCGGGACAGGACTGCCCGTTACGATGAAGTCTCAGGGCCTCCAACCATGCACCGTGTGTGTCGGCAGCTTATTATTCACCATTTATCACCGTGCCTCAAACCTTCAGCAAAGTGAGAAATAGTTCACCAATGAAGTAAAGTGGAAAATTAATTTGGTTTTCCTCCTATTGCAAGTGAATGCTGAAATTAAAAATGAAGACTCGGATCACTGGTGTGTTTTCATCTTAGGCTGAGTCTTACCCACTTACAAATCACTGAGGTTGCGGGGATTATTTCCTTCTGAAAGTAATTCTTGCTGGCCAAGGGGAACTGTCTAGTGAGATTTGTTGGGGGGAACAATGGAGCGGTTGTATAGAAATATGATATTTATTGTTAAGGGCAGATATTATAAACTGAAAATGTATAACCTTCAGGCAGCCTAACTCCACATAAGCTGGCTCTTATGAGAGGAAAGGAAAAAGGCCTAGAACTTGAAACGGCCAAATATGCAGTTCTCCACGGTGTCTAATTTCACATTATTTATCATTTATAATGTCATGCTACATTTTCTCTGAAACTCTTGAGGGTCTAATTTCAGTAGAATTTCCGGCAAGTATTTTGAGCATGACTAGGAGCTGTTAGTAAACACTAGGAAAAAAATATTCCTGACTTGCTTGCTGAAGGAAACCCTCTGAAATAAGCTGTTATATAAAATATCCTGACTTCGCTGGTTCTTATCATATGAGAACAAGGTGAGGTTTCTTGGTTGGCTGGTTTCTTGGTTGGTTTTTTAAATGATTAGGCTTCTGCTTAGAGATGGCAGAGATAATCCAGCTTCTCTGGTACCCATCTTCCGATCAATTCCACCAGCACTGACCTGTAGCACCCAGGCGGAGGCAGAAGGTGAAAGGAGAGGAGGGAGGGTCAGGGGTTGGTGGGGATGGATGGATCCATAGCCTCCTTAAGGCAGGTAGCTTTTCCTGGCTGCCTTCAGTCCTGCTCCCAGTGACAATTCTGAATATCACTGTAAGAGATATTCACTGCTGCAAACACAGAACTTGCCCTTGTCAACTGAGAAATGACAGATGAGAGCAAATGTTATTGATAGAAGGGATATCAGGTGTCCATAAAAAAGCTGAGCCATATGGGGCCCGCTGATGTAAGGAGAAACCCTTGTCTGGATTTTACTATGTAAGAATAGGTGCTCATTATAACAGAGCATGCATGGAAACATGGAAATGCTGGAAACATCTGTATTGCTTACTTTAAAAATTTAAGGAAACAAACAATAAGGAGTGACATTGAAAATATTTAACAACTACAGGGCATAGGCATTGGCCTATGAGGATAAATGTGGTTGTAAACAACACATCCAGGTATATAAGAGAATACTGGCCAAATATCAGCTGGCATAGAATGGTTTTACAAAATGTTCCCTATAAATTACTACATGCAAGTATTTTTGGCACAAAGAGATGGACTTCAGTGATGTGGGAAAGCCACGTTCAGGGTACTGGCTTCTCAATCATTCCAGTAATGAGATCATTGCCCTTTAGCATTTCTAATGGTGTGTGGCCCTCACATTCCCCCAGGCAGCCTGATTCAGTCCATCCAGCATTTACCCAGCACTGCCAAGAGTGGGCACTGAGCTGGGCCCTGGGGATCCAAAGTACAAGGCACAGCCCTTGCTCTCTGGGAGCCCAACTCTGGTTGGGGAAGAAGAGAGACACATTACTAGTGGGTTAAATCATGACCTTGGATTCTTCATCCATGGCAGTAACATAGAAGTGTTCCAACAGTGTGAGTTTGACATGGGAGCCACAAATGCAACAGATGCTGAGGGCCACAGAGCAGGGAGCCCCACTCAGATGGGTGGAGGCTCAAGAAAGGCCTCCTGAGGCTTCTCAGCTCAGCTGAGCTGTGTCTTGAAGGACCCGTGGCTAACATTGCCCAGGCGAGGAAAGGCAGAACAAGCATACGCAGAGGAAACCATTGCAAGGTGAGGGGGTGCACAGTCTGCCTGCAGAATTTCAACAGCTCGTTAGTGCTGCGGTCTTAGGAGATGGCTGCGGTCTTAGGAGATGAGGCTGGCCAGGTGGGATCAGATCACAAGGAGAGTCTTGTATGTCATGCTTCGGGGTTTGGATTTCATCCTGAAGACAATGAGAAGTCACTGAAGGATTTTTAAAGTGGAGGGGAGGGGATTTGATCAGGTACAAGTTTCTGTTTTAAGAAAATCCTCTGACAATGAGGCTGGAGGCTGGTCTAGTTTCACCAGTAATGAAACTGGCTAAGTAATACAAGTATGAGATGATGGTAGCCTGGCCTGGGATATTAGCAGTTGGAATGAATGAAGGTGAACTTGGACTGAGGCAAGATGAAGAGAAAGCTGGGCAAATACAGCACCACAATATAGGCAAGAAAGGTGGGCTCCTGCTGTGAGGCCTGGAGAGTGAAGAGGATATTGCAGAGTCTGAGGGGCGTTAGGAGGGCTGCCAGCAGGACCGCATCATTGGCTGGGAGAGGAGTGGACTGGCGAATGCTTCCAGGTTCCTGACTCAACACCATCACCCTCCAAGAGCGAGAACTTAGGAGGAGTGGGGAGGAGGCATGTGGAGGATGTTTCTCCCTTGCCCAACTCATCTCGATGGTAAAAGTAACACCGGCCCCATGGAGGCAATTTGGAAAGTGAAAAACAAAAAGGAGCAGAAAGAAGTGACCTACTCACATTATACAGAAGTGCAAAGGAACTTATTAGAGCTACAAGTGTTAATCTGGGTGAATCTCATTTAAAATATTGAGCAGAAGCAGAGAATTCCAGCAGGGTATGAACAGTACAGTATTATTTGTAAACGTTTCGCAACATGCAAAATGATGTCACAGATTGCTAAAGAAATGGTATATGTGTATCAAAGTAGACCCAGGAAAGGACAGACCTCAAATCCGGGCAGTGTTTACCTGAGGAGGGGAAGTTATGGGGGAAAGGTATAGAGGACTTTTGGTAACTTTTTTTTTTTTTTTTTTTTTTTTGAGATGGCGTCTCGCTCTGTCGCCCAGGCTGGAGTGCAGTGGCATGATCTCCGCTCACTGCAAGCTCTGCCTCCCAGGTTCATGCCATTCTCCTGCCTCAGCTTCCCAAGTAGCTGGGACTACAGGCGCCGCCACCACACCCAGCTAATTTTTTGTATTTTTAGTAGAGACGGGATTTCACCGTGTTAGCCAGGATGGTCTCAATCTCCCGACCTCGTGATCTGCCCGCCTCAGCCTCCCAAAGTGCTGGGATTACAGGTGTGAGCCACTGCACCCGGCCACATTTATTTCTTAATCTGAATGGTGAGTATGGACAACCTGTTATTCATTATACATCCATATGTCTTGACTATTTGATGACTTTAAAAAAGTCATCAGAGACTCATCACCTGAGACCATCATTCTAACATAGTTCCTATTAGGTTGGTGCAAAAGTAATTGCAGTTTTTGCCTTTTTTTTTTTTAATTGATTAATTGCAAAAACCACGATTACTTTTGCACCAACCTAATAGAAACAACTTTCTTCTCCCCTCTTATCCAGAGCCTTCAGGAAGAAACTCCAGGGCCCACAGCACTGCCTGCCTCTCAGGCTCCAGGTTTCTGCCTTCCCCACAGGTCACAGCTTGGAGTACACACCTGTGTTCACAGTGTTTGCACTTCATGATGTCTACAGGAACTCTCTCCTGACCCTTTTCAGAGACCACAAAACAGATCAGAGAAATAGGGTGTCTGGGTGGCTGCTATGGATTAAGAATCCAAGGTCATGATTTAACCCACTAGAAATGAACTTGACGATTACCTTGTCCCTTAAAGGGTGATTTGTTCTCCCGTGGGGACCTGGTCCCACAGCCAACAATACACTGCAGGTGTATTGCAGTCTGCTGGAGTTCCACAGGCTGGTTCATAAATTGAATTTCATTTTCAGAATCAGGAGGAAATGAAGAAATAATTTTATATACCATACATTTATTGAAATTATATCAAAATAAGCAATGAAGGAAAATTTCTGTTGGTAATATAATTTCAAGGATCATTTCATGAGTTTGCAGCTAGAAGAGCATCTGAAAATATCTGGGTTTGATAAGCACAGGGAGAAACTGCCCGTGTTCTATTTAAACGTGGAGGGAGAAGGGAGCGCCCTTTGCAGAGCCCCCACTCAGCTCTCCTCCCATCCTCGCTTCTTGCATCCTTGTCCCTCTGTAGTACTCGCTGTTGACATTTTGCAATTGTGCATATCCCGATTTAGATGCCATTTCTTTGTCTTGATAGAGGGCCTGAAATTATAGTTACAGGACACAGCACTCAACCCCGGCCATTTTGGTTCCCACATTGGTGTAACTTGACCACATGCCAGACCACCAGCTGGTTTTGATACTATCAGAAAGTAGAGACTCATTTATCATCTGATGCAGGCTAGGCCAGACATTTTTCACCAATTTTGGTTAACGTGAGGTCAACTCACTTCACAAATTCACAGGTGTTCACCAAAATTGTATCATTTTATTTTAGGAGATTTATGGCAGGTTAAAGTGTGAAATGGATTCTGGCATCGACAGAGTGATATCTTTGTGGAGTATAGTCATTTCTCTCTATTTCTATGAATAAGTAACTTCTGAAGTGAACTAACCATTCATGTGGAGAGAGGGACTTCCATCTGCCAACTTCTGTCAGCATTTCTATCTGATGCTGACTCCACTTGCATTGACCCAAGTGTAAATTTGGAGGATTTGATTAGCTTTTTTATTTATTTAATATTTATTTATTTATTTATTTATTTATTTATTTATTTATTTATTTATTGAGATAGAGTCTCCCTCTGTTGCCCAGGCTAGAGTGCAGTGGTGCGATCTCAGCTCACTGCAACCTCCACCTCCCAGGTTCAAGCGATTCTCCTGCCTCAGCCTTCTGAGTAGCTGGGATTACAGGCACAGGCCACCATGTCCAGCTAATTTTTGTATTTTTTTGGTAGACACAGGTTTCACCATGTTGGCCAGGCTAGTCTCAAACTCCTGACCTCAAGTGATCGCGCCTGCCTCAGCCTCCCAAAGTGTTGGGATTACAGGCATGAGTCACCGTGCCCAGCCTGATTAGCTTAAACAGTGTATGATGAGACATATAAATTAATATATCAACCTCTTCCAGTTTCTTTTGTATCCAGGAGCTAGTACTTGGATACTGCTCTATTTTTTTGTTTCATTTCCTACTCCTCACCCCTCTGCTACCAAAGCCCAATCCATTTATCCCATAAACATTCAAGGTTAACCCAAAGTCAAGTTGTGAATTAGTAAGGTATGAAACGCTGATGAGTCAGGTGGGACCAACCATGTCACCACCCCACCTTCCTTATTGAACTTGCTGATTGTAAGGTGGAGTCCTACTGATAATGTGCAGACGCCACATCTCTGAGAAGTTACTCCTTTTGTGTGGACCGCAATCAGATTGTCTTCCCTGAATAAAAGGGAAATCTGGGAGACATTTTCCAGGATTTTAAAAGACTCCTGAGGAAGGCGAGTGTCGTGAGATTAAAGCAAGGAGCAAGTGCTTCTTCAATGCCCAGGTTGTTCGAAGCATCTGATAATCAGCTGTCCTGTCCACATTTCTTTCCTTCTCTGTTTTGATGCTGGCTTGATTGTGCTGTACATTTTGCTATCTTGCCCAAGTATAATCAGCAGGAGGAGTCATTTGGAATAATAGCGTCTTTGACTTTCATACACATTTTCTGAGAAAAAAGAAAAAATCAGAAGTCGTTTTTAGCTTTAAAAATATTGTACTGCCTCTGCAGTGTTTCCAGAGAAAGTTGGTAGCAGGGAATGGAGTTGAAGAGGAATCTATCACTGTGAGAGTAAAATTAACAAAAATAGTAGAGTGCTAATTTTTTGAGTGATTGCTATGCACTTTGCACCGTGCTTAGTGGATTTTCATTATGTTTAATGAGATAGCACATACGTGCAGCAAACTACACAAATGTGGCTTATAGCTTGATGCATTTTACAAATGTGTATACTTCTATAATTACCACCCAAATCAAAATAGAGTATGTCCAGTAATTCAGAAGGCTCCTACCTTCTGAATCCCGAAGGCTTTCCTCATCCATAACTACCACCTCCAGCTGCCTCACCAAGATAAGCACTATTCTGACTTCTACTGCAATCAATTACTTTTGCCCCTTGAACTTGATGGAAATGGTCATGTAATATATGCTCTTGGGTCTGGCTTCTTTTGCTTGACATTATGTCTCAGATTCATCCATGTTCTAGTAGTGTGTTTCTATGCCAAGTATTATTTATCATAGCTGCATAATATTCCATTGTGTTAATATGTCACTATCTGTTCCACCATTGGTGGACATTTGGGTTATTTCCATGTGTGGCTGTTATGAACAAAGCTGCCACAAATATTCTTGTGTGTGTGTGCGTGTGTGTCTGTCTTCGGTGGGACATGTTAATCCATTTCTCTTGCATATATATCTAGAAGTAGACTGGCTACATCAGAGGGTAGGTATAGGGTTTTTTATCTTTGGGAATAAGACTCAGCAGTTTTCCAAAGTGGCTGTATCGCTTTAGCTTCACACTAGCAATGTATGGGCGTTGCGGTTTTTCTACATCCTCTCTAAAACTTGATATTGTCAAACATTTTAATTTGAGCATTTCTTCTGTCTTACAGTCATACATCACTTAACAATGGAGATAGGTTCTGAGAAACGTGTCGTTAGGTGATTTCATCACTACGGAACTATCATAGAGTATATGTACAGAAACCTAGATGGTATAGCCTACAACACACCTTGGCTAGATGATATAGCCTATTACTCCTAGGTTACAAACCTGTACAGCATGACTGTGTTGAATACTATAGGCAGTTGTAACACCTGGCTAAGAACTTGTGTATCTAAACATATCTATACATAGAAAAGGTAATGCATTGTGCTGTGATGTTATGATGTCTATGACATCACTAGGTAATAGGAATTTTTCAGCATCATTATGATCTTAGGAGACCATCATCATATATGTGGTCTGTCATTAACTGAAATGTCATTATGTGGTACAAGACTGTATTTTGATGATTAATAGATGTTGAGCACCTATTCATGTCCTTATTTGTCACTAGATATACTCTCTTATGAAGTGCCTTTTTAAGTCCTGTGCCTAGTTTTAAAATTGTGTTTTCTATCTTTTTCTTATTGATTTGTAGGAGTTCGTAATAGAACATAAGATATACGTATTGTAAATATCCTTTCTCCATTTATGGCTTGATTTTTCATTCTCTTAATGATATCTTTTGATGAATATAAGTTCTTGATTTTTCTTAAGTATTATTTATCCTTTTTTCTCTTAAAATCAGAGCTTTTCTGTATCCTTTTAAAGAAATCTTTGTCCCAAGATCATGAAGATATTCTTCTATGTTTTCTTTTAGAAGCATTTTGGTTTGACCTTTCTTAGTTAGGCCTATTATTTATGTGGAAGTGATTTGTGTTTATGATGGGAAGCAGGGTTGAGGTTCATTTTTTCCCCCAACCGATGTCTAATAGACCCAAAACGATTTGTTGGAAATATTTTCTTCCTCCAAGTGTATTGCAGTGGCATTCTGAGTGTTTTCCATGTTTTCCATTCATTAATTCTCATAACCCTAAGATATAGATATTGGTTTTATTCCTAATATACATATGAGAAAACTGAGGCTCAGAGAGATGATGTAATTTATCCCGCCTGCAGCAAGAGCTCAAGATCTTGCTACTTCGTCCTCTGCCTTTGCGCATATGCGCGGCAGGTACTGCTGCAGCATTTCCTTTCTCCTGGGTAAATCACGTGGCAAAGCGGAAAGGGAATGCCCACTGAGCCACACGATCGGGCTGCAGGTGGTGGGGATGGCATAGCATCTTGGGTGAGTATCCTTTATAAGACAGCGTCTCCTGGCAGGGCTCAGTCTGCTCTTTGCTGCGAGAACACCTGGATGATGGACAACCTGTCCAGTTCTTCTCTGTTTGGCAGGAGGACTCTCTTGAATGCCCATTTCCATTGCAGCTGTGTTTCCTCAGGTGTTGTGGAGGGAGGTTCTCGACCAGTGTGGGGACTTCTGTTCTGCGACTGGATTTAATTAAGACAAATGCAAATTTGTGCTACAGTTTAGTGCTACAATTAGTGCTACAATCAGTACCCTGAAGCACTTAAAGACAACAAAGGCAAGCTGTTCTGTTCATTCCTTCAACAGATATTTATTGAGTGTATACTACATGGTTCCCTGTATGGGAAAAATGGCAATGAACTAAACATATGAGGACCCTGCCGTCAAGGAACTAACATTCAAAGAAGAATCTTTTATAGAGGCTTTTTTACACTGATGACCCTAAAGCTCTATCAATAAAAGATTAACTGAACTTCACCAATCACTTCTTACCCCAAGTTTCTCCACCCCCACTGGCATTTTGACAACCTAGTTCTTCTAGGTACTAACCCTAGACAGTATCCCAGTTTCTTAACCATTTTACAGTAATTCCTGCTTTATCTCCAAAAACTGGAAAATGGGAGGAGTAACTTGAAATGCCCTGGAAAGGCAGCGGGTCCTATCTTGTTCTAGCAAATGAATTCAGTTGTAGGCTATGCTTTTTGTGGTTTTACCAACAAACGGACACATAGCTGCTACTTTGTTATTCTGCAGGCCTTTTTGAGATTATGTTCAGCAAGCGTGCAAGGCCCTTATCAATAAGGAAAGTGATTTTTGATTTAATGCTGTAAACCACTGGTTTCTCTTCTGTGCCTTTTTCTTTGAGGCAATATATAAAAAGTCCTCAGATGCAGCCTGTGGTCTGAAACATAAGTATGGAGTAATTGCACCTGGCATAGGAATCTTATGCTCCTTGGATCTGCTGAGATTCAGTAGGTTGCATTTGACAGAGTTGTTTTCATTCTTTTTATTAATCTTCAGTTTTTCTGCCTCAAATTTTTTTTCCCACACCCACTCCCTCCCCATATAATGTTTAACCATTCAGGAATTCAATCCAACATGTGTTTCTGAGATATCTACTGCATGAAAGACTATGAAGTGTACTTGGGGAAAAGCAAATTAATAGGACCCAGTACATTGCACAAGGACTTTCCAGTCTAGTGGGGGAGGAGCTCATATTTCCATCTATTATTGCACCAGGCAGAGTGGACCAAGTCCACACAGAGGTGTTGGTAGTGATAGAAACAGTTACCAGTTACTAAGCATTTATTGTTTGCCAGTGCATTATAGCAAATGTTCTCTCTAATCTCAAGACAATCCTTCAAAGTAGATTGAATTATCCCTTGCCTAGAGAACTGAGGCTTGGAGGGGATGAATGTCCTCTTCAAGGTTTTACAGCTTGGATGTGAAAGCCAAGGACTTAAATCCAGGACTACCAGCTCTAAGGCTGGCTCTGCCTTGGAGTATTTGTGTATTTAGAACATTTACATTTAATGTAATGATTGAGATGTTAGGGCTTAAGTCCACCATTTTATTTATTATTTTCTCTTCCCTCTCCCTTCTGTCCTCACCCTGTTATCCTCAGAGGGAGAAAACACAGAAGAGAGGCACATTAATCCTAGTTTAGAGAAAGGCAGTGGCATTGTAATTGTTTTTAGTTGAAGGTGTTAAATATGGTGACAATTATAGGTTCATGGGCAGTTTAAAGAAATAATACAGAAAGAGGTCAGGCACGGTGACTCATGCCTGTAATCCCAGCATTTGGGGAGGCTGGAACAGGCGAATCAACTGGGGTCGGGAGTTCAAGACCAGCCTGGCCAACATGGTGAAACACCATTTCTACTAAAAATACAAAAATTAGCTGGGCATGGTGGCACACACCTGTAATCCCAGCTACTAGGGAGGCTGAGAAGGGAGGATTCCTTGAACCCAGGAGGCAGAGGTTGCAGTGAGCTGAGATCGTGTCACTGCACTCTAACCTGGGCGACAGAGTGAGACCCTGTCTCCAAAAAATTAGAAAGAATACAGAAATATTTCATATACCCTTTGTTCTATTTCCTCCTAATGGCAACATCTTAAAAACTACAGTACAGTATCACAAAGGATACTGCCATTGGTATACTCAAGACAGAACATTTCCATGATTACACGGTTCCCTCCTGTTGACCTTCTATAGTCACACTCACTTCCCTTCTGCACCTCCCTCTTCCTAACCTCTGGCAACCACTTGTCTCTCCTCCTTTTCTATAATTTTGTCACGTCAAGAATGCTGTATAGGAGCCGGGCGCGGTGGCTCATGCCTATAATTCCAGCACTTTCAGAGGCTGAGGCAGGCAGATCACCTGAGGTCAGGAGTTTGAGACCAGCCTGGCCAACATGGCAAAACCCTGTCTACTAAAAAAATACAAAAAATTAGCCAGGCGTGGTGGCGGGTGCCTGTAATCCCAGGTACTCAGGAGGCTGAGGCAGGAGAATTGCTTGAACCCAGGAGGCTGATGTTGCTGAGAGCTGAGATTGCGCCACTGCACTCCAGCCTGGGTAACAGAGAGAGACTGTCTCAAAAAAAAAAAAAAAAAAAAAAAAAAACACTTTATAGAATTATATAGCATGTATCCTTCTGGGATTGTCTTTTTGCACTTGGTGTTATTCTTTGGAGGTTCATTCAGGTTGTTGCATGTATAACTAGTCTATTTTTGTTGAGCGTCCCATGATATGGATGCACCTGTTTGTCTAGCCATTCATCCATTGAAGGACATCTGGGTTGTTCTTAAATTTTTTTTTTTTTCTATTATGAATAAAGATGTTATAAACATTCAGATGCAGGTTTTTGTGTAAACACAACTCTTCATTTCTCTGGGAGAAGTGTCCATGAGTGAAACTGTTGACTCATAGAATAGTTACATATTTAGTTTTTTAAGAAATTGCCAAATTATTTTCCAGAGCAGCTGTACCATTTTAATTCTCACCAGCAGTGTAAGAGTAATCCTGTTTTTCTGTGTCCTTGCCAGAATTTGGTGTTGTCACTATTTTTTAATCCTAGCCATGCTGATAGGTATGTGGTGGTATCTCATTGTGGTATTAATTTGCATTTCCCTAATGGCTAATGAGGCTGGACATCTTTTCATATGCTTATTTGCCATCTGTGTTTCCTCTTCAGTGAAATGTATCTTTATGTCTTTTGTCCATTTTCTAATTGGGCTGTTTGTTTTTCTTACTGTTGAGTTTTGAGAACTCTTTAAATATTCTAGATATTAGTCCTTTGTCAGCTATGTGGCTTGCAAATATTTTCTCTCACTCTGTGACTTGTCTTTTCATCTTCTGAACAAGGTCTTCCATAGAGGAAAAGGTTTACACTTTGATTAAGTACAATTTGTCAATTTTTCCTTTTGTGGGTCATTCTTTTTGTGTTATGTCTAAGAATTCTTTGCCTAGCCTTAGATTCCAAAGATTTCCTTTAATCTTTCTTCTATAAAATATTTATAGTTTTACATTCAAGTTTATCATCCTGTTTGAGTTATTTTTATATAAGATGTGAGATTTAGGTCAAGGATTATTTTTTGGCCTTTGAGTGTCTAGTTGCTTCCACTTGCTGAAAAGGCTAGCTTTCCTCCATTGAATTGCTTTTGCACCTTTGTCAAAAATCACTTGGTCCTATTTATGTGGATCTATTTCTGGATTTTCTGTTCTATTCTATCAATATTTGGGTCTATCCCTCTGCCAGCACCACACAGTCTTGATTACAAAAGCTGTATAATAAATTTTGCAATCCCGTAGAATGTTTCCTACCACTTTATTTATTTAGTTTTTGGTAAAGATGGGATCTTGCGGCCGGGCGCAGTGGCTCATGCCTGTAATCCCAGCACTTTGGGAGGCTGAGTTGGGTGGATCATGAGGTCAGGAGATCGAGACCATCCTGGCCAACATGGTGAAACTCCGTCTCTACTAAAAATACAAAAATTAGCTGAGTGTGGTGGCGTGTGCCTGTAATCCCAGCTACTGGGGAGGCAGAGGCAGGAGAATCGCTTGAACCTGGGAGGCAGAGATTGCAGTGAGCCAAGATTGTGCCACTGTACTCCAGCCTGGTGACAGAGCGAGAGACTTTGTCTAAAAAAAAAAGATGGGGTCTTGCTATGTTTCCCAGGCTGTTCTCAACCTCCTGGCCTCAAATTATTCTTCTGCCTCAACATTCCAAAGTCCTGGGATTACAGGCGCGAGCCACTGTGCCCGGCCCCACTTGCTTTTTTATGAAATTATTTTTGTTATTCTAGTTACATTGAATTTCAATACAAATTTTTAAAGCATCTTGTCTATATCTACAAAAAATCTTGTTGAGATTTTGATAGGAATTATGTTAAACCTATATATAGGTTTGCCTTTGGCTTTCACATCACATTTAATTATGATGTGTCTTGGTGTGGATTTTTTTTTCTGTTTGTTTATCATCTTTGGTGTTCACTAAGCTTTTTAAATTTGTAGGTTTTGGTCTCTTTTAAAATTTCAAAAGTTTTTAGCCATTATTTCCTCAAGAACTTTTTCAGTGTAACCCTTTTCTCTTCTCCTCTGGGACTCCACTGACATATAGTCAGATCTTTTATTACAGTCTCACAGGTTCTTAACGAGGCTCTGTTCAATTTTTTTTTCAGGCTATTTTCTCTCAGTTATTCAGTTTGGGCAATTTCAATTGTTCTGTCTTCTAGCTCACTGATTCTTTCCTAAGTACCTTCCATTCTTCTGCTGAGCTTCTTTACTGAGCTTTTTGTTTCATTAGTTTTTAAAATTCTAATATTTTCATTTGACCGTCTCACAGTTTCCATTATTTCTTTGGTGAGATTTTCTATTTTATTTGCTGAGGCTTTTTCATTTCATTTGTTTCAAGTGAGCTTATAATTGCTTGTCGAAGCATTTTTATCATAGCTGCTTTAATCTCTCTCTCAGATAGCTCCGGTGTGTTTGTCCTCTCAGTGTCGGCATCTATTGTCTTTTTTTTTTTTTTCACTCAGTTAAAGATGTTTCTGGTTCTTGTTGTGATGAACGAATGATTTTCTTTCTTTCTTTTTTTTTTTTTTTTTTTTTTGACAGTCTTGCTCTGTCGCCCAGGCTGGAGTGCAGTGGCACGATCTTGGCTCACTGCAAGCTCCGCCTCCCGGGTTCACACCATTCTCCTGACACAGCCTCCTGAGTAGCCAGGACTACAGGCGCCCGCCACCACTCCCGGCTAATTTTTTGTATTTTTAGTAGAGACAGGGTTTCACCGTGTTAGCCAGGATGGTCTCGATCTCCTGACCTTGTGATCCGCCCGCCTCGGCCTCCCAAAGTGCTGGGATTACAGGCGTGAGCCACAATGCCCGGCCTTTTTTTGTTGTTTTTGTTGTTGTGGTTGGAGACGGAGTCTCGCTCTGTTGCCCAGTCTGGAGTGCAGTGGCACGATCTTGGCTCATTGCAATCTCCACCTCCTGTGCCTCAGCCTCCTGAGTAGCTGGGATTACAGGTATGCGCAACCATGCCTGGCTAATTTTTTGTAGTATTAGTAGAGACGGGGTTTTGCCGTGTTGGGCAAGCTGGACTGGAACTCCTGACGTTAAGTGATCCACCCGCCTCGGCCTCCCAGAGTGCTGGGATTATAAGCCTGAGCCACCGCACCTGGTGGTGATGAATGATTTTTCAATGAAAACCTGGACACTCATGTTATAAAACTCTGGATCTTATTAAATCTTCTATTTTAATTGGCTTTTTCTGACACTGCTATGCCTGGGAGTGCCACATTGTTACTGCCAGGTGGAGGTAAAAGTCCAGATTTCTCACTAGGCTTCAGTTGACACCCAAGAGGGGGGAAATCCTCATTGCTGCTGGGCAGTGAGGAGAGCTCTGCTCCCCACTCAGCCTCCACTGACATCTCCCTGGGTGGGGGGAGGGTTAGGAGTGCCTCCTTACTGCTTCCCACGTGGCTTCCCCTGAACTACCCTGGAGGTGGTCTTGTTATCACTGGTGGGTGGTAAGAGTCCAAAATCTCTACAAGGTCTCCTCTGGCACCATCCCAGTGGGGAGGGGAAGAGATACCTCCTTTCTGCTGGGTGGGGGTGGAAGTCTAGGCTCCCCGAGTGATCTGCACTGAACCTGGGGGCAGGCAGGGGTGAGAATTCTGGCTCCCGCTCAGCCTGGCTTTCTCTGACCCCACCCTGCCAGTTAGGTTAGGGTGCTTCTTTATAGCCTCACAAGTGTGGAGGCGTGCTGGCCTTTGCTGGCATGTGGGCATGAGGGTACAGTTTTATTCTGTGGGGTTTGGCTGGAGTAGAGTGGTTATTGTCTGAAAGTTTTCTGTCTAGCTCTGTCGTGTCTTTCTTGGTTTTTGTTTTTCCTAGAGAGCAGGCTTTGCCTGGGGTTTTTTTGTCTTTGGCCCTTGATGTTTTCAGGTTGCTTGTTCCTGTAGCTTCAAGTCTGAGATGCATGAGACAAAAGAAAAACCAGGGAATTCGTCACCATGTCATTTTTGGGTCTTGAGGTCCATAGCTAGTCCTTCTCCTCTCCACCTTTAAGAGTCTTCTTATGTTTGTTTTATACAGAATAGATAGCTCTTACATATATTTTATATATAGCATCCAGAACAACATTAGTGGTATTTACTTGAAGAAATAAGTCAGAAATAAGTCACTGCCCTCCCCAAGAAGAGCCACCACCCTAACTTCCAACACCTAAACTGGGTTATTAAAAGTTAAGAACCGATTAACTGGGAGAGAAGAGGGGGAGGGGCATTCCATGCTGACGGTGTGAAAACAAGAGTTACATGCTCAGAAAAGTGCTATACAGTGAGGATACATCTTTCTCATACTTGCTTTCAGGAATTCCAGTAAATGGGTTTGCCAAAGAGAAAAGGAGAGAGTCCCATTTAAACCTTATGAGAGGTTGCTACCTCTAGATTCTGCAACCATCTTGGGATGGTAGGCAACGGCTAGAGTAAGCCTGAAATAGCCAACACATGTTGGTAAGAATAAGTGAATACTTTTAAAGGTTTTTTTTTTTTTAAATCAGTGACTGAAAAAACTAAAGGATTTGTATCATTCACTGGGCCAGACAGTGCAGGTCAGGATGCCTTCCTTAACATTATAAAAGGGGAAGAACAAGGAATTAATTAAGGCTACAGGGACACATTGACCAAGAAGGGTTAGGATATTGGAAAACCAGTCGTGGCTTGTACATTTTGTACACTGAACTGTAGTTTCTGGGAGATTTTACTACACTCAATTTCACCTCCTTTTGCATGGGTCCTAGGGGTCAGAGACCTGGCTCCGGAGGATGAGAGAGATCAGAGGGAGGGCTGGGTATGATTACGAAACAGAGATCGAACAAGGGTGTTAGGAGGGCATGGGAAGGGGGGGTGCATTACGCATGACCTGCATGACTTTGGCTAAGCTGTAAGATGCTTATTTTCAGGCACAGGTTAACATTGCACCACATCTTTTAAATAATAGGTCAGCATTTATCTCTTCTGAAAACAAGAGTGGTGTTTAAAAATCGTTTTGTCCACACCAAGGATGGGAAAATCTAGCCTAGGAATTGGCTTCAACATTTGTCACCCTACTGGTGCCAATCAATAGGAAGGGGAATAGTACTGAAAATCACCAGGCAATCAAAGTCCCCCCCACCACTTTTGGCAGTACAAATGGGCAGGATTGATAGGGCAAGGCAGGGGCATTACACCATCAGGGAAGAATGGACTTCAGAGGACCTCTCCCAGCCCATGAATTATGCGATTATTCACTCACCTCACTTAAGAAAAATCAATTCTGCAGCATTGCCTGGTGGCTTCGTAGTTTCTTTCCTCTAAATCTGTCATTCCTCTTTATATTCATTTAACATAATCTTTCTAAAATCTCCACCAACAAAGCAGAAATGCCAAATGTCACAAATTCTGTTAACTTTCGATGGAAAGGAAAAAAAAACCTCTCACATGCACTTTCTTGCTTGGGAATGTGTCTTATGGTTTATTTTTCTGAAGTGAGTTGTGTGGATAGCACTGTACAGTTACAGGTGTTATTTCACGCAATGGCCCCCAGCAGGGGTAGTGGTCCATGAGCGCCTGGTGGAGGGGAGGATGGGCCAAGTTCTAGAGGCGGATGATTGACAGGCTGGGGATGGGAAGCCACCTCCCATGTAATGCTGGGCTTGGTAGGACCCAAAGGGTACAGCAGATAGTTTTCCTATGATATTTACAGTCATGGTCTATGAGCAGATGCAGTTTCACATCTGTAAGGACAAATGTATGTCACGGAAGTCACCAACTGGGGCCCCTGGGCCAGGTCCATCTCGAAAAGTCTTTGGTTGGTCCCAGGGAGTTTCTGTCATTTACTTTGAGTTAGTTGACAATATTAAAAAATTGTAAGATTTCACATAAAAATTCAAGCATAGAGTTTTTCTTTAAAAATGAGAAGATCTGGCAACACCGGACCTGTGCTTCCAGCAGCTGAATTGAGAGTCACCCACCCCTGGAGCACGGGGCTTGCCAGCTTGCCCTAGTCCTACCTAGCTTCCTTCTACTTCTGCTGACATGTCACCGCGACCCTGGTATGTGGCTGATGTGTGGTGATAGCCTTGAGGCTCGAGTCAGCAGTTCACCGAGGCTTTCAGGGGAGGTCACATTGATACCAACCTTCTGAGTGTTCTTTACCTCTTTTGAGAAAGCATTTTCTTGAAAGTAATGGCACTGCTAATGAAAACTGACCTTTCTTTCCAACAGTTTATTTTCCAGAGAACAAACACAGGAAACTCTTAAGCATATGTGCTAATGGTAGAAAGCATAGGCATGGAGAAATGGAATGTGACCATCAGAGGCAAAAGCATATTAACTGTTTGTCTCCACCATGAGCCATTGGCTTGGTCTCAGGGAATGGGGTCACCTGCAGCTTCCATGGTACTGAGTCCTGATGGGAAGGTCTGATACTCCATGTTAGCATGTGCCTATGCTGCCGTAGCCCTCATCACCTTGAATTATAGAAAAATTGTCCTGAATTACCTACCTCTCCTTTCCAAATGTCAACCCCTTGAGTGCCTAATAATATCCTACACTTACTGTGTGCTTAAGATGTGCCAGATATAATGCTAAGCACTTTATCTGAATTAACTTCATTGCATCCTCTCAATAACTTTTTGAGGCAGGAATGTTTCTCATCCCCATTTTTCAGATGAAAGAACAGAGGTGCACAGATGGTTGATGACTGACAGGCAAGCAGAGCTAGCAGGCTTGAATATTTACAAATTTGTTGAACTGTGTCTAAGCAGCACAGCACTTGAGTGATTTCATTTTATTACTGCCACTTTATGAAACTATATACTATACTGTAAATTAATATATTTACACATTTGTATTGCTGTACGGAGTTCACACGAAACACATATATGTAATTTATGGGTGATTTAAGGAATTTTCAAGGGAAATTAGAGACCAATTCGTTGTTTACTTTCTTCTCTGAGGCTCTCAACAAAATCAACAACACACATTTGACAGTTTTTAAAATTTTTAAATTTGTTTCATTTGTAACTAAACAAAACACCAGTGAACCGAATATATACATATATACACATATCTTGAGGTACATGTGGCATTGAATCCTATAAGTGAAATAGATGAGTCACAAGATATGTGTATGTACATTGTACATTTCAATAGATACTGCCAAGTTTTCCTCCCGTAAATGTTCTACCAGTCTACATTTCAGCCAATAGTTTGGGAAGAACCCACCTTCCCACACCCTGATGCTGGATTTTTATAGGGGTGTGTGTGTGTATTTGCCATGCTAAGGAAAAGACAGAGTATCTCCTTGTTGCTTTTTTAATTGAGTTAAAATTCGTATAATACGAAATTAACTGTTTTAAAGTGAACAGTTAAGTGGTATTTAGTGCATTTGCAATGCTATGCAACAAACATTTTTATCTAGTTCCCAAACCTTTTTTTAAAAAAAGTATTATTTTTTATTTATTTATTTTTCGAGACAGAGTCTCGCTCTGTCGCCCAGGCTGGAGTGCAGTGGCACAATCTCAGCTCACTGCAACTTCCACCTCCTGAGTTCAAGCAATTCTTCTGCCTCGGCATCCCGAGTAACTGGGATTACAGGTGCCTGCCACCACACCCAGCTAATTTTTGTATTTTTAGTAGAGATGGGGTTTCACCATGTTGGCCAAGCTGGACTCAAACTCCTAACCTCAAGTGATCCACCTGCCTCTACCTCCCAAAGTGCTGGGATTACAGATGTGAGCCACTGCACCTGGCCTAGTTCCCAAACCTCATACTCACTAAGCAGTCATTTCCTATTCCCCAGTCCCTATTTCCCCCAGTATTTAAAAACTGCTAATCTGCTTTCCATCTCTGTAAATTTACCTACTCTGGACATTTCATGTAAAGAGAATCATACACTATATGACCTTTTGTGTCTGGCTTCTTTCATGTGGCATGTTTTCAAGGTTCACCCATGTAATAGCCTGTGTCATGGCTTCATTCCTTTTTGTTGGAATAATGTTCCAATGAATGTATGTACAACAATTTATCCATTCATTTGTTGATGGACATTTGGGTTGATTCCACTTTTTGGCTATTGTAAGTAGTGCTGATGTGAACACTTTGTGAAAGTATGTACCCCTGTTTTTAATTATTTGGGGTTTGTATGCATGATCATATGGTCATATGGTAATTCTTTGTATCCTTATTGGGGAACTGCCATAGCAGCTGCAGTATTTTACATTCCCATTGGCAACGGATGAGACTTTCCATTTCTCTACATCCTCACCAACACTTGTTATTTTCTGTTTTGTTTTAATTATAGCCATTTTAGTGGGTTGGAAGTGGTATCTCATTGCAGTATTGATTTGCATTCTCTAATGACTAATAATGTTAAGCATGTCTTCATGTGCTTTTTGGCCATTCATATATCTGTTTTGGGGAATGTCTACTGAGGTTCTTTGCCCATATTTAAATTGGATTGCTTGTCTTTTGTTGTTGAGTTATAAGAGTCCCTGATATGTTCTGGATATTAAACCTTTATTTGGTATATGATTTGCAAATATTTTCTCCCATTCTGTTGACTATCTTTTCACTTTCTTGATGATGCCCTTTGGTGTACATTGTTATTTTAATTTATTTTCTTTAAATGTTTTTTAAAATTTTATTTATCCAATTGCTAAAGAGCTCTAGCATCTTTTTAGTATATATTATCCCATTGTATTTATTTTCCAGTAACATCCATGTTCAAATCATTTACTCACTTTTCTAAAGTGTTTTCTTCTAATACAATCATAGGAGTTACTTTTATAGCCAGAATATTAGTATTTTCTTCCAGTCTGTTAAGCATCTTATTTTTTGTGTGTAATACATTTGTCATATAAAAATTACTTGTTATAGTCCAGCTCTTCATCTTTCATGGCTTCTAGATATTTTGTCTTCTTTAGTAAGACTTCCAGTAGTATCAAAACATCCTTCTATCATTTTTGAAAATTTCTCTTTTTTATATTTATACTTTAAATGCATTTTAAATTTAGTTTGGTGTATGGCTTTAAATATGGACTATAACATTATCCCCAAACAGATTACAAATATTATACGCAAATATTCCTTTTGATTTAAAATATTCCTTTCATAAACTAAATTCCCAAATATACATGGATGTCTTACTCTGTTTTCTTCCATGGATCTATCCATCTGTTCCTGTGCTGAGACCACACTGTTTTACTTAATACTGCCTTAGTGTAGGTTTTGATATGCAGTATGGCAGTAGTCCTCTCTCATTGTATGTTCTCACTAATTATCTTGGTTCTTTTTTTTTTTTTTTTTAGACAAGGTCTCACTTTGTCACCTTGTCTCCCAGGTTGGAGTACAGTGACATGATCTCAGCTCACTGCACTGTCTGGCTCCCAGGCTCAAGTGATTCTTCTACCTTAGCCTCCCGAGTAGCTGGGACGGTAGGCACGTGGCACCATGCTTGACCAACTTTTTAATTTTTTGTAGAAATGGGATCTCACTGTGTTGCCCAGGCTGGTCTCAAACTCCTGGGCTCAAGTGATCCTCCTGTCTTGGCCTCTCAAAGTGCTGGGATTACAGGTATGAGCCACTGCACCCAGCCTTTGGTTATTCTTATGGATTCTGTCTTCCACTTCAATTTATAAATCTAATTGTCAAGTTTTTGATTAAATCTGGAATTTTATAAATTAACTTGGGCAGGTATGACTTTACAGTTTTTACTTTTTAATCTAGAAAGATGTTAAGCCTTCTCATTCATTAAGTTCTCCTTTTATTTCCTCCAGTATAATTTTATGATACTTTTGATACAGGTCTTGCATATTTGATGTTAGATGTCTTCCTGCAGGTCTTATAATTTTGTTGCCATTGTTAATTTTTTCTCCTGATATTTTCTAATTGATTGTTACTGCTCTTTATGAAAGTTATTTATTCTTGGAGGCTGCTTTGATTCTGGCTAAACTATTCAACACTCCTAGTAGTTCTAACTGCTTTTCAGTTACAACCCTTGGATTTACAGGTAGATAATTGTATCACCTGAAATAGTGATCTTCCATTCCAGCTTTGTGCCTCTTTCTTTGCAATCTTTCTGTGTTAGCAGCACCCCCAGTGAGCCTGGGAATGCTTGCCTATTCCTAGCATCTAAAGTTTTATTATTTAGCATTTCATGGTTCATCACAATAAATTTCATTGTTTATATGAAATTTAAAAATTCACAAGTCATGCAACGTATTTAATAACTATTTGCTGGAAAAAGTTAATTTACAAACTTTTCCAAATATATTAGCCTTAGAAGTTTGCCCATTTTATAGAAATCACAAAATAAGTATTATATTTCTTTTGCTTTATTAAAGTTTTTTTCCCTAGGTTTTAGATCTTGGTCATCTCATTCATATTATATTTATGGAATGAATTTATTTCTATAGTAGTTCGGCTGGAGGTCTGTGTGAATAGAAGAATCACTGAAATGCATTTATTCATATGGCCTCTCATTTTAACTAGCATGGTACATGGCAGTAGCTTCTTTGATACGAAAGCTTCACTCCTGCCATAAAACGCTACTGCAGAGACTCCCATTAACAATCAAGAATCCTTTCACACACATCCTCCCCCCATGTGTTTAGTTTTATAAACACAGTGACCTTGTTTGCAGTATAAATTCACCTTCACTTGTCTGTAATAATTTTAGCCTCTCTCTGCTGTGGAACAGAACCCTAGCATGGATTCCACTCACAGCCGATTCGCTTTTCCTGCTAAAGGCGCTAATTCAAATGGGTTGCTGCGCATTCCAAAAGTGAAAAATTCCTTCTGAAGTCTCCTGATCTGCCACTGGGGTGGAAAGGTCCCCGCCTGCTGTCTTGCTCTGAGCTGGGACTGTGGGGACTGTGGGGGCTGCCTCCAGGCTCTTTCTCCCCATGGCCCTGCAGCTGGGGATGTTTAATCAACTTCAAAGCTAATTTTGCTCCAGGCCCAGCTTTATGCAGCAGAAATCTCTTGCCCATTAGCCAAGGACCAGTTCCTGGCTCCAGCTCAGCTGGCATGCCTCACTTCAACATATTAAATATTTCATCGTGCCTTGGCATTGGGGTTTCCCTGGCCTGGTTAGCAATTAGCTGTGCTTTTAGCTACTTTTGGAGGAAACCCTTCATGATCAGGTGATGGGAGCCATATCTAGAATAAGCAGAGGTAGAATGGCATAGGGTTAAGCATGGGCTTCCAAGGCATCCAACTTGGGTTTGAATTCTAGTTCCTTCACTTTGGAGCTGTGGGATGTTGAACAAGTTACTCACTCCTCTGAGTCACATATTTCCTCTGCGTTAAATATGGTTAATCAAACATGGATTTGCTGTAGGAGTTATAGGAGAAGGGGAAAGGATACACCTATTAACAATGCTTGGCAAGTGGTAAACCTTTGTGTTAGTTTCATAGGACTGCCGTAGCAAAGCACCATGCACTTGGCGGCTTAAGCAACAGGCATTTATTGATGCACAGTTCTGGAGGTTAGGAGTCTGACATCAAGATGTTGGTCCCTTCTGAGGACCATGCAGAAGAATCTGTTCCATGTCTCTCTCCTAGTTTCCTGTGGTTCGATGACAATCCTTGGTGGCTGGTAAAAGCATCATTGATATGGTTTGACTGTGTCCCCACCCAAATCTCATCTTGAATTGTAGCTACCATAATCCCTACATGTTGTGGGAGGTAATTGAATCATGAGGTGGGTCTTTCCCATGCTGTTCTCATGATAGTTAATAAGTCTCATAAGATCTGATGGTTTTATAAAAGGGAGTTCCCCTGAACACACTCTCTTGCCTGCCGCCATGTGGATGCGCCTTTCTCCTTTTTTGCCTTCCACCATGATTGTGAGGCCTCTCCAGCCATGTGGAACTGGGAGTCCATTAAACCTCTTTCCTTTGTAAATTACCCAGTCTTAGATATATCTTTATTAGCAGTGTGAGAACTAATACAATCACCCCAATCCTTGCCTTCATTTTTACATGGCTTTCTTCCACTGTATGTCTGTTTCTAAATGTTCCCTTTTCTGTACAATAGTCACATTGGGTTAGGGCCCACTCTAACGACCTCATTTTAACTTGATTACCCCTGCAACAATCCTCTTTCAAATAAGATCACATTCTGAGGTACTGGGGGTTAGGATTTCAACAGAGGAATTTTGAGGGGATGCAATTCAACCCATAACAGCATTCAAAAAATATTATCAGTTAAAAATTTCCAATAGTAAGTTGAAACCTGGGAATTACCTTCAGATGAAAGAGCACTATCTCTCCTGGGCTGTAGAATTTCTTGGCATCCAGAGAACTCTTTAGACAGCAAAGAGTATATTTCTGTCAAGCTGAGCTATAAGAGAACTTAAAAAGTGGTGAGAAATCCAAGGATCCTAATCTTGGAGGAAAACAACCTTCGAAGCTCAGACCCGAGGCTTTTGCATTGGTCAAAGGCCCAAGCGGGAAACAGAGGACTCCCCAGGCAGCTCTTTACTTTGGTAGCTGCAGGCAGCAGCTGTCTATTAAAGATGTTCCGTTTTCAGAAGATAAAGTTAACCAGCAGGAGTTTTGGGGGGCTAAGTTGCTAGGCAATAGCTTTCTCATTTTCTAGGAAGGCCATAAACTGTCTCATTCCACCTGTTCAAACATCTCTTTTTAGGTAAAGGCTACATTTAGAGAACTGAGGATAATTTAAAGCTTCTTTTTGCAGAAGGAAGGGGAATTTATATGTGTCATCAGTCACATAAACCCTCCTGTTGGAAATGACATGGTAGCCATTTCCTTTGTTGCTTCTGGGCTATTTTTCTTATTGAATCGTGTAAGGGCATCAGGGTGATTTGACTGCTGGGCCTTAGCAGGAGAAGGGGAAGTTAAGGATCTGTGGACTGCAAAGTTTATGTGTGATATCAAGCCTGGCTCCTTCTTTACTTTCAAATTTCAAGTGCTAGTGATAAAAAAGCAATTACCTGTTATCTTTTGTTGGAAAAGAAGATAAGCACCAAACCCACTTACAGTCCTCTTTATTTTTACTTTCCTGTGTTTGTTTAATCTCAGGTGTTCCAATTGCAGGTTCCACAGAGTTGGCAGGGTGGTGGTTGACTTACCCAATCCAGCCCTCAGAAGCTTCCTGTTTTAGGGGAAGCACAAAGTCCACGTGATCAAGCAGCCCTGAGCCTCCTTGCGTGGCCAGGTCTCCGGCTGGGAGATTTTCAGGGCTGCCTTTGAATGGGAGACATTTTTATCATACTCGCGAGGGCCCCAAATGAATTCAAGAACAATTTTGTCTGTAGAAACACAAATGCAGCTTTCCTCACTGGTTCATGGAGGACAGTCTTGGTGTGGAGAGCACCAAAGCTAAAACCTTTCCTTTCCTTGATGCCAGTGTGGCTTGGTGGGACAGCTTGGGTCTGGAGTCAGGCAGTCTGGGTCGAACTCCCTGTCTCTTAGCTGGTTGCTTAGCTGCTCCGACCCTGTGCTTCTCTTTCTTTAAAATGGGTATCTTTCCGCCAAGGAACTAGGCAATCGTGAGGCCTGGGATGATCCATCTGAGGTCCTTACGCAGATAGTACGCAGTAGTCAGGAAAGGAAAGTAGTCTTGCCGTTTCCTGAAATCTTGGACAGCGCCAAGCTCCAGCTAATTGCTGAGGCAGCAGTGTGGGGAGAGTCATCTGTGTTTTACTGTGACAGGGAGATGCTTCCTTACCCTTCTCCGCGACCTGCTACCACCATCCTAATGGGCTCTTCCCCAAGTTCAAAGTAGTATCAAAAGCCCATATCCACGTGTGTGTGTGGAGGGGGTTGGGCGGGCATCTTGCATCCAATGGCAGAGCTGATTGTTCCTGTCGAAGGAGGCCCACTGTTCCCATGCAGTGCACCGTGGCCACAGAGGACCCCTGGGAGACCCAAACCTTGCAGATGGTGGGCGTGTACTGTCTTAGCCACGTCCCTTTTGATGGCCCTTTATAAGGGCTGAGCCTTTGTTCCACACAAGTGGAAAAAAACTTCAGTGCACATCTAGATTCTGCTCCACCTGCCCCATAACGATGGACTCTCTGCACTGACGTCAGATGGTTCTTGGAGAAGAGAAACCCTGAGCAGGGATTCCAGTGCGCACTCCTAGTGTGGGCCTGAGCTGGAAGTGCAGGGGCAGCTCTGCTTCATAGGGGGTTTTATGGCTCACTGTTATCCATGCTGTGCTCTCTAACGAGGGTGTTCAGAAAGGAAAAGCTCAGCTGGCTAAGGCAGAGGAGAGCTCTTCGCTGTCACCTGTGGAAGAAATGGCCATTTTTCTCCACGTTTATTTCCACTGGGGAGCTCTAAGACAATTTTTTTTTAATTATTATACATTAAGTTCTAGGGTACATGTGCACAATGTGCAGGTTTGTTACATATGTATCCATGTGCCATGTTGGTGTGCTGCACTCATTAACTTGTCGGACAGAAGACAAATTTTTTTTTTTTTTTTGAGACAGCGTCTGGCTCTGTTGCCCAGGCTGGAGTGCAGTGGCGTGATCTCAGCTCACTGCAAGCTCCACCTCCCAGGTTCACGCCACTGTCCTACCTCAGCCTCCCACATAGCTGGGACTACAGGCACCCGCCACCACACCCAGCTAATTTTTTGTACTTTTAGTAGACACAGGATTTCACCTTGTTAGCCAGGATGGTCTCCATCTCCTGACCTCGTGATCTGCCCGCCTCGGCCTCCCAAAGTGCTGGGATTACAGGGGTGACCCACCACACCCAGCCGACAAATTTTTAAAAAATGAAAAAAATACAATTTTGTGTGAATCTCTCTCTCTCTCTAAACATACACACACATATATGTATATATATATGTATGTGTGTGTGTATGTATATATATTTATCAGAATCCCTGCTACCAGGGGTTTACATTGTGAATACTTCTCTCACAATCTCACAATATATTCAAAGATCTGTTTTAAAATTTCCTGGGGTGATAATATGTGGCTCTTTCATGAATGTGGTCTCAGATGCTCTGAGCAAACCACCTAGGTCTCAGCTCCTGAAGGAGTGAGGTGGAAAGTGGCCCACTGCTGCCAGGAGGCAGGTGCTAAAGGAGTGAGTGTGACCTCCATGGAGGCCACCACGGGAAACAAATGCGAGTGCAGAGCTCGCAGGTCTGTCGAAAGGCAGCACCATCTTCCCACTACGCGGAAACGAGATTCCAAAGCCACCGCTTGCTCCCCATTTCTTCAATTTGCTGAGGGTGTAGGGAAAGCAGAAGAAACACACAAACCCAGAGTCCATTTCTAGAATTCTGACATACTGAGTAGAAAAATGAAGGTGGCACGGACCCAATGGTGATATCATCTTCTCTTCCTTTGGAAGTGGAAGAAGGATATGGGAGAGCTTTTTCTGTAGACATCATGGAAATGGTGGATGTGCTTTTTGGATTTTGCTCAATGACACCAATGATACTCCCATGAAAGGAGAGAGCAGGTCACCCAAACACTGCAGGAGCCTCTTTTGGGAAAAATATCTTTCAGACAGATCCTAAGGACTAAGAGAATTGGAGAGAAAGATGTCCACTTACAACTCTAAGAGCAGAGGCACCGTGAAAAATGGCAGGCATTGACACCATAGAAACAGAAATGGCAGAGAAGAGATGACCAGAAATTCTTAAGTGGCAAAGCCAGAGAAGTCGTTTGGACACAGAGCATAGGAGTTCTGAGGCCCACATTGGAAGCACAGAGTACAAGCAGCCAAGAAACCTGAGTTTGGCACAAGCAGGTAAGCTCTGCAGTGTTATGGTTGGAGGTGGGTTCTGCACCCTGGCTGTGCAATGCAGAGGGTTCTCAAGGAAAGCTGATCTCATTGGGGCAAGATGAAATCCTCAGCCTGAAGGGCTGGCAGTTCCAAGGGAGGACTGGAGGACAGGGAAGAGCAGATTCCTCCTTCTCATAATGGATCCTCACATCTCCTCCTCCCTCTTCTCTATGTGTACAGCAATTTTGGAGGCTTTGGTCTAATGCGGCTCCAGCTTGCACGGGGTTCCTGGTCTCAGTGGCAGGGTGCCACCCAAACACTCTGGATTGGGTCCACTCCCAAAGATCCAGCATTTGAAATTCAGCCCAGTTCAGCAAACATTTAATTAGCTCTCATACCTATTGGCAGCTGCCACTTGTTAGCTTCTGCAATGTGCCAGGCACTTGTGCTAAGAGCTTTTCATGCCTTAAACAATTCCCTAAAGTGAGCGTGACGTGTATTCTCATTTCGCAAGCAGGACACAGGCTCTGAGGGGTTAACTTGACTGAAGTCATACCTGGCCTTGGGTCCTTTACTGTCTGAGCTCATATCTCCTTGTTATTTCCCCATGTCCAGAATTAGGCAATGAGGACTCAAATGTGGGGGCTCCTGTCCCCAAGAGGGTTAGAGTCCATCCAGGGGAATGACCACCCAATCACCCAATTGCTACAATACAATGTGCCCTGAAAACAGGACTGGTTTGTTTTGTCCAGGGACAAAAAGTTCTGAAACAATTTGAGCTGGTTTTTACATGATAAGACAGATTTCCTTGAGTTTAAACGGACTGGTCTCACTTCTGTGTTCAAGGAAGGTAGGAATGCTATCACCTTGATCTTAATTTTTCAGGGCTAAAATACGTATGACATGGCTGGGAAGAGATCTAAGCACAAGCATGTTATCTACGAAGCCAAGAGAGAAGCCCACAAGTATACTGTTGAAAGTCCCACTGGGTTGATGTGAGGCTTAATAATACAATAGCAGGCCGGGCGCGGTGGCTCACGCCTGTAATCCCAGCACTTTGGGAGGCCGAGGCGGGCGGATCACGAGGTCAGGAGATCGGGAACATCCTGGCTAACACGGTGAAACCCCATCTCTACTAAAAATACAAAAACATTAGCCGGGCATGGTGGCGGGTGCCTGTAGTCCCAGCTACTCCGGAGGCTGAGGCAGGAGAATGGCGTGAACCCGGGAGGCGGAGCTTGCAGTGAGACGAGATCGCGCCACTGCACTCCAGCCTGGGTGACAGAGCGAGACTCCGTCTCAAAAAATAAAAAAATAAATAAATAATAATAATACAGTAGCAAGCCTTTATTTTATTTTAGATTTTTGAAAACACTTGTTTTGTGCTCACTCTTTTCTTTTTCTTTTTCTTTTTTTTTTTTTTTTTTTGAGACAGAGTCTCGCCCTATCGCCCAGGCTGGAGTGCAGTGGCGCGATCTCGGCTCACTGCAAGCTCCGCCTCCCGGGTTCACGCCATTCTCCTGCCTCAGCCTCCCGAGTAGCCGGGACTACAGGCACCCGCCACCACGCCCGGCTAATGTTTTGTATTTTTAGTAGAGACGGGGTTTCACCGTGTTAGCCAGGATAGTCTCGATTTCCTGACCTCGTGATCTGCCCTCCTCGGCCTCCCAAAGTGCTGGGATTACAGGCGTGAGCCACCGCGCCCGGCCATGTGCTCACTCTTTATATGAGTCCAAACCTTACTTATCGGGGGTTCATTTGAGAGTGATGCCACTTTGATTAAACTCTGTAAAACCCACTGGCCAAAGCTCAGAGACCGTGAGGGAGCTGTCTTCTCTGAGGTTTCTGGGACCAAGAAACAGGATAGGGAATGGGAGAAAGATGCAGTTGTGATGCCAGCCACTGGAATCAGGGCCTCAGACCCCAGACTCTGTGGCCTCTTAGATGATCACATTTACAATGAGGAGACAGTTTACACACTGAGCATTTGATACCGCCCAAGAGGATCATCACAAAGTTACCCACCATCCACAGATAGAGCCATAGGTCAAGTTAGGGACATGGCAGGCTGAGATGCAATGAGATGGAAGAAAACCAGACTTAGCCCTGGCAGGTTGGAGGCATATCTGGAAAAGGTGGAAGTCCATCCTAGCTCCAGAGCTAAGTTGTATATGATCGGGGAGTTCATTGCCCTGGATGTGGGGGGCAACTGCCTAAGTTTATATGCTACACACAGCTACCCAGAAACTAGCCAAATGTGTGTGATTTCCAATCCAGTGAGGGTAGTTAAATATTTGGTAACTCCATTTTATATTGGATTGGTTGTCTTTTTATTATTAAATTGTAGGGGTTCATTATACATCCTGGATATCTGTCCTTTGTCAGAAATATGGCTTGCAAATATTTTATCCCAGTCTGTGGCTTCCCTTTTTATTTTCTTAACAGTTTCTCCTTATGAATCGAAGTTTTAAACTTTAATGCAGTCTAATTTACCTTCTTTTTCTTTTATAGTTGTTATTTTCTGGGTGCAAGAAAACTTTGCCTCCTCAGTTTACAAAGATATCCTGCTCTATTTTCTTCTAAAAGCCTTATAGTTTTAATGTTAGAGCAAGGTCTGTGATTTTTTTCAAGTTAATTTTTGTGAAGCATTTGAGGTAAGAGTTGAGGCATATTATTCTTCAGTGGAATATCCAGTTGTTCCAGCATCATTCCTGGGATAAACTTTACTTGGTTGGGATAAATATATCTTGTTTATACATTGTTGGATTTTATTTCTGATCTTTTGTTAAGGCTTTTTGTGTCTATGTCAGGGTTTCTCATCCTCAGAACTGTTGACCCTTTGGGCCTAACAGTCCTTTGTCATGGGGCTGTCCCGTGCATCCTCAGGGGTTTCGCAGCACCCCTGATTGCTTTAGCATCTACCCGCCAATGCCAGTTGCATTCTCCCACAAAGGTGACAACCAAAAATGTCTCCAGACATTGCCAAATGTCCCCTGGGCAGCAAAATCAACCCCAGCTGAGAGCTGTTGGTCTATATTCATGAGAGATCTTTGATCTGTAATTTTCTTTTTTCTTTCTTTTTTTTTTTCAGATGGAGTCTCACTCTTTTGGCCAGGCTGGAGTGCAGTGATGTGATCTCAGCTCACCGCAACTTCCGCCTCCCAGGTTGAAGCAATTCTCCTGCCTCAGCCTCCTGAATAGCTGGGATTACAGGCACCTGCCACCACACCCGGCTAATTTTTGTATTTTTAGTAGAGGCAGGGTTTCACCATGTTGGCCAGGCTGGTCTTGAACTCCTGGCCTCAAGTGATCCACCTGCCACGGCCTCCCAAAGTGCTGGGATTGCAGGCGTGAGCCACCGCGCCTGGCCTGATCTGTAATTTTCATTTTTTCTTTCTTCCTCTCTCTCTCTTTTGCTTTTTTGTTTTGTTTTTTTTTTTCTCTTTATCAGCTTTTGCAGTTAGGCTTTTGCTAGCCTCCTCTATTTTCTTATGTTTTGTAGGGTTGGCATGTTTTCTTCCTGAAAAGTTTGATAGAATTCATCTTTCTCACATGTGTCTGCAGGCTGCCTGGGCTCGGTTTGGTTTCTTCTTTCTCATTCTATCCCTTTCATTTTCTTGTCTCCAGTGAGGCTTCCTGAATCTGGCATGTTCTTTATGGGACGATTTTTGATAATGGGTCAATTCTTTAATAGATATAGGGGTCCTAATACTTTCTGTTTCATATTGTATCATTTTGGTAAGGTATTTTTTTCAAGCAATTTGTATATTTTTTTCTAAGTTGAATTTATTCCCATAAAAGTTATTCATAATGTTCTCTTATTATCCTTTTCATGTCTGTAGTCTCTGCAGTGATGTCTCTCTTATTCCTGACAATAGAAATTTCTGTGTGTTTTAAATTTTTTTCTTGACTGATTTGTTTTTTTTTTAAGAACTGCCTTTTAACTTTGTCAAGTTTTTCTATCATTTCTTTTCTGTTTTACTGATTGATTATTTTCTGTTTCCATTCTTATTTTGGTTTGCTTTTTCTCATCCATGTTAATGTGCATACCTATAGTTTATTCATTTTCACTGATAGATAGTTGAATATTTCACAATTTATTTATAAATCCTCTTGTCAAAGAACATTTTTGTTGTTTTCAGGGGCTTTTTTTGACACCATTAAAAACTGATGCAATAAACAGTCTTATATATCCCAGTGCAAATGTACAAGAGGTTTTTTAATGTACATACTACATTTCATTTAGTTTAAGATGCATTTTTTTACATTTCAATATCTCTGAAACCAGAATATGTATTAAAATTAATAACATCTTAGAGTATAATTAGCAGCTTTTTATTCCTTGATGATACATTTGTAAATGGCACATCTTAATGAAGTATTACATTTTGATGGAATATTGTAAATAAGAGCAGAATTGCTAGATGTTAGGTATTTTCATCCTTCTGTTGACCAGGTTACTCTCCATAGTGATCGTATTAGTTGCTGCTTGCTGATCACGCACGGGAACTCCTGTTGTCTGATGTCCTCACCAATATTTAATATCACTGATTTTTTGCCAATCTGGGTAGATGCGGAATGGTCTCTTATTGTCATTTTATTTTGCCTTTCTCTCTTTACTAATGAGGTTGAATATCTTTTCAGTTGCTTAGGGAAAAATATGATTCTGTTGAGAAATGCCTATTTTGTCTTTGCTTATTTTTCCATTGAGTTGCTGTCCTTTCTCAAATTAATTTACGGGGGTTTTTAAAATTAGTTTTAAATAGCCATAATAACCCTTTGTCTGTTATATGGGTTACAAATATCTTTTTCTAAATTGTGGCTTGCCTCCTCTCTTTATGGAATCTTTTGATGATCAGAAATTATTACAGTAAAAATGATTGAAATTATCAAACTTTTATTTAATGGTGTTTGTCTTTGGGAATATTCTAAAGACATCCTTTCCTATTCAGGATCATGAAAATGTTAACTATTTTATCTTTAAAGAATGTTTTAAAGTTTTACCTTTTGCGTTTAAGGTTTTAGATTATCTGGAGTTGATTTGTAGGTATGGTAAGGAAAAGGTGTCTAATTTTGGTTTTTAAAATAATGGTAGCTAATTGTCTCAGCATAATTTATTGTAGTTTGTAAAATGTTGTGTTTATTGTGTATATCCACTGACAGATAGTCTCGCCTCATTATTTTTCACATTTCCATATATGTGAGGGTCTCTTTTTGGGTTCCTTATTCTTTTCCACTAGCCTGTTTTTGTTTATTTCTGTAGCAATGACCTACTTTTCTTCTCACCTTTATAATAAGTTTTGATATCTGATAGGGCAGATCCCTGGCTATGTCTGCCTTTGTAGATCTACCTTTCTCCAAATGGCAGTCTTGTTGATAACTGCTGTCTACCTAGGTTTGACTTATCCTCTCCCGCTCACACATACAAAGGGGCTGCTGTTGTCTGGTGCACAGAGAACCCCACAGTGAGCTGAGAAGCAGCATTGCAGGCTGTGGGAATGTCCTCTAAGAAGGACCTGAGAGTCCAGCCTCAGGTCCAGATGGGATCAGGGTTATTGAGCCCATTTCGCAGATGAGGAAACCAAGAGGAGGTAAGCGACTCGCTTGGCTCCCAGTGCTGGGCCGTGGTGGAGCTGGCCTTGAGCACAGTCCAGCTGGGTGTTGCCACTGCAGAATTGCTGACCTCTAAATAGAACAGTGTTTCTCATGATCTCAGGACTTCATTTACTCAAATGAGTTTCGCCACCACGCTTCAGAAGCGTTCTTTAGCCTAGGCTAGCAGTTTTCCTGTAAATCAGTCTCATGTTCAGCCCTACTCAGCCCCATTGGACCTGTTTTTCAAGCATCAAGAGGTTCATTCCTTGCTCTTTCTTCCCACACACGCTTCTCCTTTTTTTTTTATACTTAAATAATTATTTTGATGCTTCTAAAACTCCCCAAGATTAGTAAGTGTATTTGTTGGTAAGTATTATCTCTCTCTTTGTCTAGATATCTGGAAATGCTAAATCTGGTGTTCGCTCCTTCTTTTTCCTGTTCCTGAGACCTGGTTGACCCGCGGCCTATGGCTTCTCAGGCACCTCTCCTTCCCCGTCTCTCTCTACAAGCAGAGACGAAGGAAAGGCCATACTGGGACCTGGCAGGAGAGCTGTAATTAGTGAAGCTAATGCTTTGTCTCACTCTAAAGCTCAAGTTCATTAGTGAAACTTCCTTTATCTTGTCTTCCTGGTTTCTGGTTTCTGATGAGCTCGTACTTATTTTGCAATCAAGGGTAAAAATGTTAAATTATAATAGTAACTAGCATCATTAACTTTTTAAAGAAAGTTAACTGCACATAAGCTCCACGAGGGCAGCGACTTTTCTGGCTGTTTTGCTCATTGCCATGACTTTGATACCTGGACCAATGCCTGGTCCGTGGTCAATGCTATCTAAATATTTGCTGGATAGATAAAAAATAAATTGTATTAGGTGCTTCCTACATGCCAGGCAGTGTGCTAAGGGCTTTCTATGTGTCTTCTTTCTTAGCTCTCATAATAATCTGATGAAATAGACATCACAATCCCTGTTTTGCAGATGGGGAAGCTGAGGCCTAGAGAAGTTACATGACTTGTCTAAGTCACAGATTTTATAAGTGACCAAGCTAGATGCAAACCCATGTCTGTGGGACACCAAAGAACATTCTCTCAGCCCCCTTGTCAGAAATGACAGAAATGCTCTGCCATCGAAGGTGCAGAGATAAGAGATGCTGCCTTACGGAGTCTGAGAATCGTCACTGCTTCTTTCACTCATTGGCAGGGGTAGGGAGGCGTCATTAAGCACCTTTTCCCCAGAAATCCTAAGAAAAGACAAACAGCCCAGTTATAAAATGAGCAAAGGATCTGGATAGACATTTTTCCAAAGAAGAAATACAAATGGCCAATAAGCACATGAAAAGATGCTCCACATCATTAGCCATTAGGGAAATGCAAATCAAAACCACAATGAGATACCACTTCACACCCACTGGAATGGCTATAATCCAAAAGACGACAATAACAACTGTGAGGAAGGCTGGGGAAAAATGAAACCCTCATACATCGCTGGTGGGAATGCAAAATGGTACACTTTGGGAAACAGTTTGGCAATTCCTCAAATTTAAATGTGGTGTGATCATACGACCCGGCAATTCCACTCCTAGGTTATGTATAAGAATAGAACACATATATCACTCAAAAACTTGTGCATGAATTTTTGCAGTAGTAGTATTATAACCCCAAAGGGGGAACAACTCAAATGTCCATCAGCTGTTGAAGAGATGCAACATAGGTGGTCTACCTATGCCCTGGAATATTATTCAGCCTTAAGAAGCAAGGATGTCCTGATACGTGTTACAGCATAGATGAACCTTGAAAGCATTATGATAAGCAGAAGAAGCCAGAAACAAAAGCCCACAGATTATATGATTCAATTTATAGGATATGTCCAGAATGGATAACTCCAGAGAGAGACAGTTGATGAGTGGTTGCCAGGGGCTGAGGTGAAGGGATCATGTGGAGTGCTACTAACAGGTATGGGACTTCTTTTGGGGATGATGAAAATGTTCTGGAATTTGGTGATGGTTGCCTAACTTGGTGAATATACAAAAACCACGGAATTGTGCACTTTAAAAGGGTAAACTGTATGGCTTGTAAATTATATCTCAATAAAGCTGTTATTAAAAAAATTAGTTGGCCAGGTGCGGTGGCTCACACTTGTAATCCCAGCACTTTGGGAGGCCGAGGCGGGCGGATCACGAGGTCAGGAGATCGAGACCATCCTGGCTAACACGGTGAAACCCCATCTCTCCTAAAAATATAAAAAATTAGCCGGGTGTGGTGGTGGGTGCCTGTAGTCCCAGCTGCTTGGGAGGCTGAGGCAGGAGAATGGCGTGAGCCTGGGAGGCGGAGCTTGCAGCAAGCCGAGATTGCACCACTGCACTCCAGCCTGAACGACAGAGTGAGACTGCGTCTCAAAAAAAAAAAAAAAAGTCAATTGCAGAGAGAGGAGAGATCATCTCAGGCCATCAGGAAGGGCTGTGTTTAGAAGAGAATGTAACTAAAAATCAGAGACATGGGGGCCTCTCTTAGACTTGACTGACGGAGCCTGACTTTGTGACTTCCTAGCTGGGGCCTCTCTGGAGAGCCCTGCCCCTCTTTGCCTCTGCTTCTTTTGTGTGTGTGTGTGTGTGTGTGTGTTGTGGCAGGTGTGGACAAGCTATTTAGGCGGCTTTGGATTCTTATGTGCCTACCCATTTAAGAGGACGGTTTCCCTGTTCTTGCCTAAATTGAAGGTCTGCTATACAGCAGGGAATAACAGAAGACAGGCAGTGCAGGGCTCCTTGCTCCATTAAACAACAACAACAGCAAAAACAAAGAGCCAAAGAACTCCAACCAAACCCACACCAGGGAGAAGAACAACCTTGTTCTAATTGTCTGGCGTTGCTGATAAGCCGTTGGAGAGTTCTGTAGAGAGGCCACTTTGAGTTTCTAAGTGGGGACACAGGATAATGGCAGTGGTGTGAACATCTTGAGCCTGGGTTTTTCCTTTGATGCTAGGCTCTCGGACCATGTCCAGTTTCAGTGTCTCTCCAGACCCCCGATGTGCAGCATGTGGCTAATGGCTCTTATAATGAGAGATTTACAACTTGGGCTTTCACATGCTGCCCCAATCTCATTTGTCCAGCTCACGGCGGAGCCTGTAATCGTCTCTGCGGGCTCCAGCTCCGGGCTCTAGACATTCTGCTCTGGCCAATTCAGCTGAACAGATGAGAGACAAGAAGCCCCACAGTCCCACAAACAAGAATCACATTGCTGCTGGGGAAGGAGAGGAAATCCATTCTGACATCTTATGAAAATATTTTTGTGTCTTGTTTACATAATGAATCTGTCTGTTAACGAAAGAACCTGAGGTGACAAATTCTTTGGTCTCACCAACGTGTGTGGCTTTGCAGTGGGCCGAATGCGCCTCCAGATCCTCTTCTGCAGGAAGTTTCAAAGACCTCCCATTTTTCTTCCTGGTGGGTTGCTTGTTCACCAGTCCTGAACTAAAAGCAAATAATTCATCCGTGCTCATCCTACAGAAAGTTGCCTGACTAACGAGTCTGGTAATGGGGACCCTGTTGCAGCATGGATCTCCCTTAGGGGGAAGCTGGGGTGGCAGTTGGGGGTGGCGTCTCTTTCTGGCCACTCTTGTCCACAGAAGCATCCCAATTTTCTGCCACCCACCTGCAAGGGCAGAAATGGTCCCCTCTGAAATCAAACCACACTATGACTTTCAATACTATGTAATAATGATTCTTGTTCAGTGAGCTTGACAAAGGAGGGAGTACATAGTGATGGAAATAATGGCGTTTTCCACTTAATGGGAGAAGCAAGCTAAAGTGGAGACTGCCTCCCTCTCACACGTGCCCTCCCTCGATGGCCCCCAGCTCTTGTAGGACAAGCCCTCATGGCAGAGCTAGATGGCACCCTAGGGGCCATACAGGTGCGTGCACTCCTTGCCTTGCGGATGAGGAAGATGAGCCCAGAGGAGGAGCTGACATGGCTGAGTGGCCAGGTGGGATCTGGAGCCTAGTGTCCTTGCCGTCTGGACCCCTCCCAGCATATCATGCTGTGTCCTACTAAGGCTCCCAAAATGGGGACAAAGTTTTCATCTTTCAGCTTCTCCCAGTGCACCTTCTTGCTGCCTAAGCCCTGACTCTCTGCTTAGGTGAGGCTCCTAATTTCCTAGTCTTCCCAGCAAGATTCCTGTCCCCGCTACCCAGGCCTCAGTTCTCCCTGACCTGGGCTGCCTCCCAGCTCTGAAATCTTTCTGAGAGGAGAGTGCCTCCTCTTCCTGTCATATTGATGTCCACATTGAAGGTGTTTGGGTTGCACAACAGAGACTACCTGTGTCTAACTGCTTATGTCCATCAAGGTCTGAAAACAAGGCCCTCATTCTTATACCCTCCTCCCTCTGCACATGTGGTCATGAAGGGAGGAAGGAGTGTTTTTAAAGATGGTTTTAAGATTACTACCAAAATTATCTATCCAGAGATCTATCTCCTTGCCACCCCCACCCACCTCTCAAAACAAGAACTAGTTTGTGCTAAGAAAATATTATGTAATAAGATCAAGAACCATAGAATGAAAGGCAAAAGACAATTCTTAAGAAGGAATTGAAATCAGAGACTTGGATACATGTTTGTACAACCATGTTCATTGCAGCATTATTTGTAATAGCTAAGCAGTGACTAGTGTCCACTGATGGATGTATGGATATGGATATTGTAGTATATACATTCAATAGGATATCATTTATCCTTAAAAAGGAAGGAAATTCTGACACATGCTACAACACGGATGAACCCTGAAGACATGCTAAGTGAAATAAGCCACACAAAGCCAAATACTGTATGATTCCATTTGTATGAGGTTCCTAGAGTAGGCAAATTTGTAGGAACTGACAGTAGAATGGTGGTTGTTAGGGGCTGGGGGAAGGTGGGAAGGGGGAGTTAGTGTTTAATGGGGAGAGAGTTTCCGTTTTGCAGGTTATAGAGTTCTAGAGATGGATGATGGTAATGCTTGCATGTTAGGAAAGTATTTAATACCGCTGCACACTTAGAAATGATGAACATGGTACATTTTATGTGTATTTTATCACAGGTTTCAAAAAATGAGACAACTCATGAGAGAAAAGAAAATGGTCAGATCCACAATGCATGGAAAAATATCTCTTTATATGTGTCATCTCCTCATTAGACTGTGAGTTCTTCCAAGACAGGGATTCCTTGTGTTCTCTGCATCTTTGCTGTCTCAGCACCCAACTCAGGCCCTCAAACGTGCTATCTTCTCCATAAATGTTTGCTGCACTGAGATAGTGGCATGATCACATCAGTGTGGTACCCATGAGCGGGGTGCTTTCACGTGCATTATTGTATTTGGCTGTTGTCATCATCCTTGAGTCTGGTGCCCCTGCTCTGTCACCAGGAGAGACCCACACTCCAGCCACAGGGAAAGCAAAGCTGGAACAACCCACCCTGGCTGCCAAGGGCCAGAAGACTGTGCTTCACACTCCAGGGGTCTCAGATTCAGCTAGAGCCCAAGTGACCACAAAATTCAGTAGAATAGGCTTTTAAAATGTCTTTATTATAAACCATAATTTTCTGAGACAGATGGAAACTATGTGTAAAACTGTATCTAATAACACACTGTTTTTTGAGGGAGCGTTCCATGACAGCACTGTGCTGAGCCCATGAAAACCTTTATTTGCCTCATTTAATAATTCCCAGCCCAACAAAGCCTATGCCAGCCTCTCTCTTACAGAGGAACAAACAGAGGCCAGGAGGTTACGTGGCTCATCCAAGGCTAGACAGCATTAAAATGTGGTGGCACCAAGCGTCAACCTGGACCAGGCGTCAAAACTCAAGCTGTTCTACTTTTACCTTCTCCTAATCATGTACAGTGATTATTCATATTGCAAACTCGCAGCTTTAGTCTTACTGGAGGGGTGACACCTGGTAAGAGACTTAAATGGAGCTCAACTTCCTCATCTGTAAAATGAGTCGTCATAGTGCCCTCTCCACAAGGTCATTTCTTCCATTAAAGGAGATAACACCTGTCCAGCGTTTAGCAGGTGTGTGGCTCACGATAAACGTGCAATGCGTTTTAGCCATTATGACATGACGGAGACACTGAGCAGATGCAAGGGGCTTGAGATTATCCAGTAAAATTTACATTTGTCTTGTGTTTGTGAAACTGCTTACAAAGCCACTGTGCATTTATGTAATGACTGAGGCTTTATCCCAGGAGATAAAATGGCTCTCCTTATAAAATTGTGTATTTCATTGGAAAGGCAATAAGTTATGCAGTTTCTCACATTTCCCCTTTTGCTTCAGCAGTGGGGAACTCACCCTGTAGTTGTGATTCATCTGTACCAGTGCCATCTCTTTTTTTGTTTGTTTGTTTGTTTTTGAAATGGAGTTTCACTCTTGTTGCCCAGGCTGGAGTACAATGGTGCTATCTTGGCTCACCGCAACCTCTGCCTCCCAGGTTCAAGCGATTGTCCTGTCTCAGCCTCCCAAGTAGCTGGGATTACAGGCGTGCGCCATCATGCCTGGCTAATTTTGTACTTTTAGTAGAGATGGGGTTTCTCCATGTTGGTCAGGCTGGTCTCGAACTTCTGACCTTAGCGGATCCACCCACCTTGGCCTCCCAAAGTGCTGGGATTACAGGCATGAGCCACCACGCCAGGCTGCCGGTGCCATCTTTAGCCCAGGCTTTTGGGTTTGAGTCAATGACTTCTCCAGCTCATTATGTGCTTTTTTTAAAAGTCAGTTTTACTGTATTTAAACTGCATTATTAACTATAAGCTACCTCAAATTTGGTTGGGTATAAATTATAAAACAATGCTCATTATAATTTAGTGTCAAAGATATTTCACTAAATTGAAAACCAATCAGTCTTATAAGAGCTTGCATGGTAAACTGTTATATTGCTCAATTTTCTACATAAACCATTTGTAAAAAAATTGGTAACAAGTAGATTAATCACCAGTGTGACGTTATCTGGATGTATTTTAATACTAAGAAAACTTTTAAATAACTCTCATGCAAACTTGTTTTACTCATCAAAGAAGACTCAAATGTAAACATCAAAGAGACGATTGCTGCTAACAAGAAATGTCACAAGGTGGGCTTGTATGCCACCTCCCCTGGTTGCCCTGTAAACATTCCGGTGACTTCATTACACATAGAGCTTTGAGGTTCTTTGGCCGAGGCTGGAAGGTGGAAGCCTGACTCATTCTGAGCCTAGTTACAGAGGTAAACTCCGGACATTTTTTTCTTTCATTTAGCCAAATACATCCTTGTCGTTAAAAGACCTTTGAAACTGAGTAAAATGGCTTTGAAACCTCAGTAGAATATGCTCAAACTGTCTGGAGAAGGTATGTTCTAATTTTTTTCCACAGATATAACCCTTATTAAAATATAAAGTAATCTGTTCATTCTGTCCACACTGAGTATCTTCTGGGCCCAGTACTGTGTGAGGCCCCAGGGGAAAGGAGATGAACCAGGTATCTCTAAAGACCTGGGCCAACTTGGGGAGACACTCAGGAACAGATCATTACACAACAGCATGAAAAGGATGCACGGTAGCGCCTGTTGGGGGTGCTGGTGTGGGCTGGCTGAATAGTGTTCTGAAAAAGATACGTTCCAGGCCTAACCCCTGATCCCTGTGAATGTGACCTTATTGGGATAAGGGCCATTTGGATAAGGACCTTTGCAGATGTCATGGAGTTAAGATGAGGTCACACTGGAGTAGGGTGGGGCTTACGTCCAATGACTGGTGTCTTTATAAAGGAGAGAGTTTCGGAGGCACATTCAGGGAAGATGGCCATGTGCAGGTGGAGGCAGAGATTAGAGAGGGGCTGTCCCAAGCCGAGGGACACAGAGGATGCCAGACACCACGGGACACTGAGAAGGGCAAGGAAGAGTCCTCCCCTAGGGCCTTCAGAGGGAGCACGGTCCTGACACCTGGATTTCTGGCCTCCAGAACTGGGAAGGAGTAAATCCCTGTTGTATCCAGCTGCTCCCTTTGTAGTCACTTTTCACAGCAGCGCTGGGAACGAACGCAGGCACCAATCTAGCTTGGGGGCCATGTGGGGTAGCAGCAGATCGGGACGTCCTTCTAAGAGAAGCGATCTTGAGCCGTGTCACGGGTGGGGAGTTAGGAGTTAGCTCAGTGGGGAAAAGGTGAAGGCAGCACTCATGGTCATCAAGCCAGCCCCTGTGGGAAGCAGGCTGGGTTTAAGGATTTCTAACCTGGGCTCCTTGAACTCCCAGGGTCCCCCTACATGTGTGCTTCAATTTTGCACCTTTTCTTGGGGAGAAACGAATCCCTTGCATTTGAGTTTTGGAGGACCATGTGGCCTTCACGGTCACAAACTGGCAATGTCAAGAAGGTTTGGCAGGACCGGCTGGGAGATGAGGCTGGTGGGGTCACCAGCTTGATTGTGACCTTGCTGACACCAGCAGGGCAGGGAGGTGAACTGACGCAATGGAGCAGAGCCTTTGTCTCAGGAGCAAACCAGCCTTGGCTTTCAGCTGGATGTTGGAGGGGAGGGGGAGGGTGCGGAGTGGGCGCCTCTGTTTCCGATGAGGGCAACAGGAGGTTGGGGAGGATGTTGCCCCAGATGAAGTCAGGCGTTTGGTTTTTGCTCAACCACTGGCCAAGGCGATGACACAGGAGGAAGAAAGGACAGAGAACCATGAGGGGGCTTGGTTTCCTTTTGCAAAAGCTGTTTGAGGCAACTTGGAGGCAGCTGGCCTCTGAGGCGGTGCTCACGGAGGGGATCTGGCCTCTCCTTGGCTGGATTGGTCCCTCAGGTTTGGGAAGAGGGCACAAAGGCAGGACAGAGAAATGTCAAGGGGGAAACCCCCAAAAGAAAATAAGACACACTAGCCAAGAGGAAAAAGACAGGAGACCAGAAGTTGAAGACAGGAAGACTTCCCAGAGAAACTGTGCAGTCAATAGCGCCAAATCACACCAAGATGATTAGCTGAATTTAAAGCTGAAAAGTGATTCTCTCTGAGAAACATCTGTTTTAAAATATTAACAAAGAGTATTTTTAAAAGGATGGTGAAAATTCAGAATAAACCTTGACTTCCATAAGACTACAAATAAGAGAAGGCATTTAAAAATCCAAGAAGTAAGAATTTGAGTGCCCCTTCCCTGCCTCTGACACTAATGATGTAGGTAGGAGAGTAAGTGTAATTATTAAACAGACTGAAGGCCTCTGGGCATTTGCCATTTGCACATTTCTTGGGTGGATCGATTCATGAGGCAATACGTGATGGTGCTTGTCTGCTACTTTTGTAGAGATAAGCCAAGCGGTATTGGGCAACAGATTGGAATTGGACATAATTTTTAACCATATTCTATGCTTCACCCAATATTCTACTTGCTATTCTCCAAATAGGCTGGATTTTTCTGCTTTCATACTTTATCTTAAGCCATTTCTGCCTGTCCCTTTGACTGTGGCTTGGGCTATGCCACCATCCCTCTCCACTCCGTTCACCTTTGTCTAAACCCAACCCCAGCTGACAAGGCCATGTCAAGTGTCTCCTCCCTCCCACCAACTTTTCCTGGTTCCCTCTGCTGGAAGGGCTCTGTCCGTGGCTTATCAAGGCCAGGGATAGCAAAGCCGTGACTTTCTCTTAGAGTTGCTGGAAAAAGAAAGCATCTCTCCCACCTTTATCTCTCAGCTCAGGGCCCCACACACCCTGAGCACTGCCTAAATTCCTGCTCAGTTGGATTCCGTTGCTGAAACACACACTGCCCTCCAGGCAGAAAACCGGGATTCTGGAAGTACTTGACTCAGGGCCATGTGGTGTGTTCAGTCATGGTGGTTGCAGTCTCTGGGAAGGGGCTGAAAGTGGGGAATGGTTTTGGATGTGTGGTTCAGGCTGATGGAGACAGCAGCGGGTGCAATCCTTCCAGTCATCTTAGGAGAGAAGAGCTCTTAGCACCTACTAGTGAGCACACACACTCCCTGGGCACAGAGGGCAGGCGTGCTGGGCAGCAAACACAAGTGAGTCATGAACCAGCAATAACTTTGGGTGGTTAATTGAGCTGGTTTTTAATTACTTTCAAAATAAAAGCATGCTGGCTCTCATGATTTTTTTTTTTTCTATGACGGTTTTATTTGAATTGAAACCATTGGTGAAAAGCTTCATTGAGATTCCCATGCCCACAGACTAGGTGTGGTTTTTCTATAAGTCGTGGAGTGGTTTTTGAATCAAAGCATTATGATTCTCTTCTGGGGCTTCAGACTCACCATCTGTAAAAGATGTCTTAAGCTGTCTTAGATCAACAAGCACTGCTGGACTTGAGCTGTGCCAAATGTCCTGGAATGCTTGCTAAAGCACGGGGCTGAGCCTCCTCAAAACTCCTCATTTGCTAGGTCTGCAGGTCAGTAGATGAGACACAAGAATGTGAATTTCCAACAAGTGCCCCCATCGTGTGGATGCTGCTGGTCTGGGGGCCACATTTTGGGAGCCCTTGCTGTTGAACAGCAATGCGGGGTAGGACCCTGTCTCGGGTCAGGTTTCCAAGAGGCAGAGCCTGAGGCAGGGATTGAGGGCAGTGGGGCTGGGCTGCTCTTCAGGAAAAAAAAACATACAAGAGTGAGGGAAACCTGATAAGGAAGGGGAAAGAGCCAAGCAAGGATGTCATCTCAGATGAAGTCAGGCATTTTGGTTTTTGCTCTGGAGCATAAAAGGCAGAGTTGTCCTGACCTTTGTATTCCTTTTTTTTTTTTTTTTTGAGATGGAGTCTCACTGTGTTGCCAGGCTGGAATGCGATGGTGTGATCTCAGCTCACTATAACCTCTACCTCCTGGGTTCAAGCGATTCTCCTGTCTCAGCCTCCTGAGTAGCTGGGAATACAGATGCGCACCATCACGCCTAGCTAATTTTTGTATTTTTAGTAGAGACGGGGTTTCACCATGTTGACCAGGATGGTCTTGATCTCTTGACCTCATGATCCACCTGCCTTGGCCTCCCAAAGTGCTGGAATTACAGGTGTGAGCCACTGCCCCTGGCCCCAACCTTTGTATTCCTAAGAGTCATCCTGGGCCATGCTTCAACGTGGAGGGTCATTCTCAGAGTGAAGCTATGAGCCATTGTCAGTCACTCTCCCAACAGCTGGGGTATGGGGCAGTTCCCCAGCAAAGGGCAGGACTCAGACAGTCTTGATTGCATATTCTAATTTCACAGATAGGGGCATGGGAATCAGTGAAGTTAAGTTAGAGACAAAGCCCTATTTAGTGTGTATGCTGCTGTGTTCAGGGCCTGCACATCCTCTGCCCGTTTCTTTAGCCAGGGCAATTTCTTGATGCAGTTACAACTTTACTATTTTTTTAGATTCCTACACACACTTTTTAAGTGTTGCAGTCATGTGGTTCATAGGCTTTTTCTTTCTTTTGATAAACATAGCATTGTCAGCACTTTCTCATGTTGCTATGTAGACTTTATATTCATTATTTTAAAGGCCCTACATTACATCCAACACATCTACCTCCATCTCCCCAGCTAGTCTGTGGTGGGCAGAATAATGTCCCCTCCACCCCCAAAGATGTTCACGTCTTCATCCCTGGAACTTATGAATATGTTGCCTTGGCCAAAGGGACTTGGCAAATGAGATATAGTTAATAACCTTGAGATGGGGAGTGTAGCCTGCATTTTCCAGGTGGGCCCAATCTAATCCAAGGGTCCTTACGAGAGGGAGGAAGAAGGGTCAGAGTCAGATAAGGAGATGTGATATTGGAAGCAGAAGTTTGAGTGATGCAGGGCTGTGAGCCGAGGAATGCCGGTAGCCTTTACAAGCTGAAAAAGGCAAGGAAGAGAATTCTTCCCTAGCGCTTTCAGAAAGGAACCCAGCCCTGCCACCACCTTGATTTTAGCCGAGTGAGGCCAGGTTGGACTTCTGAACTCTAGAACTGGAGCATACCACATTTGTGTTGTGTAAGCCCTGAATTTGTGGTCGTTTGTCACAGCAGCCACAGGCAGCTCATGCTCAGCCTTTGTGTATCTGATCATGGCAGTCCCTCCGCCTCCCTGCTGGAGACAAGGCATCTCCCCAAAGCTAGTGTTTACTGTATGTTGTTATGTTCTGAGCATTGCACTAAGGGCTGGTTATGTCATTTAATTTCTTTCAGTAACCCTCTGAAGTGGATAACCTCATTGTCTTCATCTCATGGTGAGGAACCAAAGGATGCTAAGTAACTTGCTCAAAGCCACACGAGTAACAAGATCTGGGATTCAGGTGCTGGGACTCTGTGGTGTGCTTCCAGTGGCTTCCTGACCACTGATGCCACAGTGATAGCAACCAGCTGGGTCTTGGGGAGGGCTGCCTTGATCCTGCTCATTGCCAATCATAACTGGTGTCATTTATCAAACATTAACTCCACACCCCACCCTGCCCGAATGCTTTCCATACGATATCCTCAGTGCTCGGATGGCAAAGCAGCATTTTTGCAGGAGGTGTTATTGCATGCATTTTATAAAAGAAGAAACTCAGAAAGGGTACACAGCCCATCCACTGTAGGTCGGCCTGGGGCCAAGCAGGATGCAGGCCTAGACCTGTCTAGCCTCAGCCTGTGTTGACTCCAAAGTTCTTAACCACATGCGATGCCACATGACCAGAGCAGGTGATTTCTGTCTTCATCAGCTTTATTGTCAGTTCATCATGATGCATCATCTCTGCGCAGGAATCCAAAAGACCTTTCAGCTCTTATATTTGTGCTTCACGAAAAGTAATCTGTGCACATCATCTTGGATAACTGTCTCTGTCACTCAATAGCAGTCATAGACGGAGGCAGGGCCCCACATCTGAATTAGAGCTGATGGCGCTCACTGTCACCCGAGGACAAGATGAGACATAGCCAGGCTCTGGACAGGTCAATGGTGGCCCTTGAAATTCCCTCGAGCCATGTCCTGACCCTTTTGCCAATCTTCCAAACTTGAAAATATTAGAGCACATTATTTTCCTCATAAAATGCTTTCAGTTACAGTCAAGCAGTGCTTCAGGATGGGGATATGTTCTGAGAAATGTGGTTGGAGGATTTTGTTGGTGTGTGAACCTTGTAGAATGTACAAACCTAGATGGTATAGCCTCCTATGCACCTAGGTGGTATGGTATGGCATATTGTTCCTGGGCTAGAAACGTGTATAGTGTGTGACTGTGCTGAATACTGTAGGCAATTGTAACACAATGGTAAGTATTTGTATATCTAAACATATCTGAACATAAACAGGATACAGTAAAAATACAGGCTAAAAGATAGAAAATGACCTACCTGTATAGGACAATTCCCGTGAATGGAGCTTGCCGGACTGGAAGTTGATCTGGATGAGTGAGTGAGTGGTGAGTGAATGGGGAGGCCTAGGACAGTATTGTCTGCTACTGTAGACTATGAGCACTGCACACTTAGGCTACACTAATTTTATTTAAACAAACAATTATACTACAATGTTCTGATGGCTACAGCGTCAGTAGGTGATAAGAATTTTTCAGCTCCATTATAATCTTATTGGACCACTGTCATATATGCAGTCCTTCATTGACCGAAAGGTTGTCATGCAGAGCGTGACTGTGTATCTAAATTGTGCATGAACCTTTTTGATGGGTTGATAAAGGCAGGACTCTAGGGAGCTGCTTTCATAAATCTCTTCTTTCTCATCACCTGCACTAGCAGTTGGGGAGCCATTTATTACAGCCCCTTGAAAAATCTCCTTCCCTAGAGTATTTCCATTGCAGAGGCAGAGTGGTTACCCTGGGCTGCAGAAAATGGGCCTCTTCCTGGACTTGCTTCCTACTTCCACGCTCATACCATTTCCCTGTGTTTGGTTCACGTTTCTACATTAGCGACCTGACAAAGGTCACTTTTAGAGATGGGGGGGTGGAGAGGGGGGCGCAGGGCGGTGCTGTGGCTGCTGAGGGTCTGTGGCGTAAGGCTGTGTAAGCCCTGGGTAGGCTTTGCAGTACTGCTGGCTTGCAGCTAAGAGAAAGCTTCTGCCCAGGGCTCCGTGAGGTACTCAGGGCAGGTGTGGTGGATGAGGAATTCAGGCAGAATAGATCCATAGATATATCCACTGTTATTAAGCCAGTGTTTGGGGCATCCAGCACTAGAATCCCGGTTCTCCAGTTCTTGGTCTACTGCTCCGTCCAGTTGGATCTGACAATATTCTTAGCTATCTTTGTGGCAGATACTCACAGAGAGGCACATGTGGGGGATTTTACATAGAGTGTGTCATTATATGATCACTAAATTATCCTCAGAGGGTCTAAAACAGTGTTCATATCAGTTTCTGAGTCATCCATGACCCCTCCAATGATGGTTGCATTAAGAGGCTGAATGAAGATCAGTATTGTATTTCACCCATTCTTAGCTCTAGTGATGTTGGGACATCTATAGATGTGAGTCTCTCTTCTGCTGAGTATAAACTTGGGACATTGGTGAATATGATAGGGCTAAAATTATGCAATTGTGACTGAGTCTAAGGGACACAAACGATCATATGGAAGAAGAAATCTTGCAGCTGGATAAACTAATAAGGAACCCAGAGAGGTTAAATGGAGGGGATGAAATAAGAGAAATATACAAGGTTTTGTCATGGTTAGACTATCCTGGATTTACTGTTGGCTGATAGAATATGTGAGTAGGTGACATTAAATTTTACAGTAGAGTTATATATTCCATTTTATCCTTTTATATACTAAAAAGTAGCAATATTATCTTCTTTTGCCTAGGATTACGGGACAACTACCACAGTAGAAGAGATCAAATTGCCCTTAAAAATCTCCAGTCTGATGTTACAGAGGCGAAATCTGACTTCACCAAGGTAACATACATTTCTAACTTCTAGAATAGTCAGCAAAATGCACCCATCTATAAAATATAATCACTGACCTACTTGTGATGTGATTGCATTTTATTTTATTTAGTCAAAATTGAATTAATGTAGCAAACAATCTAACCGTGCTATAGATTTAATTATTCTTTTATCATCTTCAGCAACAATTTGTAAGCTTGCAGCATCTTAGAATATGGCAATTGCTCCCAATTTTAAACTAAAATTTATCAGCTAGAGAGAGACATAGAAAGAGAGGGAGAATTATGCCATACAGCATTTTGAAGATGCGAAAGAGGTACTCTGAAATCTAACAAGCTGGTATAGGTTGTTAGAACTGCAAAAAGTGTCAGTGGTCTGAATAGGGAGGAAAATTAGAGGTCATATTTATAAAATGAAATATTTCAGATCGTAGGGAACAAAAGAGCTTGGTGCACAGTGGTTAATATCGTCAATGTATCATACACCAGGCTCTGACTAATCGACTGATGCAGTTAATCCTTCCCATAGCCCCGCAAGACAGGTACTGCTCTTATATTAATACCTAAAAATGAGAAAACTACAGCTTCAGTAGGTGACTTGCCCCAAATCTCACAGCTCGTATAACCTGCCTGGCTCTGGAGCTTTTGTACTTAGCTTGCTCTAAAGGACTGTCATGGTGGAAATCCCTTTTGAGTTAACCAGATTTACAGTATGGACTTTCTCACCTTAAAAAACTGTCCAAGATGTTACAGTTTACAAGGCATCTGCTATCTGTCACAGATGGAGATTCTGCCGCCAAATTTTGTAGTTCTAAGAGAGAGTGGAATTATAAGAATCAATCTCTCATTACAGATTAAAGCAAAGATACCTGTTAAAATATTTTTTTTACCCAAAACGCTTGTGTTAGGTGTTACTTTGATTTAGCTCCGTATTTAATAAAGCTCAACATTTCCTTCAGAGACTCCGGGCCTGAAATCCCACAAGATGGAGAAAGGAAGTTATTTGGGGTCCTGAGATTTACTCATCAATATTTAAATTCCTTTCTATGTGAAAGCACCAAGCTCACTGTCTCAAGATGTAAAGATGCATGGCTATAATTAATTTGTTCCCTCGGAGCAGGAGTCAGAGCCCTAGGTTTGGGGAGGAAAATGAATGCAAAGAGCAGTGGATCACTGAGAGCTGTCCTTGGGTGGAGATGCCAGTTAGGAGGAGAGAGATTGAGTCAGGGAAGGGCATGGGGGCGATTCTGCTGAGCTCCACTGCTACACTTTTTAAAGAAAGATATCAACTGAGGATATTTGTCACCTGTTTTTCACATTGAGCTGGCAAATTTCAGCATTTTCCTATTGATCTCAAAAATTAATTAGAGTTTAGTCACTAATGTTGATGTCGATGTTTGTGGCTATGTGGCTGGATCCCTGTAACACACACACACACACAGACACACAGACACACACACACAGACACACACACACACAGACACACACACAGACACACATACACACAGACACACACACACATACACACACACACACACACACACACTTCTGTCTCTCTTTCTCTCTCTCTCTCCCCTTTCACTCTCATGCTTGGTCATTATCTGTGACTGAGTTCAATAACTCTGGAAATTATACCTTCTGACCACCTGCTCTGGAATCATCTGGATCATCCAATTTGGTCAGTAGGTGACTCGAATTTCCCTCCTAACTTGGAAGGTTTAGAGCTTGTCCCTGGGTGTGCGCTAGAAGGCTGCCATAAGATGATGAAACACTCCAGGGACTGCCCTGCTGCCCTGTGACTGTGGCTGCCGTAAGTCTCCGCCTCTTCTCCAGGGCCCATACGAGATTGATCACTTTTCCTTCCAAAATGCATTCAAGCTGTAGCAATGATGGGAAGTCACCTTTTCTGCCAAATGATTATTTAAAAGGAGTAAATACAGAACGGAGTTCTCTTCTTTAAGAAATGTTTTAAATTTTCCTCTTAATAAAAGTAATAGCAACCCCATGCAGAAACAGGAAAATACAGAAACATATAAATCAGAAAATATCTGTACATTTTCCTCTATTTTCCCCAGCATTTTAACATAAGACTGTGATGCATATTAACTTTTGTAGCTCTCTTGTATTATTCTCTTATAATACCCCTCATAAGCAATTCCTCATGTCATTTAAATTATTTGTAATTTGTATTTTTAATTTCTGCAGAATATAAGATGCAGTTGTGCAGTCATAATTTACTTACCCACTCCACCTTTAAAAAAAAAACAGCGATTCTTGGTGGTTGTCAGAGAATGGGGAAAAGGGACTGTGAAGTTAGTATTTACTGGGTATAGAGTTTCAGTTTTACAGGACAAGAAGAGCTCTTGAAATGGATAGTGGTGATGGTGGTACAACATTATGAATGCACTTAATACCACTAAGTTGTACACTTAAAAATGGCTAAGAGAGTAAATGTTATGTATATCTTACCACAAGTTAAAAATTGGGGGAAAAATAGATTCTTTCTGGCTTCTCACTGCTCTATATCACACTGCAGTGAGTTGTTTTCAGTAACTGCACGGAAAGGCAAAAGTTTCATGATGGAGAGTGAGAAAAGCTCAGATTTTTCCATTTGTCTTTAAACTGTCTTCCCTTGTTGCTACATACCAGAGCAAGTTCATACACTGGAAAATGCGCTTCCATTCGAGATGAAATGCCCCTAGGCTGACAGATTATCTAGTGACCATGGCTCCAGATCAACTCAATGGAGGAAGGCAGGTTTGCAGCAAACGCGGAGAGGACTGCAGAGTCTTCTGTGGGAAGCTGCAGCCAAAGAATCGTTGGGCAAGTACAGCGTGTAGGCTGCAGAGCAGCAATGGGGAGTCTTCTGTGGGAAGCTGCAGCCAAAGAATCGCTGGGCAAGTACAGCGTGTAGGCTGCAGAGCAGCAATGGGGAAAAATTCAGGTTTCAAGGTAGAGATGGGAGGAGAGCCTTATTCTTTGGAGAAATAAATTGCTACAGGAATGGAGGCATCGCCTCTCCAGTGGCTTAGGAGCCGATTCCTCTGATCATCTGCTACTTGACTCTTTCTGGCTTCAATTTATGAAATTATGCCCTTCTTAGAAATACCTCAAGGCATAAATATAAAGTTAAAAACAGTCAATAAAAGCATAAAACTATGAAAGCAGTTACCAGCACTACAAAATCATCTTTGAAACATTTAAGAGAAATCAATATCTTAAAGCAGCATCTATGAGAAAGAAAATGTAAAAAAATGTGTTATGTGGTGCTGGTCAGGAAATGGATGGTTCACCAAAGCAAGACACAAAACCCAGCCACTCATCTGACCTCTCTCCAATGCGAACGTTCTACCATAAATATGAGATGATTTTCATCCTCCTTTTAAATCAAATCTGATGTCAGTTAATTTTATTTTAGATGAAAGAAATCTCTTTGTAAAGACATGTTTCGTTAACCCAGTAGAAAGGAGGATGGAATGTCACCCTGAAACAGCTTAATTTGAGAAGATATTTGGTGTAAAAGATGTAATTACTTTCTAGAGAAAATTTTCCCAGTTTTAAAAGTAGTCGGCTGACTTAGGAACATTGAATAACCCCCCATCTCATCCCCTTCTTGGTTTCTGAGACCCAGAAGAGGGATGCAACACAAAGTGATGTGTTAGGGGCTGAATTGCATCCCCCCAACCCCCACTAAATTTATATGTTGAAGTCCTATCCTCTGCTTTCTCAGAACGTGACTGCATTGGGAGGTAGGGTCTTTAAAGAAGTGATTAAGGTTAAGTGAGGTCATTAGGGTGGGTCCTAATCCAATCTGGTGTCTTTATAAGAAGAAAAGATTAGGACCCAGACATGGAGCAGAGGACAGAGGGAGGACCATGTAAAGATGCAGGAAGAAGATGGCCGTCTACAAGCCAAGGAGTGGCCTCAGAAGAAACCAGCCCTGTGACATCTTAATCTCAGATTTCCACCTCCTAGAACTGAGAAAATTAGTTCAGTTGTTTAAGTCACACAGTGTGTAGTACTTTGGTGCTATGGTAGCCCTGGCAAACTCATATAGATTTTTAAGAGGTTGGACTTTATCTTCAATCATTTAATGGGTCTCACTGAGACACTAAGGTTTAATACACAGAACTTCCCATACAAGAGTGTCCTGTGTTTTAAAGAGCAAAGAGTCCACCAGTGTTTCCTTTTCAATATCTCCGAGTTTGTTGTTTGGGGACTTTTTGTCAAAGCTGAGACAATACACTGGGAAAATGCAGCACTTGGCTCATAGTAGGTGCCCAAATAAATATGTGGAATGCACAGTTAAAGAGTTTGACCGTGACTGTATGTATGAATAATAGAATTGCACCTTAAAAATTACATGACTTCTACATTTCTATGAGCAAAATATCAATGTATTGGATATACAATGAGTCATTTCTATTTATGTCATTCAGGTAAACTCAAATGCATTCCATTGTAAATTCCACTGAAATATGGTATCACTTTGATGTGAACACCCCTTACTGCTTTGTAGGTTGGATTATGTCAGATATCCACTCGTTTCTGCTGGGTCATGGGAAGAGTACTGGAGAATTACATCACACATTGGTATTTTGAGAGGGCAAATCTATTTTTCTTTGGAACTGGGCATTCGTCAGTATCTGTGCCTCAGGAGCAGTGTCACCTTGACATCCTGAGTGATTCCAGGGCTTCAGAAATAAGTTGAAGTTCATGCCATTCATGATTGCTCTTCCCTCATCCGTTCACATCTGATAGAGTCAAAACTCACGGTCACATTTGCCAGGCCCCACTTAATGAAATGGTGGCTAATTCCTTATCCTGTCCTCTGGGCCTTTAGGTCCTTCTGGAGGGATGTACAGGCCTGCAGCCCCTCAGCACAGCCTGGGGGCATCCCTCAGCATGCACGGCCCTGGGCTCTGGCTGTGGCTTCAGGGCTCAGTCCAGACGTGTAGTCAGAGTCAGGTATTTCCCATCCCTGTTGTTCCAGGGTGAGATGACATTCACTCATTCCCAGCAACACACCCCTCGTTGACGCCAAGCTGATGGGTGTCATGGTGTCCTGAGCCTGAAGAGTAGGTACTCTCTTGATACTGGAGACCACAGTACGAGGAAGCCTGGAGGCCCCCGCCCGAGAACCACCCCTGTTTTCTCCTTGCTTAGCAGCTGTGGCAGCCAAAGGCCCTGTCCAAGGTCCTGTAGCCAGTATGGGAGTCCCAGCCCACGCTAGACCCCAGGTGGCCTGAGTCCTAGGCCGGCATCTTTCCCACCATATCCATGCAGAAGAATCACCTGGGAGCTGGTGAAAGATACAAATTCTAGGCTTTATCCCCATAGATCCTGAGCAACCTAGGCCCAAGGAAGGAGAGGTCTAGAAATCTGCGTTTTTAACATGTCCTCCCCACCAACACACACACACACACACACACACACACACACACTCTCTCTCTCTCTCTCTCTCTCACTCATTCACTCTAGGTGGTTTCTATGCAGGCAGTCCCTGGTGCAAACTTTGGGAAACATTGCCCTATAAAATAAGACCTATACTGCAGTTTCCAAAGTGGGTCTTTTTTTTTTTTTCTTCAAAGAGCAGTGTCAAAGGAGTTCCTACTGGGTATGATTGCACTCCTCGTGAGGTACACAAGAACAATTATGATCAGAACTAAATTTAACTAAAATGGGAGGGAATGTGTACCAAGTGAAATAGGCAGCAGGTGCATTTCAGTTTTTCTTATGTGTAAACTACATCCATAAAAAGTGCTACAATGGGAAGGGATTCAGGGTGCCACAGAAATGTTGGGGCTACAGGCTGGAATCTCACTGGAAGCTCTAAGAACACTGATGCCTGGGCCTCCCTGCCCAGGAATTCTAATGTAATTATTCACGAATGAGGCCTGGGCATTAGAGTTTGGATGAGTTCCCAGGTGACTGATGAACCCTGGACTGACAACTGCTGGAGAGGAAGCCCCACCTGGCAGGACTTCCAGCAGCGTTAGCCTCAAGGAAGCAATGCATCATATGATTGGGAAGTGTGAGGTAGCTGCTGGGCTAAAAGAGAGGGCTGAAAGTCCCCTTTCATGACTCAGTGCTACTGCATTGACCTTTTTTTTTTTTTTTTTGGAAAAAAGTAGCCATGGATATTTTGATTTAGTTTTAAATGAAGTAAATTTTAAAATGACTCTCCTGTCTATTTCTTCTTTTTCACTCATCTCTGGGTATTTGAATGTACAATTCCCCATGTATTTTTTTTTTTTTTTTTTTTTTTGAGATGGAGTCTCGCTCTGTCACCCAGGCTGGAGTGCAGTGGCGCAATCTTGGCTCACTGCAAGTTCCGCCTCTTGGGTTCACGCCATTCTCCTGCCTCAGCCTCCCGAGTAGCTGGGACTACAGGCGCCTGCCACCACGCCCAGCTAATTTTTTGTATTTTTAGTAGAGACAGAGTTTCACCGTGTTAGCCAGGATTGTCTTAATCTCCTGACCTCATGATCCACCCGCCTTGGCCTCCCAAAGTGCTGGGATTACAGGCGTGAGCCACCGCACCCAGCCCCATGTATCCTTTTTTTAAAAAACCCACATATAATGTGATGGAGATTGTCATGCAAAACAAGCCAACCATCTTCCCATGCCTGACTCTGAGGACACAAAGCCCCTCAGGTGGCTAAGATCACACACGCGCACACACACACACACACACACTGGCCCTCCTGCAGCCATGTGGACTTGCCATGCCAAATGTCCAGCTAGTGGGGAACGTGCAATTATTTGAGTCAGTAAATATTAGTCCTGCCCTGAAGAAAATAAAAATGCTACTGTGCTTGCTGTCACATCTTGGAATGAGCAAATACCCTGCTTCCAACACACACAGGCCCTTCGTCTCCAAAATGTGTTGTCTTGAGAAGACCAGCAGCCTCACGACTTGTCTGTGTTTCTCAAAGTGTGTGACCCAGATCACCTACATCAGAATCACTTGAAATGCAGTTGAAATGCAGATGCCTGGGTGCCACCCACAATCTACAGAATCAATCTCTGGGGTCTGGGGAACTTGCAGTTGTAACATCCCAGGCCATTCTCTGCATGTTGGGATTTGGGAGCTGCTGTGGCAATTGTTGGGCATCCAGTTATGCCCTCAGGCCCCCAAAGCAAAGATTCTCTGCAAGCAGTGGGAGCTTAGCAGTTACATATATTATTCCAGATCCTGTGCAGCTCTATGCAAGGATTCATTGTAAGCATGTACCATAATGAACGTCTAAATGGGGGCCAGGACCCTGTTAGCCTTCACTAAGTGCTGGGGTGTAGTCCATCTTCCATGTTGTATTTTGTAGTGCTTCATACATAACCATAATAGAAACAAATGAGTATAGACCTGGTTAGATGCTTTGTTAAAAATCATAGCATACTCTTTTGGACACATGAGCAATTTACCGTTAGGACAAACAATCTGCTGATTAGGAAAAATGAAACACCTTGGTCATTTAAAAATACTGGACAAAAACTCATACAACCGATCATTGAAATGCAGCAAAGCTACGTGTGCCTTGGTCCAGTGTCTCCTGTCCCCCAATTCTGATAAGTGAAATCATCTGATTGCCGTAGTGTTGGTCTGGGCAAACGTGGGCATTTGATTTTTTTTGTTTGTTTGTTTAATGTTTGTGTGTGTGAGAGAGACGAAGTTTCACACTTGGTGCCTAGGCTGGAGTGCAATGGCACAATCTTGGCTTACCACAACTTTCGCCTCCTCAGTTCAAGCGATTCTCCTGCCTCAGCCTCCCGAGTAGCTGGGATTACAGGCATGTGCCACCACGCCTGGCTAATTCTGTATTTTTAGTAGAGACGGGGTTTCTCCATGTTGGTCAGGCTGGTCTCAAACTCACGACCTCAGGTGATCCGCCCACCTCAGCCTCCCAAAGTGCTGGGATTACAAGTGTGAGCCACCACGCCCAGCTGGGCATTTGATTTCTATTGTTTTGCTCTCTGGACCTTGACTTCCATGATGCCAAGCAGCAGGGAGCAACTGAATTAGAGTCTAAACCGGCAAATGTGGAGGACTCCAAAGGACCAAGGTAGGGAGGGGGCTCCTGGTAACCACCGTTGCTGTTTCCTTTCAGGACTACTGACTAATCTCCCACATAAACCTGTGGCCCCAAGTTCCAGCCACCTCCAGAATTCTGTCTTTCCTCTCCATTGAGGATATGAGCCTGTATTCAGGGGTTCCTGGGCTTGGCGGAGGTGGTTATTGAATTAGATGATCCCCGTTGACACATCATTAGATAAATTAAGAATAGATGCCCAGCAGAGAAAACCAATTCATGACTCAGGCCAATGTTTCCAGAACGTGTAACTTGTCATAAACATCTAGTTTTCCTGCCCTTCCTGCCATCTCTGAGCATCAGGTGTGCAGTAAAAAGCCTTGGACAAGACATCTGAGTGTTATGAACCCAGTGCTCCGGCATCCTGGTGGCCCTTGAAAGAGAGTTTACTGTCTATATTTCAATAGACTGCTTGAATAATCGGGATCTTTTTCTATTTGCAGGAGACCCTGGCATCACAAAACACAAAAATGATTTCATCCATAGTCATCTCCCAGATGATTGATGAGAATAAGTCAAGAGAAGACAGGGCCTCCTTGCCCCTACCGTGTGCGATTGCTCAGTCTCGTGCACATCACGCCAAGCAATCTCTGGCTAACCGCAGCGGAGTCAACATTCACAGAGCATTTGCGTTACTTCCGGGCAGATTAGGAATCCCAGCACCGTCAGATGAGCGAGGACCTGAGGCAGAGCTGCCGCCCAAAGAGGAGAGACCCTGTGGGGGCCCCCGCAGAGGGTTTGCATCCATCACCATCACGGCCAGACGCGTGGGCCCCCCAGCCCGCGCCCTGGCGTGGGGGACTGCTGGGGACTCTCTGTGCCCCAAGTGCAGGGCTGAGGACACACTGTTCCAGGCGCCCCCGGCTCTGGCCAATGGCGCCCATCCAGGTCGGCATCAGAGATCTTTTGCCTGCACAGAGTTCTCCAGAAACAGCTCCGTGGTGCGGCTGAAGGTTCCCGAGGCCCACACTGGGTTGTGTGAGAGACGCAAGTACTGGGTCACCCATGCAGATGACAAAGAGACCAGTTTTTCTCCAGACACCCCACTGTCAGGAAAGAGCCCGCTGGTGTTCAGTTCCTGTGTCCACCTCAGGGTGTCTCAGCAGTGTCCAAATTCAATCTATTACGTAGACAAGTCTCTCTCCGTCCCCATTGAGCCACCTCAAATTGCCAGCCCCAAAATGCACAGATCCGTCCTGTCGCTCAATCTCAATTGTAGTTCCCACAGATTAACAGCAGATGGAGTAGATGGCCTAGTGAACAGAGAGCCAATAAGCGAAGCCCTGAAGCAGGAGCTCGTGGAGGGAGACCAGGACCTCGTAGGCCAGCGCTGGAACCCAGGTTTACAAGAAAGTCACTTGAAGGAAACCCCATCGTTGGGGCGGGTGCATTTGGGGACCGGCGCTTGTCCTTGGAGTGGTTCTTTTCCATTGGAAAACACAGAATTGGCAAATGTGGGAGCTAACCAAGTCACTGTAAGAAAAGGGGAAAAGGACCATACAACTCATTGTCATGCCAGCGGTCATGCCAACCAACTGTCCATTCACATTCCTGGCTGGAGTTACAGGGCAGGTGAGTGGTGCGTCCATCTGCAGGAGGGTGACCTGAGTAAATGTCCTAGCAAGGTGGCTGTTGAGTGAATTTCTTATACAAAACTTATTCTAAGAGGCATTTCTCAGTAGACTTGCAGTGATCTGCTCTGCTCATAGTTGACAACTGATAGCTAGGCATCGATGTCTGATTGGATAGATTTTTTTAGTTGAGACTTTTGTAGATTGTAAGAGGCCTTCTGTCAAATTCTTGTTCCCAATAGTTCCAGACCATATGTAATGAGAAGGAAATGAGGGCCTCCAAAGGAAGTTGATTTACAACATGCCCAAATTGCGTTCCAAAAGAGGGTGAGAAGAATGAAATGCCATTCGCCCCCAGATGTTTCATCTCTCTCGCCAAACATCTGCGTGTTTGGAAGTGTCCAGATTTCTGTACTTTCTACTTTTCAAGTTAGCCTCATCGATATAAAAGCTAGACTGCAAAGCTTCATAATGGAGCGTGTATGTGTGAATGTGTGTATGTGAACATGTGCGTGTGTGCATGTATAATAATTATAGGACATTTTCTAAATTAGGCACGTCAGGGACTCTCTGTGCCAAATAGTAGTAGCAGCAGCAGCAGCAATTTTCTATCCCCCTGGTTTTGTCTTCTGGGGCATCTTGGCCAGGATTTGTTGCTGTTTCTGCCATTTCCAGGGCCGGGAAGAATTCCCAAGATGGGCTGCCCTGAGGACTCTGCACCTTTCTTGGGAAATCAAAAGAGGAAAGCAGGCATTTTTTGGAAGAAAGAGGCCAGATTTCTTTCTTTCTCTGTGTAAACTTCTGATTTTCAACTTTGCTTTCTGCAAGAGGCTCCGGTTTATGAATTACTGACTTTCTATTTGGAAAAAAGTATTTAAAGATATTAGTATACAATTGAAAATGCAGGATGTGCATCATAATTTTACGGTACAACCTTTATTCATTAAAGCTTTATTAATAAAAATGACTGTAAAACATTTAAAGTTATAATGTGTATGGAAATGTTAAATGATGTAATTAATTTTAACAAGTGTATATATATTGAAATGTTGAATGCTCAGAGATTTTTAAGGCAATTTTGGCATGGCTTTCAGATTGATTAAACCATTGAAATGCATGTCTTACAGACTTATTACAAGAAGGACAACATAAGCAGCTATCAGTGTGTTCCAAAGATAAATCCCACTTTAGCGGTTAAAGAGATTGCTCAAGCTAAGCACTTCTTCTTCCTTATTGATGATGATTCCAGAAATACACCACTGCATTATTGTATGTTACCCCAGTTAAAGCACATCCTCATTTTTAAACCACGTGTCATGGTGTGAAATAATAATTTGGATTTATAGTACTTTTCACCAAAGGCTCTTCATTAATAATGAGAGCCAGATCTCAAACACTCATACACTCATCTCAGAGGAGGGCAGCAAGAGTGTGGACACTTCCCCCAACTTACTTTTTGGCTTTGGTGGTGCAGAGAAGATTTTTGATTGTGATTTTGTGAAATGACTGCTCCTCTAAGGGATTATCTTAGTCAAATAGTATAAATTTATTCTGCATCCTACAGGCCAACATCCCCCAGAAAAAGCACAGGTCCCAAAGATTCACATGTGGAGCGTTTCAGTAGCTTTAAGCCATGAGGCTTCGTTCTACCATTTGAGGAAAGAGATAGTCACAGACACCAGGGGAGTCTTGAATACCTTTTTTACAATTTCAGTAGCTTTGGGGGTACAAGTGGTTCTTGGTTACATGGATGAATTTTACAGTGGTGAATTCTGAGATTTTAGGGCACCCGTCACCCAAGTAGTGTGTATTGCACCTAGTGTGTGTGTATGTGTTGTGTGTGTGTTGTGTGTGTGTGGTGTGTGTGTGTGGTTGTGTGGTGTGTGTGTGTGGTGTGTGTGTGCATGTGTGTGGTGTGGGTGTGTGGTTGTGTGGTGTGTGTGTATGCGTGTGTGGTGTGTGTGTGTGGTGTATATGTGGTGTGTGTGTGTGTGTGTTTATCCCTAGGCCCACCTCTCACGCTCCCCTTTCTGAGTCTCTGAAGTCCATCATATCACTCTGTATGCCTTTGGGTACTCATAGCTTAGCTCCCACTTATGAGAACATACGGTTTTTGGCTTTCCACTGCTATGTTACTTCACTTAGAATCATAGCCTCCAGCTTCAACCAAGTTGCTGCAAAAGACATGATTTCATTCCTCCTAATGGCTTAGTAGTAGTCCATTGTGTATATATAGACCACATTTGGAAGAACTTTTTGTAGAGTTGCTGATCTGTTATTTCTAGCTCAGTGAATGTGGAGGAGTGATACTCTCTGAACTCCTCATCTGGGTAACTAGAGCAGGGGGTAGATTGGGTGTTTTTCGAGGTCCCATCAAGCTTAAAAAATTTCAGCTCTATTTGCCCAAGGTGGACTCTGCAAAGAAAAGAGGCTCCGTGGGATTCTGGACCCCTCAGTTGCAAAGTCCAAAGCCACAGAGCCCTGGGGTGTGCTGTGGGGCACTTGCCTCGGATGCCTACAAATGCACACCTTCACCTACACGTGCACCCCTGACTGTGTGCTCCCTCACTCAGAAATAATTTCCAGTGGACTCTATTTCTTCTCAGGTGACAAGAAAGCACATCTGTCCATGCTGTAGAATTCTGGCCTGAAATTTACCAGCACAGCTCATTGACTCTAATGACCACAGGCTGTCCTTGCACAGCCTGCACAATGTGTGGAGGGTGAGCTTGCTGACCTTCAGATTCGACAAAACCTTTTAGCCTTAATGCAAGAGCTTTCAGACTGCAGCAGTGCTCATTAAAACTCAGAGGAACTGTTTATATTTTCCTGTCTGAAACTGGAATCCTATCTGAGACATTCTTGACAGCCTCCTGTGGTTACACATGCTATTAGCAGTCTTCATACTTCATAGTTACTGAATCTGATTCTTTGTATCTGAAGGATTCCAAAATACCTCATGAGCAGGATCTTCTGTTGGCTGGCTTACTGACATTCAGCTGCTTGGTGGGTACAGCCTGGGCAATTCTACAAACAGACGCAAAGCAATTTTAGTTCTAGTCATTAGGTCGTTGGACAGAAAGTTCTACAAATTTTATTCATGAATGAGCCTCCAGGATATGCACCCAAAAGATAAGATGAGGAAAAATGAGACACAAACACATCATGCAATTCAAATAGCTGTGTCTACTGAGACATAGCATTCCAATAGACGCGTGAGCACCTGCTCTCATCTCGGGCTGAATGTTAAGAAATTGGTTCTCTCTTTGCTCATCTCCTCGGTCCCTGTATATTTTGTCTTTACATCTCTACTACTGGTAAGCATTCGGATAGCACCAAGTAGGTGGGCATTGGGCAAATCTTCGAATCTATCATAAAAAAATTTAATCCCCATTCTTGTCATCATCACTATCATCATCTTCATCATCATCATCTTATTCATAACCACAACATATGTTGTAGAAGTCCTAGGCACCAGACCCTGGGCTGCATCCATTATTTTGAATCATTCAACCATCTGTAAAGAGTATCATTATCTTTATTTTTCACACAACACAAATGAGGCTTGAAGATTAAATGATTTGCCCAAGTCCACGTGGCCAATTGGTGCTAGAGCTGTGTACTTGTCTCCTGCTGTTCCCTTCTCAGTGACAGCCCCAGGCAGGGCAATTAAGATGGTGGTGACTCAACGGCAGGCCCCACCTCCTCTGCCACTACCAAAGGTGGTATCTGAAGGCTGCTTATGAACATCTGGAGTAATACTGGTATTTGGTTGCCAGTTACCCCGGTAGACTATTAGGAGAGTGAACTGCAAGTTAATTTATGAAAAAATGTAATAAGGCATATCATTTTATGCGGTTAAAATGTATTGGCTCAGAAATCCTCCTCAGCCTGAAATCCAGTTCTTTGTGGTGGTCTGTGAAATATACAGTGTTGATCCAAATGGTTCCCACCTCACCGGATGTGCATGCCTGACTCACTATTGACTTAGACACATTTCTTACTGCCAATTTTATTGTGCATCTGTGGCTTAAATCTGAAGCTTTTTACCATTTCTGAGATATCCAAGTAGAGGGAGCAAAATCTTCTGATGATGGTAGATGCTACTGAAGAGGAGACTAGTGAATACGCTGTCCACGCCTATTTGTGTTCACGTTCTATGGTGGGCCCATGTTACAACTACCTCAGTCAGTGCACAGGCTTTGGTGGCATTGGTCTGAGATGTCCTCAGTGGAGTTTAGCATCACTAGTGAATAAAGATGTGGATGACTGGAAGGCAGAAGTCCTTGCCAGGTCTCCAAATGAGCACTGTGCCTACTTGCACTTAGATGGTATGGTCTGCCACGTTAATAGCGAGTGAGGCTTATCTCTCTTATGCCACTCAAGGGCAGATAACAAACCATGTACACACAAACCAAGCCTACCTGCAGGGGAGAAGCCTGCATAAGACTCCCACTCTCATCCCATGAGGACTTTTTTACTAGAGGGACCAGAAGATATTTTACAAATGTGATTTTTTTTCTTCAATGATCTAGAATTGGGATCAGCAAACTTTTCTTTTTCCCTTTTGTTTGTGAAGGGCCAGACTGAAAATATGTGTTTGGCTTTGCGGGCCATATGGTTTCTGTAGCAACTACTCAACTAGCAACAGTGTTCAGATACCACCTTTGATAGTGGCAGTGGAGATGGGGCCTGCCATTGAGTCACCACCATCTTAACTGCTCTGTCTGGGGCTGTCACTGAGAAGGGCACAGCAGGAGACAACTTGCTGTTGTAGTGCAAAATCAGCCATCAACAATGCATAAATACATAAATGTGGCTGTTGCCAATAAAACTTTATTTACACTAACAAGCAGTGGGCCAGATTTGGCCTGCAGTCTGTAATTTACTGACTTCTGGTCTAGCATTCAAATAAATCCATCCCCCAAGGTAAACTTTACCCCGTTCCCCAGTATTACATGTTGGATTCTCTAGAAATCAGACTCTGAGGTGGAGATGAATGGGTAGGGCATTTACTGGGGAGTGTTCTGGAATATGACATCCAGGAAGGGAAGCAGGACTGGGCAGAGGGAAAAGGTGTTCTGCGGTGCAGTCATAAGCAAGGCCTCTGCCAGCCACTTAGGGAACTCTGAATCTGGGATGGCCCTTCAAGGTTATTCTGAGTTGCCATAAGGGGGCTGGGCCCTTATATTCCCCAGGAAGATATGTGACCTTGGGTGAGGCAGCTCTCTTCAGTCAGCCAATTCCTATAGGGTGGATCGCCGCCGAGGGCACTCTTCCTACAGGACTTCCAGCAGCTGGGGGAAGAAGCTCTTCTTTCCTGAAGGGAGATCTGAGCCGTGTAATACAGTGTCCATCACACTGCTGAATGGCCATTCTGCCATTCAGTCTGCGTTTTCCGCTCTGTGACTCCATAATGCTCTGAAAGAAGTCAAGGATCTTGCTAGGCTAGACCTGGGGCAGGGGGTGGTGGTGAGGGCTATAGACCTTAGCACCCGTATGAGGAGACTAGTGCAGAATTCCACTCTCTCACTCTTGATGTTTGTTCATTCAGCAAATATATATTGGACAATTGTCCAGGAGTGGGGGCAGTGACTTGGAAAGGGTGGCAGGAGTGAAGGTATTGAGAAGTGGTCAGATTCTGGGGCTATGTGTTCAGGGTAAATCAACAAGGTTTGCCAATGGATCAGATGGTTTGGCAGTCCCACACTGACTCCAAGGGCCTGCCCGTGTGCCTAACCCCTCCAGGTTTTCTGGAGCCGCCTCTACCCTGCAGAGCTTCCACCACTAGACGCAAAGCCTTTCTGCTGCTGGCTGGTGGACATTCACACCACAACTACCCAGTTCTTCCTAATGAATTGGGTGCATGGTTGAGAACCAGGTAAACAATCTTATGATGGTCTTTTCTTATCTTTAGGGAAGCCAGAAGAATTGAGCAGAATGAGTTTTTGTGTTTTGTTTCATTGTTAACAACAAGTAACCCAGAGAGTGTTAGAATCAGCTGATGAATGGACAAGAACTCAGCCCCTGGTATGTAGCAGCAGCCCTATGGCAGGCATAAGCAAACCACCAGGAGGCCGAGTCCAGCCTGCTGCCTGTTTTTGTAAATAGTTGTATTGAAAATAGCCATGCCAATTTAGTTATGCATTGTTCTGTGGCTGCTTTCATACTGCAACAGCAAAGTTGAGTAGTTGGGACAGAGACCTTATGGTTCACAAAGCCTAACATTTTTACTATCTGGGCCTTTTCTGAAGAAATGTGTGACCCCCCCTGCTCCAGGGCAGACCCTCTGGTGACTTTGGGCAGGTCACTTGCCTGCGAGGTCTCTGTTTTTTCCATCTGTGGAATAAGAGAGGTGGACAAGATCATCTTGTGAATTCTGCTCTCCTTGTTTGTTAATTTATACATTTTTGGGGCCTATGGTTTTCTGCAACAGGAGCTGTCAGACAAGCCAGCTTCTCAGGTCGATTCTTAGAACGTGGTGAAGAAGCGATGCTCAGAGTCAAAGGGAAGAGCTGTCGGCCTCCTTGCGTTGTTTACTCTTCACCTTTTCTGACCAATACCATCCCGTCTCGCTCTGACTCTCTTCCTGTCCCAGAAGAGCAGGTGCCCACTGCAATTCAACCTTGGCCTTCAGCTTGCCTGCCACCTTTCCCATCAGCAGCAAGAACAGGTGCTCCTGTGCTGGTCATTGTGATTCAATGGGCAGGGCCCTGGCACCTCCTGCTGGCACCGAAACAGCCTCCCCTCACTCACTTGACATTGATCGTGTCAGCTGTGGTACCAGACACTGGGCTCTTCTCTGGTTCTGCGATGGTGACACATAACTCAGACCTGGTCTCCTTGCTATGCAGGTAGAAGCCTTTTAATATGATGCATTTGCTATTTTGTAGAGGTCATTGTTATACTTGCACACTGCACATTCCTGGACGGCAGGATTCAACTGAGTCATTGGCATTGATCTCATCTTACCCAGTAGAGAGCCAGGGAGCAATGGCTCACAGAGTGGGTGCCCTGGACCTGTGGGCTGGGTAGAGGACAGGTTAAGTTGATGACCCAACAAAGCCCATGCTTATGTCACAGCCCCTTAAGTGCTTGATGTGTTTCCTTCCTCAAACTACCTTTCCCCATCCCCATATTCAAAACCTCTCTGGCAAGGAAAGGGTGAGGAGTGATGAAAGACTCACTGCCAAGAGGTAGGTTGTGAAAAGTAAAGTTAAAACTAGAATCCCCACTTGGTTTAAAATTGAAGTGGAGGGTGGCGGGGGAAATGTCTCAAAATATTGTTTCCCTTTAGGAACTCGGTAAGAATAATCAAGTATTGTCAAGGAACAACTTTATTGTCCTTCATGTGGTCAAATGTAATGTTAAAGAAGAGAAAATATATAAGCAATGTTGCAAAAATATTTTGAAGGTTTCTAAGAATGTTTTATTTATCTCTTGATAAGTCTTGATGAGATTGTGTCATTTTCCTCCTCATCATAAACACGGTTTCCAGATCATTCCCAAGAGTCCATATGGTATCTAAAGGTTGCTCATGTCAGCCATCCCAGCTAGCTTCAGGGAGAGAATGGCTTTGTTTTTTGTTTTTTTTCTAAGTAACTCTTTCAGTTATATGAATAGGGGGTGTCCCTACACTGTTTAGGAGAGAGTCATTATTAATGGGCCATTTACTCAGGTTTGCCAGGAATACATTAAAAGAAATGGATTCAAAGCCTGAAGCAGGCTGACCAGGTAATGGGCTGATCTTTTAAATTAGGGATATTGCAGAGCAACTGTCTATACCTGAGTAACAGTGAGTAACAGGGTAACCTAGAAGAAGCACCACGGGCTTGGGAATGGGGCCCATCTGAGGCTCCATTTATACTCCACCAGTTGCTTGCTTGTCCTTTACAAGGTAATTTACGTAAAGAGTGCCGAGCAGTTGGGCTCATCCATTTTGTAATTATCATTAGTCTTCAGTATCATCCAAGCTGTCCACAGGAAGTGAATTTAGAAGGGATCTTGGAAAAAGGCAGTGGTAGTAGCAGGATGAGTTCTGAAAGAAAAAGTATTCTAGATACAGATGACCCTGGAAAATAGAGCAAAAAATGTGAGAAATAGATGATGTGTTTCATTCCTTTGACTTGGTGAGTTTTTCTCTTTTCCTAATAATCTTAAAGCAAAGTCCATATCTTTCTGTAAAATGTGATTTTCTTTTCATCAATAATAGCTAATTTTGGTGAACAAAGAAATAAAGATGGTAGAGCCAGCCCATTAATTCTTCTTAAACGATGTTGTCAAAGTAGTTTGTTGTTAAATGCAGAAATATTTTTCATACTGCTATCAGATGTTCTTTTATTTCCCCTGCTAGGTCATAGCCCCATGAGGGCATTACTGCAAACAAAGTACTGCAGTCTATGTTTGGAGCTTTCTATTGACCTTAGGTGGTACAAGGGTTTTACCAGAGAGTGTGAAAAAGATGTTCTTAACCAGAGAGGTGCATCAGACATGGGTGGGGTACTTTTTCAAAACACACTCACTCCTGGCTTCAAGTGATCCACCCGTCTCGGCCTCCCAAAGTGCCGGGATTACAGGCGTGAGCCACTGCACCCAACCAAAACACACTCATCCAATGCTGCAGTGAACATGTCTCAGTCAGTGCCTCCCTGGTTAAGAGCTCTGTTTGGGGGATAAATTAGGATTAAATTAGGACACTGCAGAGCAACCGTCTATACATGAGTAACTGTGAGTGTCAGGGTAACCTAGCAGAAGCACCATGGGCTTGGGAATGAGGCCCATCTGAGAACATCTGATAGCAATATGAAAAATATTCCTGCATTTAACAACAAACTACTTTGACAACATAGTTTAAGCAGGTCCATTCTACAGTGTATTTTCTCAGCTATTCATGGGTAATGGGGAGATTCTTCAGCGTTAAGGTCCCTATGAGGGCCTGAAGGGCAGGTGCACAGGACAGGTGTCCTCTTTGCAGGGAACACAACCTTTGTCACTTAAGATTAGAAGCTGTTCCTCAAATGCCTACTCTTGCCTAATCCAGTTCTTGAAATAAATGCCCTTGTAGGAACCGCGAAAGTCATACAGATGAGAAGTATATAAACCGGTCCATTATATGGCTGTTGTCTATAGAATCGGAAGTTAAAGTTTTTCTTAACCATTTCCTTAGTTGAGTGAAACATTTGCATGCAAGGACTGCATCATGGCGGTATCTTGCAGAACTACGCTGGTTTTCTGTGTGCTTTGGTGTGGTGCAGAGCCTGCACTGAGCCTGTGTCTCATTCATGTTATTAGACAATGCTATTTATGTGCGCCCCACAGGAAAAAAAATCTAAATTCTCGCTTTTTTCCAGAGTCGTGCATCCTCTGAACAACTCTAGTTTTTCTTTCTCAGAGCATTTGACCCATGGGGCAACAAATGTGCACTTCGTTGTGTGTTAAAATTCAGAGTCAACCTTGAGGCCCATCTCTTGCAAATATGTGAGCTCTCACAGAGATATTTGGTGTGCAAACCTCACTCCTGGCTTTGTCCTACCTTTCCCATTTATAAATACATAAGTTTGATGAAATAAAGGGAAATTTATGTAATTTTACTTAAAATCTACTCAATCTTCAGGTGGGATGTGAAAGTCTTTGGTGTATATTCAGCAGATGAACGGCCCTGGTGTTTTAAGAAAATAGAGCCTTATCCATTTCTGTATACAGGTGGGTCGTATTTAGGCATTTTTGATCTGATGGCCTCTGTAGGTAGTGAACAAATGACTTTGAGTTTCTCTGACATCCTCTCCTGAACCTTCATAAATATCCTTGTGCATGTAAGAGCACGTGGACCACTGCAGTTCCGAAATTAGAGCCAAAAAAGCTGTGAACAGTGGAGCATCAGACCCCAGCCAGCAGAGCTGGGGAGGGGTGGTCCATTGAATGTCACAGTGTTGTACATTTGGAAGATATAGCATGCTAGACATCAGGGAGAATTTACGCTGATGGAATTCACTGTCAAAACCCTCATGAACTTTGTGGCCTCAAAGCCTACCATGGCTGTTGGCACAGCTGGTAACTGGTTTCTTTCCAGGTCTAGCATCATTCACTGAAATGTTTCTTAGAAAGGAATTTAAATGGAATCAGTTTCTTCTTCATTTCATTTGATTTTCTAGGGCTTCATTTTTTCTTATTGAAAAAGCAAAACACAGCCAGGCATGGCTGCTCACTCCTGTAATACCAGCACTTTGTGAGGCCGAGGTGGGCGGATCACCTGCGGTCAGAAGTTCGAGACCAGCCTGGACAACATGGCAAAACTCCTTCTCTACTAAAAATACAAAAATTAGGTGTGGTGGCAGGCACCTGTAATCCCAGCTACTTGGGAGACTTAGGCAGATGAATCACATGAACCTGGGAGGCAGAGGTTGCAGTGAGCTGAGGTCATGCCACTGCACTCTAGCCTAGGCGACAGAGCGAGACCTTGTCTCAAAAAAAAAAAAGAGTAAAACATGTTTATTATAAAACTTAAAATATAAATAAGCAAAAAGAGGAAAGTGGAAAATCAACCATAATCCTACTGCCCAGAGAGAACATCATGGTTAACATTTCAGTAGATTGTCCCAGACAGATTACTTGGAATCTCTCATAAATGCAACAAGCTTTTCTTTTTCTTTGTTTTGTTTCATTTCCTTTTTTGTTTTTTCAACAAAAAAGGGGGATTATGCAAAATACATACTGTTTTGGAAGGCTTACTTTTCTCAACAATGGATTTTGAAGTTCTAGTACCTGTTGAACGAACTTCCTGTTAATCGTTTAATGGCTACGTGGGCTTCCATTGTATAGCTTTATTTAAACTGCTTTTTAAAAACCTTATTAAATAGATTGTTTCCATTTTACATTTTTATAGCAATGTGTTGATAAATGTCCTTAGAGAAAAATGTGAGCATTTTATATGATTTTCTGAAGCCAGATTTCTAGACCTTCTGGTCAAAGAATAGACACAAATTTAAGACTTTTTAATCTAGATTTCCAAATAACACTCCAAGTTGCACTATCTGTACATACATATCAGCTTTCTTAAACATGCACAAGTATTGGATATTGTCATTACAAAAAACTCCATGCCATTTTGATGTGTGAAAAATGATACTTATGATTTATTAATTTGCATCTTTTCAGAAAGATGTTGAACGTTCTCATATGTTTGTTGTACATCTGTATTTCATCTTTTGTAGGTCGCCTCTATTTTCTTCAGTTTTCTTCAGAGTTCTCATATTTTGCACTTGTATTTATGCTGAAAATAACCTGTATTTTACTTTTTAATGTTGTCTATGGTAATTTTTAAAACTTTGAATTTTGAAATAATTTTGGATTAACAAGAGTTACAGAGATAGTAGAAAGCATTCCCATGCATACATCCTTCACTGAGCTTCCCCTTACATTTACATCTTACATAGCCACAGTACATCTGTCTGAGACAGAATTTCTTGACCTGGGTGCTATTCGCATTGTGGGCTGGATAAGTCTTCATTATGGGCGGCTGTCCTTTTCACTGAAGGATACTTGGCAACATCCCTGGCTTCTACCATTAGATGCTGGTAGAGCCTCCCCTTCTCCCCCTAGCACACAACCAAAAATGTCTCCAGGCACTGGCAAATGTTCCCCAGGGAGCAAAATTGGTCCCAAATGAGAACAATTGACTTATAAACTAAGCAATTAATATTGGTACACTACTGTTATCTAAACTACAGACTTTATTCAGATTCTATCAGTTTTTCTTCTAATGTCCTTTTTCTGTTCTGGGATCCGATCCAGGATGCCATCTTGCATTTAGGCATCATATCTGTTTCTGGTAATTTTTCACATTCAGATTTCTTCTTCATTTTCCCCTTTGTCTTTTCACAGACAGGCTTAGAAAGGACTTCTGTAACCTGCATACCTCTCTTGTACTTTTATTTAAATCTGTAGTCCTTCTGGATGTGTTTCCTGTACAGTGTAAGTTTGGAATCTGCTTTTCCTAAATGGTTTGCCAGTTGTCCACAGACCATGGATAAGATAATTTGTTATTTTTCTACTGGTTGGAAATGCCAATCACACATTTAATTCTGGTTTATATCTTGTTTATGCAAGGATTTCCCTGACTTATACAATTGTTTCCTTCTAGAAATTCTCACGCAACTTGAATATTGTGTGAATCACAAAAGCTCCTCTGTTTCCGTCTGCGGATTTGAAGGATGAGGAATCTTTCAGATGCTCCTAAGTGTGAATGGTTAGCATTTCACGTACCTCATTACTGCAGGAGTTAGGGAGTGAGAGAATCCGGATGCCATCATACTTTTTCCAAATTTTAATTTTATATTTTAAAAAAGACCCAGTTCTGTACTCTGTTGTTTGTTTTTTTTCCTTTTACATTGGCTATTTGGAGACATCATATGCTTATATTAAAGTATACACATTTTTTGTATATACCTATGTAACTAACCACAATTAGATATAGATGATTTCTGTCACCTTAAAAAGGTTTAATCTTTTTGCATTCAATCTTCCTTCACCCCCAGTCCTGGGAAACCACTGATCTTTCTGTCACTATTCTAGAATCTATATAAATTGAAGCAAATTGAGCATACTCTTTTGTGTATGATTTCTTTCACTCAGGCTAATGCTTTTGAAATTCTTCCATGTCATTGCATGAATCTTTAATTTCTATCAGCAAAGTCTTGAGTTTTCATTATAGAGATCATTTACATATTTTGCAAAATTTATCCTTACCTATTTTGTATTCTGAATGCTAGTATAAACGACTGATACAGATTTTTAAAAATTTCATTTCCAGCTTTTCTGCTTACTTATGGAGATATATCATTTCTGTATGGGAACTGAATCCTGCAGCTTTTGCTAGATGCACTTAGCAGTGTTTTTGCAGATTCCTTAGGATTCTCTATGTAATAATATTATATAGGAACAATTTTTTACATACTTTTTCCCATTTTGATGACTTCTATTTTATTCTTGCCTTATTGCTGTAGGCAAGGCTTTTCGTACAATGTTGAGTAGAAGTGATGGGAGGGAACATCCTCGCCTTTATCCTTTGTTAGCTGTGGGGATTTTCAAAAATAGAGATATATAGATTCTCTCTATATCTATTTACAGAGAATTTACCAGGTTGAGGAAGTTTCCTTTTATGCCTAGTTTTTTCTTCTTTTTTTAAATTTTGATAAAATACACATAATATAAAGTTTACCATTTTAACAATTTGTAAGTGTACAGTTCTGTGTCATTAAGTACATTCATATTGTTTTGCAACCATCGTCACCATCCATCTCCAGAACTCTTTTCATCTTGTAAACTCCATATACCCATTAAACGCTATATACCTATTCCCTGGAATCCACCACCCATATATCCATTAAACACTAACTCCCCATTAAACACTAACTCCCCATTCTCTGGAAGCCATGACCACTCTGCTTTCTGTCTGTGAATGTGACCGCTCTAGGTATGTCATATAAGTGAAATCGTACAATATCTGTTCTTTTGTGATTGGCTTATTTTACTTAATGTCCTCAGGGTTCATTTATGCCGTTGCATGTGTTAGAATTTCTTTCCTGTTAAGGTTGATATTCTAATTGTATTCTAACTGCATGTGTATATTCTAATTATAGGTATATATAATATACATATAATTAGATAATTATAGGTATATATAATATACATATAATTAGATAATTATAGGTATATATAATATACCTATAATTAGATAATTATATACATATAATATATATTATATATATATTATACGTATATATACACACACATAGATATGTGGCATATATTCCCCTCTTTAGCCTCCAATTGTATGCATGTATATGTATTAAAGGGCCAATATTCTATGTACGTATATACCACATTTTGTTTACCCGTTCATCTGTTGATGGACACTTGGGTTGCTACCACCTTTTGACTAGTATGAATAATGTTATTAATACGCTGCACAAGGGATATGCAAGTACATCTTTAAGTCCCTGCTTTCAATTCTTTGGGGTATATGCCCCAATGTGGAATTACTGGATCATATGAAAATTATATTTTTGATATTTTGAGGAACTGTTATTCTGTTTTCCATAGTGATTGCTCCAGTTTGCATCCCCACCAGCAATGCACAAGGGTTCTAATTTCTCCACATCTTCACCAACACTCATCGTGCTCTGTTTTTTCAATTAATATCCATCCTGATAGGTGGGAAGTGTTATCTCATTGTGGTTTTGATTTGCAGTTTCCTAGTGATTTCTTAGTAATAACTGAACATCTTTCCATGTTTCTGTTGGTCATTTGTATATTTTCTTTGAAGCAACAATTATTCAAGTCCTTTGCCCATTTTTATTCAGGTTGTTTGGGGTGTTTTTAATCGTTGTTGTTTCTATTCCTAATTTGAGAGCTTTTTTATGCATTGGTGTTGAATACTGACAAGTGCTTTTTATGCACCTGTAGAATAATAATGGGATTTTCTTTCTTCATTTTATAAATATGGGGAATTACATTGATTTTTTCATATGTTACATTAACTATTTCCAGGATAACTATTTGGTCATGATCCATTATACTTTTAAAAAATAAATACATTGCTGGATTCTATTTGCTAATATTTTGGGGGGATTTTTTTTTATTTATGTTTGTGAGGAATATTGGTATGTTGTTTTCTTTTTTAAAATATTTTTGATTTTGGTATCAGGAAAAAGGTTTATACAATGAACTGGGAAACGTTCTCTCCTCCTCTGTTTCTGAAGGAGATTTTAGAGGATTGGAACTATTTCTTCCATAAGTGTTTGGTAGAAATCACCCATGAAGTCATCTGGCCTGAAGTTTTCTCTGTGGGAAAGGTTTTAATTATGAATTCAATTTTTTATTTGCTGTATGACTAGTCAGGTTTCTACTTCTTAAGTGTTTGGGCAATTTGTGTCTTTCAAGGAATTTGCCATCTCATATAAGTCTGTTTTGGCAATCTTCTGTGTCTTTCAAGGGTTTTGCCATTTTATCAAAGTTATTTAAATTATTGGCATAAAGTTCATAGTGTTTTTCTATTATCCTAAGATCTTCAGTGATGTCCTCTAATCTATTCCTGATAATGATAGTTTTGTCTTTTCTTTTGCCCTTATCAGTCCAGCTACAGGTTTGTCCATTTTATTGATTTTTTCCCCAAATATCCAGGTTTTATTTTATTGATTTTCTCTATTGTTTATCAATTTTCTTTTATATTGATTTCTGCTTTTAGCTTTCTTATTTCTATTTGTCTATTTATTTTGTCCTGCATTTGTTCCTCTTATTTTTTGTAGCTTCTTAAAAAGCTTAGATCAAATGCTTATATCAAACATTTTCATACACTAATTTGAAGCTATAATTTCCTTCTAATTTTGATATGTATTGTTTTCATTTTTATTCATCTCAAAATATTTTCTGCATATACTCATAAATATCCCCTTTGTTTTAATTATGTCTTCATCGTGAACTTTAATATCCTTTAGGGCAAGATGCTGATTACTACATTTTTGCAAAACTTTGCTAGTTATTATCATACATTTGTAGAAAATTTAGGCCATTTACATTTATTTTGATAACTGATATGTGTTGATTTATTTCTACCCTATTATTTAGGTTTTTCTATTTGTCTTACCTCTTTTTCTTTTGATCTTTCCTTGTATTGAATTAATTTTTTTCTCATTCCACTTTTTGTCTGTGATAGTTGGGAGTTATACTCTTTATTTCTATTATTTTAGTGACCAGCTAAAAATTGTAACATGTGAACTCATCAAGGCCAAAATTTAATCAATATTTTTACTTATCTCTGGAGCAATTTAGAATCTTAGAATACTTTACTTCTCATCATCCCCTCAAACAGAGATACTACTACTATTATATGTTTTAGTTGTATCTTGTTTTACTTTTTGATTCTCACAAATTGGACTTTCCTTTTATATTATACAATATTTAGATTTACCGTATGTTTACCATTGCCTTTGCTTCTCTTTCCCTTGTGCACGCAGATCTTATCAATTTTTACCTTCCTAAAGTACATATTTTACATGTTCCTTTTGGTGGTACATCACAGTGGAGGGACTTTTGGTGGTAAATTATTTCCGATGGCTTGGGAGAAAGTGGAAATCCTAAAAACATCTTTGTTTTACTGTTTTCTTAAAAGAAAACTTTGCAAGGTGCTAGTCTCTGTACCTTGTAACATAGACTAACATACTAAGGTATGTTGACAGTTATTTTCTGTTAGGTCCTTTGAAAATATCCTAGTGTCTTTGGCTTCCACTATTGCTATGCAGAAGGCAGCTATATGTCTAATTATTATACCTTCATACCTCTTCTGGCTGTTTTTGAGATCTTCCCTTTGTGCTTGGTGTTGTGCTTCATTACAATGTATTTAAAGTGGATTTCTTTTTGGTTCTTTTAATGATGTGTTATCCTTAGTGAATCTGATGGATTTTGTCTTTATTCCTTCTGGAAATTTTGCAGCCATTTATTTCCCCTCCTTTATTTCCTCTATTATCTCCTTCAGAATTCTGATTAGGTGTGTTTTATACTATGTCGTTCTTTTGTTCTTTCTTTCTTTCTTTCTTTTTTTTTTTTTTTTGACAGAGTTTTACTGTTGTTGCCCAGGCTGGAGTATAATGGCACATCTTGGCTCACTGCAACCTCTACCTCCCAGGTTCAAGTGATACTCCTGCCTCAGCCTCCCAAGTAGCTGGGATTACAGGCACCTGCCACCACACCCAGCTACTTTTTTTGTATTTTTAGTAGAGATGGGGTTTCACCATGTTGGCCAGGCTGGTCCCGAACTCTTGACCTCAGGTGATCCACCTGCCCCCCCCTTGGCCTCCCAAAGTCCTGGGATTACAGCCATGAGCCAGTGCTGCTGGCCTCATTCTATTTTTCTTCCTTCTAACCTGTCTTTCCCATTTTCACAGATTTCCCATTTTCGATTTCTTGACTTTCTATGATGATTTCATTAAATTTTTTAGATTAATATTCTACTTCACTAATTCTAGTTTCACTTGTATCTAAAGTCATCTGAGTTTTAACTTCAATTAGCACATTTTTTGTTTATAAAAGTGCTTTCTAGCTCTTTTGAAATCACTCTGGTAATCTTTATAGTCTCATGCTCTTCATTCATAAATTAATTATTTTATGCCTTTAAACATATTAGTTTATATCCTGTATTTTTTATTTCTAAGATGAAAATACAGGACATAAACTAATATTTTTATGTATTTTTTATCTGAGGCATATGTGTGTCTGCTTCTGCAGTTTGGTGTCTCTACTGACTTTTGCTTAAGTTGTTTCTTATATTATTAAGATTTCTGGTCCATATATATTGTTACTATGATCCTGAGCTCATGTTTATTGGGACTTTATCTGTGAAAATTTTCTGGGTTGAGAATAAGTTCCTTCAGATGGGATTTCCATGCTTCTCTCAGCTGGGCTTACTTCTTGCTAAATTTCCAGCTTGTGGTTGTCCACAGTAAGCAGGTCGTGTGAACTTTTGGCCCCAAGTCTGAAAGGGGACTAGCTTATGATTATAAATTGAGTCTTTATGCAGGGATTTCCAGTCTGACTTCCTACATTCTCAGGTCCCATGTTTAGTCCCCTGGCCTCTATTTGACATTAAATTCAAAACTATAAGGGACCGAAAATCAGCAGTGGCCTCCAAGGCAGTTGGGTTTGTTCTCCAGTTTTCTTCTTGGCCTCCGAAGTATTTCCTTACATTCTTGCAAGCTGAGCCATATATTTTTAAACATGTCTTTATACTTATTTCTAAGGTTTTTTTTGTTTTGTTTTTGTTTTTTTTTTCTTGAGATGGAGTCTTGCTCTGTCCCCCAGGCTGGAGTGCAGTGGCGCGATCTCGCCTCACTGCAAGCTCCGCCTCCTGGGTTCATACCATTCTCCTGCCTCAGCCTCCCGAGTAGCTGGGACTATAGGTGCCCACCATGACGCCTGGCTAATTTTTTGTATTTTTTTTTTTTTTTTAGTAGAGATAGGGTTTCACCATATTAGACAGGATGGCCTCGATCTCCTGACCTCATGATCTGCCCGCCTCGGCCTCCCAAAGTGCTGGGATTACAGGCTTGAGCCACCACGCCCGGCCATTTCCAAGGTTTTTATTTGCTTCATAGCACAAGAATTTTTGTGATATCTAGTCTACCAAATGGCAGGAAATAAAAGATTTCCTAAATCTATTTTTCCCACTAGAATGTTAAGTTGGCCATCCATAAAAAAGTTAGGACTTTTTTGCTCTTTTAAAAAAATTAAATTCAAAGATGAGTTTAATCATCATCATTGCATTGTTAGTTTTTCTATATAAAGATGGTATGCCTCTTCATTTAATAATGAACTTCATGAAGTCCATTTATACAAGTGGACTTACATGGGATGTCTTAGTCTATTAATGCTGCTATAACACAGTGCCATAGACATGATGGCTTATAAACGACAGAAATTTATTATTCACAGTTCTGGAGACTGGAAGTCTGAGATCCAGGTGCCAGCATGGTCGGGTTCTGGTGAAGGCCCACTTCCTATTGCAGACTGTTGAGTTTTTGTCGTGTCCTCACATTGTGGAAAGTGAGCTAGCTAGCTCACTGGCTGCTGCTTATAAAGTCACTAATCCAATTTATGAGGGCTCCACCCATATGACCTAATTACCTCCCAGAACCCTACCTCCTAATAATATCACACTGAGATTAGGGCTTCACCATATGAATTTGGTACGAACATGAACTTCAGTCCATTGTACCATGTCTATTCTTGAAGATTCCTTTTTGCTCACATTGTTAGGCTTTTTCTAATATTGTCACAGTTCTTAATTAAGCCACAAATTAGAGTGACCTGTTTTCCCTGTTATTAAAAGTTATTTTCAAACATACGAAATAACTAATATTCAGATCATATGATGATATGAACTTTTAAACTATATTCCTAATGTTGGGTATTTAGCTTGATTCCTATTTTTTCACCATTATAAATAATTCTTAATATCTGTATGTGTAAAACTTTGACTATACCTATGTTTATGTTCTTAAGCTATATTCCTGGAAGAGGAATTGTTAGGTAAATGATATGAACATTTTTAAGGCTTTGGATTCTATGTTACTAATTGCCTTAAAAAGTATCGTGGTAATGTGTGCTGCCATTGGCAATGTAAGAGAGTTTCTGCCTCCCTCTAGTCTCTCTAGAATTGAGTATATATATCTCTACACTTTACTAATTTGATAGGTGAAAAATACATTATTTTTGTCTAATATCAACTCACAAATAAAGCAGGACTTTTTCGTATATTGGCCATGTATATTTCCTACTTAAGAAATGGTCTTGGTGTTAGGGTTTTTTTGGAGTTGTTAGTGTATTAACTCTTTTACGTCATTAGGGACCACAGTGGTTAACCTGTACCATTTGAGTCAGTGTATAGGGACCCCTAAATCCTTTTGAACTTGTGCTTTACATTTTTATTATTCTAACTTTTATTTTGTTTTTAGAGAATTGCGGTAGTTGTGACGACTCAAAATAATGATGAATCTAGAGGGAATTGGCGTATTCATGAAGAGAACTGGGATGCAAAAATAACAAGAGTTTAAAGTTTTATTAAATATAGAAGGCATATGAATTACTGTGCTTTATGATACAGTGAAGAGAAGGATAACTTTCTTTGCCCCAAGATGCACACAGACAGGAGAGAGAAAGAGAGGAGAGAAGGTCTACCAGCAATGACATTTGCAAAATGAGTCAATGTCAGGCTTACGGAATATCCAAAGCCTCTGCTGAGCCTACAGAGCAAGGTGGGGTCGGGGGGTTGATTTTCAATGAGTGGGATGGGTAAGTGCATCCCAGGGTGGAAGCAACCCACAGCAGACACAGAAATGCACAGTCTTGGAGAATGACAAACAGAACCCATTCTTGGATCACCGTGAACTTGATGGGTGGCAAATAGAATATGGTATTGGAAGTTTAGGACCCAGCATGTGAGGCTATCCACACCAAAGATTTCAGGCCTCACTCTGGGGCCTCTGAAGGGTTGCTAAGAGAGAAGTGACAATACCTGCATCTGGTTGGCATGAAATCTATGCTTATAGAGCTAATGCTGAAGTCTTATTCTGAAGACGCAGTCCTCCTTTTTAAGGATTACCTTATAAGAATACATCTTATGATCTCAAATCACAAACAAAAGGAATGCATGTATTTTCAGACAATGTTGACTAGGCTAAAATATCACCGATCATTTCAAGCTCAGCTCAGTGCTTGCAAATGAGCTTTCTGCTTTTCTCCTGAGCATAGATCAAGTCAGCACACAAGGCATGGAGTCTAGGATTAGTAGAGAAAGGATTGAGAGAGGATTTTTCACATGATATAATTGGATGTGAATCCTTAATTACATTATAAAACTTAAAGCACAAAACTTGGAGTCTCTGCAGCTGAGTTGAATTAGTTTCTCAACCAAAAGAAATTAGAGTACAAGTCAAAAGACTAGCAAAGACCAGAATGCCAAGTATGAAACAGTGTATTTCACTTAGGCTCACCTGCGAAGAATGAAACGCTCTTGGTTTGCCTTTGGCAAGTCCTTTTCTGTTCCTGCCTGGTTCAGAATCTGCTGGCCACAGGCTATCAACCTGGTGAGCTGTTTTGCTTTTATAAAGATGTATTTGTTAACAATTTCATGGAGATATAATTCACACACTATAACTGTCATGCACTGTATTATTTTAGCCAGCAATATATTCTAGAAGGCAATTTTCTTTAGAAATGCATTGAATATCTGGGTGTTGTGTATTATTCAGCAAGAGTACCTAATGTCCCAAATGCAGATAACTTAAAATTAAGGGTCCCCCAAGCCTAACTCCTTAACTCCTTGTTCCTTAACTCCTTTTCCAGCAGAGAAAATTTCCCAAAACTTGGATTCTTTTTTCCTGCAAGGAAATGCACACTCCTCTTCTAACCTCAGAGAAAGCCTGATCATCTTGTTTTCCCTAATGACACACCAGAGCTTGGTGTCTGGTCTGCGTGGCCTGGGAAGCTGATCTGCTGCTTCCTTCCTGAAAATTGCCCTCATGTGGCTGGGCTGGTGGTCATGTCAGAAATGGAAAATGTGTAATTTTAATCCAGGGAAAAGTCATAAGGGCTACTACTAGCTAGTTAGGGAGTAAATGATCTCAGTGACAGTGCAATTGAGCTCTCAGCTTCTCCATTCCCACTCTTCTGCACACCTGGCTTTTGTCTAATTTCCTGCTCACCTGTGCTTCTGTGAAGGCAAGGTGCAGAGAGAGAAGGTGAAGTTGGAATTAGTCAAGTTTGCCACTTAGTTTATACAAGTTTCAGAGTGGAAAAGGGCAGGCCTTGAGGGTCATGTGAAATGGTTCTGATGGAATCTGTACATTTGCATTGTTGCTCATGGCAATTGCTTAATAGGCTATGCTGCACTCAACCCTGCATCCTGCCACCTGTTCCATTCAGCCAAGTAGATTCATAGTATAGGGGCAGAAAAGGAGTGATCCCTTTCCCCTCCCCCTCATAAGAGTCAGGACTGATACCCCTATAACAAAAGACAGGTTATCAAGACAAAAGCATAGCACATTTATTTAATCCTAGTTTTACATGACACGGGAGTCTTGAAGATGAAGATCCAAAGCTTCATGGAAGCCATCTGATTTTATGCTTAGGATCAGCAAAGTAGAGACAAATGTAGAAATGTGATTGGACAAAAAAAGTATGAGCCAATGGTAATAGACTGGGGAAACCTAGTAAGGACTGTCTGTTCGGACTCATCTTGGCTTCTCTTCTGTAGCATTTCTTCCTCCTAGGTATGGGGTAAGAACCCCTCTGGAATGAGGGTCTTAATTTCTTTATGGTCAGCTTTTACACAGAAAGGTGGGAAGAAGATTAGAGTCATCATTTTAGGCTTTATGGCTGGTCTTTGGGACAAGGCATTCTGGTTTGTGTGGCCCAACTTGGGGAGGAGGCTTTATGGCTGGTCTTTGGAACAAGGCATTCTAGTTTTTGTGACCTGCCCTGGAGGAGGATGAATGGGGAGAGATAGGAGGGAAGGAGAAAGTCAGAAACTTGGCTTCTTCATTTTAGGGTGGTGTTTTCTGAGCCCCAACAGTGGTACCTGCCAACATGGTGGCCCAGCTAGTGGGAGCCAGGCTTCCAACAACCTCCTGACACAGAGGGAATGGTGCAAGAAAAACAAAGGGCCAGAGAATGCAGAAATGCCTCTGCCATTTGGGATGTGGACTCTGTCTCAAACCAATTTTTCTTTTGGCTGAATGAAATCCATGAGGAGTCATCAGTTAAATGATGTGAGTCACTTGACATGAGCCATTAGTTAAATGATGATATAAGTCACTTGACAAATGTTTATTGAGTGCCATGTGTCATCCAGGTGTTGGGCAGTGCAGTGAGCAAAAGCAAGGTCCTTGCTGACATGGAGCTTGCTATTGCATAGATGCAAATGGACAACAGATAGACACTTCCAAGTGAGATATTTCAATGGTGATAAGAGCTTGTGTAGAGCACTGAAGTCAGATGATGTGATTGGGCTGGCTACTCATTGGCTCCTTTAGATGGGTGGCCAGGGAAGGCTTCTCTGATTGACATTTCAGCCAAGATCTGCAGATGATGGAAGGAGCCTGTCTTGTGACACTGGAGAGGACAAAGGAACAGCTGGCAAAAAGCCTCTGACATGGCACAAGAATGAAGCTGGCACATTCAAGGGATGAGACCAAGACCAGTGGGACTACAGAGCAGAGGGGCAGAGAGGGGACACCTGGGCTCATGGAGGTGAGCAGAGGCCCGATCACACCAGGAGGAGTTTGTGATTTATTTTAGGTGGGAGGAAAAGCCATCAGAGAGATCTAAGCTGAGCATTACCATAACCTGACCTACATTCTCAAGATCTCGGGTGAAGCAGGAAAGTCAACAAAGCAAGAGAGTCCACCTAGTGAGTGGTACAGGTGGGGATGGAGAGAGTATAGTTGCAGGGATGTTTCAGTTATGCAGAATTAGTGCTTGCATATGGATTCCATGCAGAACATAGGGAAGCAGGGGTTGACTTAATGCCTAGCTCTGGAGGTAAAGAATTCATTGAACTAAGGGATGTGATGGTTAAGGTTAGCACAGGTCCTAATCATTAACTGATCATTTTCAAATGCATGTGACAGTGGGCAGGCCGCTATATGTTCACCAGTCCCTGGGGACAACCTTCATCTCCAGGCAGAGACTGATGTGCCTGAAAGCTCCCAAGCTCTGGGCCAAATGGTACATGGAGGTATAGCCGTGTTTAAACATGCCTGTAAATTCAAGCAATGGGAAAAGTGCCCTGAACCATGAAATGGTCCTACATGGAAAATTAGAATGTTAAAGCCAATAGAAGACTGAGCAAATTTTGCCAAATTAGAAATTACTATATTTACATGAGACAAAGCAGAACAGAGCTTTATTTTCAGTTGCTTTTTAGTGACATTTTGAGTTTGGCCCACAGTGTTACTTGCATTTTGAGTGGTACTAACATTTTATCACACTTTTCTCTTTAAACATTACTGTAAAAGTATGTTTGTGTTTTTAAGTGTGATTTTATTATATCCAAGAGGCACCTTTTTATCTTGGCCATACATAATCACAAGTGAATAATAAAAGTCTTTAGGAAAATAAAATTATCTTTTTAAAAATATTCTTCCCAGTAAACTTTTCTGGAATACAGATCTTTTGAACCAGAATGCAGTACTCCACTAGCCAATAAAAACCTTTCAGTATCCTGGTCATCAAAGAAAAGATGGGATATATTTTTCAAGGGATAAAAAGAGCATTACTTAAACTGTGTCCATGTAAGAAATTGAGCAAGATGTCATGTTATCCCACATCGAAACCAATTTAATGACAAGTAACCAGTCTGCTATTATAATCGAGAAGGAACTGGATGTCTTGGGCAGTGAATCTCTCTGGTTCCTTTTTGTTTATGTTCTTAAAATCCCAAATAGAAACAATACATATGTTTTCCTTCTCTGCATTTTATTTTTAGAAAATCTGGAAAATGAAATGCCTTCAGTTCAGCCACATGACTTCCATTAGCCTTAATGCGAGAAAGGCATCTTCATGGAGGAAAAGAATAACCCCCATGTGTATAAATAACAGCAGGCCTGTGACCATGGGGAGGCCTTGCTGCCATGCCTGTTGTCAGCTGCGTCCTGGAGGGGGTGGGTCCTGCCCAACTCAGACTCCCATTCAGGATGAGTTGAGATTGAACAATCGGGGCCTCGCAGGAGCTCAGCGCCCAGGAGCACCTTCTCTGGCCCAGTTCTTCGCCCTCCGGATCTGGGCTGGGCAGGCTCTGCATGACTTACCAGAAATCCCATGCCGTTTGGACTGAGCCCCCTTCTTACTGGATTTTCTTCCCCAACTCCAAAGTGTATACCAGTGTGACCCTAGAGCTTGTCCCATTGACTGGTCTTTTCTGATAAATTTGTGCAATTGTAATTCATTTCAGTTCAACCAGCATGAACCTGAGCCCCAGCTCCATGGGAAGCCCATCAGGAGGACCGCCCACATTGGAATAACGCACAGCCCCTTCCCTCAGTGCTTGCAGACTTGTCATAGAAGGGTCCAGACGTTCTTATTCACTGCTTGGCCTTGGACAATTATGTTCTTTTACTCCTCACACCCTGGGGTAGAGCGGGAGTTCAGCACAAATCTCACTATATGCTTCTCAGCCCCATTCCCCACCCTAGTGCAAATTTTGGTGTCCAGATGAATCTGACCAAGGTGTTTAAGGGCATCTTTGAAGGTGAGAAGAGAGAGTATGCTTGTTCCAGCAGGGAAGGGCACAGAGGGGCAGAGGCTGATGTCGCCCCCGCTTCATTCCTGTTTTGCATTTAAAGTTCACTGAGCGTCTCAGATCTCCTCCAGCTCCTGCAGGCAGCTCCATATCCTTCTCCCCTGTTCCCCAGGGGACACAACACAAGAAAGGAGTTGGCACATTGAAAGGACAAGACCAAGGCCAGGGGTGTTGGACAGCAGAACCTCCTCCCCCAGCACGCTTTGGTTTGTTCCAGTCAAAGGACAGCCCTTAGCTCACCCTCCGAGATGGTCACACCCCTAACTCGCATCGATCTTCATCTGGCCTTCATCCAGTGACTCTGGCAAAAAGGGCAGGAAACAGCCATCTTTGAGCACGGAGGTGAGACGTGGGTCAAAGATTTAGCAAACGGGCTTCCTGCCTTTCTGTATCATCTTGTGTGTATATATTTTTTCTTAGACTTAAAATAAAGAACAAAGTCTATGTCACTTACAGATCCCCTGTTTAAAGTCGTGCCTTAGCTATGGGCCATCCTAGGGCTGAGTCAATTATAACAAAGGCTCATGTTTGTGCACTGCATTGTTCTTGTCGCATTTTCCAGTGGTCCCATTTCTCCCTCCTGGAGCAGGATGGCGATCAGCCTGTGATGTAGATGAGGAACTTGAGACCAGATGGATCGAGTGACCTGTGCATCGTCACCCACTTAAAGGGTGGCAGAACCAGGCGGGAATAGGTCCCAGTTATTTATTCAAGGATTCCAAGTTATTCCAAGGGCCTGTATTCCAAGTTACTTCCAATGCCTTCTGTCTTTCTCAAATGATGCCATGTCACAAACCAAACATAGTCCCAGTTATTTATTCCAAGGATCCCAGGTTATTCCAAGGGCCTGTATTCCAAGTTAGTTCCAAGGCCTTTCGTCTTTCTCAAACGATGCCATGTCACAAACCAACCACCCTGAGAGATTTTATTCATGCTCTCGCTGGGGGACTCTGCCAGGGGCGTGAGTCAGCAGAGCTGGGCTTGGTGGGATTCTGAGCACCTGATGACCTATCTCTCCAACAGATTGATAGGAACTACACCATGGTCAGATGTACCTGGGTGCTTTCAGAACTACAGCACAGGATTTTACAGATATGTTTATGCCATTTCCGGTGAATCAACAGATGCAGAGATTGTATGTATGGCAGAGCTGCTGAAAAGTGACTCAACTATATAAAAAACTCCTATTCCATGAGGAACTTTTTAAATCTACCACAAATGACCACTTTTAGAAACATTGCATGTTTAGGCTTAGGGAAACGGAGCAAAAACTGTACAAAGAGCTCCTTGTACCCCTGGCCCTGCTTCCCTAATGCTAACATGTAAGATGTTAACAATGACCATTCTTTTTTTTTCTTAAAGAAACAAGCAAATGCAACCTAAAGACCAGCTTCCTGAAAACTCACTTTTTAAGGGGATCTGTACTTGCTCTAAAAAAGATTTCTTTGAAAAGTGTCAAGGCAAAACACAAAGGAGTGTGGCAGGTACTGCGTAGACCCAGAGGGTGTGAAACGTGGCAGGCCTATCTTCCTAAGAGAAGCTTTGGGAAAATTTGACTGGGGTGTTCCGAGGTTTAAAAGCCCAATGAAAAGAAATCAACTATCTTTTTTTTTTTCATGTTCTTTAAAAATGTTGCGTATTCTGACCCAAAAATGGGGAGAAGGTCTGGGGAAAAAATATGCACATCCTACAGTCATTCCGCATAATTCATTGCCAGTGGTGTGAGTTTAAATAAAACAACATTCAGCTGTATTCACTGAGCACTTAAAAATGTCAGAAGTTTGCCTTCTCCACATTGCTCCAAAAATACAAAAAAAAAAAAAAAACAAACAAAAAATTAGCCGGGCGTGGTTTTGGGCACCTGTAGTCCCAGCTGCTGGGGAGGCTGAGGCAGGAGAATGGCGTGAACCCGGTAGGCGGAGCTTGCAGTGAGCCGAGATCATGCCACTGCACTCCAGCCTGGGCGACAGAGCAAGAGAGACTCCGTCTCAAAAAAAAAAAAAAAAAAAAAAAAAAAAAAGTAAAATGGTGATACATTTATTTTCCAAAAGAAATCCCTCCCTTCTTAGGGTGTAAAGGAAATGCTTTTCCTAGGTACAAATATTCACGGTAGCTTTCAAGAAGCAGTTAAGCATATTTCTATTTTCTATACCTAAGTGGTCTCACGGGGCAAAGCCATAAACCAAATATGTTTTGTTTCTTATGAATTACTCTCAGCGAAGAGAAATAACTCAGGAAGTCCGCGTTAAATGGGAGTGATTAGAAAGCGGAGCATTTGTCTGGTGCCGCAGCACCTGTTTATTGCATTGAGAAATGGTCGTCATTTGGGGAGGGACTCGGCAACAAAAGGACATTAAATGTCTAAGCCTCGCAGTCACAGGAGACGGAGGCAGAGAAAACCAGCTGGGGTCAGTGTCGCCTTCCTTGCATCCTGCCTGCGGCCTGGCCTGCACTGACGCGAGCTCCTTTGGTGGCTTGATTTATTCTTAGTGACTATTTTCATGTGGCATGTGCTTCTCTTCAGAGGCCCTAGGGACTGTCTCCAATTCTGATTGTCAAAAATAGTTCTTCAAAGGGCGCAGTATTCTTAGAAGGAGATGCACACAGGGCCACGTGTTTCCAGCTGAGTTTGGGTTGATGTGATTGAGGTTTGCAAAAAGTGTCTGAGAAAACCAGAGAGATGATGTCAGCCAGGCTAGGAAGCGCTTCCAGCGGCCCCAGGAGCGCTGAGAAGTGGAACTCGGGGCCTTTTCCACGGGAATCCTGCAGCCTTGGAATTCACTTCCTTTCCTGACATGGAATCCTCTAAGATATTTATATCTTCCCAAAATGGGGTTTCCAGATCTTGTAATGGAAGTGAGGGTCTGACGGGGCTGGAGGGAGGAACAGGACTGACCTGACCGGGAGAGGCAGGAAGTGGAGGTATTTTGTGCGAAGTAAGCCTGTCTGCCTCCTGGCCCCAGCCCACAAAGCACCAAAACCATGGATCCCTTACAGTCGGTGTCCTGAAAACACGTTTGGACGTTGAATACATATCAAAAAAACATATTAGAAAGGGGATTCTGTGATCAGAGCTCTCAACAGTAATATAAAACCTCTGATTTTGTGACTCCTCCTTAGGCCTACTGTTTGGTCATATATATTTCACATTTCAAATTAACTCTTCAATTTTGTTCATTTCCTTCACAACTCAGCATGAAATCAACCCCTTTCTGGCTTTAGTCCCATGACCATGAATTAAGGTTAAAGATTTGCTTCTTCCAGCACCTAATGATCTCCATCTTCAACTTAATTATAGTTATTAAGTTTTGCCAAGCATACTCATATGCCCATTTGCTACTCATTTTTATAAAGAGGGGAAAATGTAGTATATGTTCAAATTATTGCCAGGAAACAGCTGTCCAAACAAGAATGACGGCCATGCTAATGATGAAGGCGGCGTCCTGAGCAGGAGGCTGTGGTGAGTCGATGTGCCAATATTCAAAATCAATGCATGGAAGTTGTTGTAGGGGGATATTCTAAAATGTAGGAAAGTCAAGATTAGGAACATCAAGATCTGCTTGTGTGTGGACCATCCTGGGGCTTAAGCCTAAGCATGAAGATAGTTGAGGGATGATTAAGGCCTTAATTTAGTATCCATGAGCCCTCACTTTCTGATCTAGCTGGGGCCCTCCCTAGACTGCCTGCAAGTTTTAGTCTCATTCAAGATGTTTTGTGGCTTGCTGCCTTTTGGCTTTCAAAATAGTTCTCTCCACGTCCCTTTGACCAGGCTCATTAGCTCAAAGATTCTCCAGGGCTCTCTCAGCCAGCTCCCACATGTTGGCTATATTTGTTTGGTGATTTGGACTGCTCAGCACAGGTGACATTCACTGCTCAGTGCTGGAGTCGGAATTGATTATCTGAAGGATCCCACCTGGTCTGCCCAAATGCAAATCAAAATGATTTCCATTCCTTCTATGGAAGGGCCATTATTCCCCACTGGCCTCACCCCTCATCCTTAGATCTCTGAGGCTTGCCCTTGGCTTACTTGCTGACAGAGGACAAAGCAAATGAGCCGATGATGTTGGGGGAGGCCTGCAGGCCATCTTGTAAGCCCCATCAGAGTGGAATCCTCACAGGGGAATGGCTGAATTGCAAGTTACGTTCAGATGTGGCTTTGTCAGGCGTTGCCAAAGTTCCCTTGTTTTACAAGCCACATTGAAAATCTTTTTCTTTTAAAAGATAAGTCCATTCACATTTATTGATACGACCGATGTTTGGTGTCAACATTATCATAATTTAATAATTATTTTTATTTTTCATACTTGTGATATTTCTTTCCAAGATATGTATTCTTTGCTATATATGCATTTACATCTGTTTATTTGTTTTGGTATTTAAGAAGGTTTGTGTTTTTGTTCTAGCAGATACATTTGTACTTACACTATTTTAAATTTCTGTAGTCCTTTTTCTGAGAGTAGTTGAAGGACAGGAAAGAAGAAAGCCAGGCTGACTGTAGGAGTCCTTAAATTGTTTGTTCTTATTCTTGTTCTCTTTCTGGGAACCTGATGGGATTGCACACCCACCACCCTGACATTAATGGTTGATGTAATCCTGAGTGAGGTGACTCGTCTAGAGTGGAGACTTGATGGGCCAGCGCGATGATCCATTCCATCCACTCCTTTCAGCACCCGTGGTCATGGAGGCAGATGGAGCCTCCTTGACCTTCCTGAATGACCGTGATGGGCAGAGACCCCCGGGCTTGCACAGGCCATGTAACAGGTCCTGCTCCTCAGACGTGGACATGCATGTGAACCACTTGGGAACTGGTTACAATGCAGATTCGGATTCAGTGGCTCTGAGGTGAGGTCTCAGATTCTGTGTGTCTAGCAAGTTCCTGGGCATGGTCAATGCTACTGGTTGGTGTACCACATTTTTAGTAGCAAGTCACTGTGCCACCAAAATCTGCTTGCTTTTGTTCTTTGTTTCTTCACTGCAATGAAACCTAACCGTGTGGGTCTCAAAGTATGGTTCCTGGAGCAGTAGCAACAGCATCACTTGGGAACTCAGAAATGAACATTTCTGGGGCTCACTTCTGATATACTAAATTGGAAACCCCAGAGTGGGCCCAGCAGTCTAAGTTTTAACAAACATGCCATGTGATTGTGCTCTATGCTACCACGCATCTGTCTACTCTTATACATTGATAGATCAATTAGGACTTGTGTTTAACTCTGAGTAACTAGATACTAAAAAGCAGTGGCTTAAAAATGTAAGAGCGTATCTATTGTAAAAAAAAAAAAAAAAAATCCAGAGGTGGGCAGCCTGGGGGAGGGTATGGCTTTGGAACCTGACTCCTTCCTTTCTATTTCCTTTAGGTGTGGCTCTCATTATTATGTTCATAAAGTAGTTGCCAGGACTCCAGCCTTCACATCCACATCCACACTAAATACTGTGTGGACCATCTCCTCTCAAGACCTGTTCAGTTCTCCCAAAGGACTTTTTCTACTTATATCTCACTGGCCAGAGCAGTGGCCTACGATGCCAAAATGTTTTTAGCTAGGACCATTGCCATCTTGAACAAAATGGGGGTTTTCTAAGTTAAAACAAAACACCAAAAATGGATATTGGTTAGGCAACCAGCTGTGCCTGACAACAGAGGTGGTGGGGACTTGAGGGCTCAGTGATTCTGAGTAAAAGGCATGGACGGAGTAGCATTCTGTGAGCTGGAAGAGTTAGTGGATGTAGTCAGAGAGTAGGAGCCTTTAATCTACAAGCTCAGAGGTGAAGCAGCTGTGGTTGTAGGAATGTGGGGCTGGTGTGGAGATGATGGCTATTGGATGTAGGAGGCATGAGGGCAGGAATTTTGTTTTTTCACTGTTGCATCCCAAGTGCCCTATAACATTTCCTGGCACATAGTAGTTACTCAATAAATAGTTAAATTGAAGAGAAGTCAAAAAATTTATTTGAGGGAGCAGGAGAAACCCACAAAAAAGCTTTGTTTCCTCCTTCCCTGGAATGCTAAAGGCTCAGTACCCTCAGATGAGGGTAGTAGGTTAAAAGTCTGACATGGAAGCCACCTCCCTTCTTCACTCATGCACATGCGCACACACAGACACACACACACATGCATGCATGCGTGCACATACATGCCCAGTAATTCTGGGGTGACCATCTGGTCCTGAGCAGACATTTCACTCTGTGGGGACCTTGGTCAACATTCCTCTATGCTGTTCCCTTCAACGCCTGGAAGATTACCTTGATTTTTTTTTTCTTCCAATTTTTAACATGCAGCATTGCCTGCTCGGTAATTGTCAGAGTACCCAGGAAAGCAAGAATGGGAGGAGACATGAAAGCCTGCTGAAATTGCCAGGTGCCAGGAAAGGAGAACCATCAACAGCAAGGAGCCCACCACCCAACTCCACTCCCCAACAGGCATGTCTCGATGAACCTGTGCTGTTATGTGTCAGTGGGTATGAGTATGAGAGAGGGTGACCCACTTGAGTTACAAGCTGTATCCAAAGTGGAAATGAAAGAAATGAAGGAAAAAGCTCATATATTAATGTACTAGAAATATGTCGTAGCTCCCAGAGACAAATACCGTGAGCATTTTGGGGAGTGTCAGATTGTCAGTATTTTAATTTTTAATACTTTTCTATAGGTCAGGTTTTCTTTACAGTGATCATTTATTGCTTTTATACTTTAGAAAAAGATTTTTTAAATGGAAGTGTCTTAATGAAAATAATTATTACTTCAAAGGGTCACTTTGGGAAACTTTAGCAGTAAGTTTTAAGAAAAGCTTAAAGTTATGTTTTTGTGTGCTTCCAGAATCTGAGCCATGCTTTGGGGATAAAGGACTGTAGGGTAACTGATATTCTGGGACTCTACTTCCTGAAAGGAAGGTAGAAAGATGTGATCTAATAATTAATTGAAACTTGTTTCTGTTGATCATGTTCGCAATGTAGTCGAAGTAATCTTGTTATTAGGAAACGGGCATGAGTGTGTGCACATGTGTGTGTGTGTGTGTGTTTTATTTCTGCCTTCCAAATAGTTTTGTTACCTTTTAAGACTTCTGTTCATCAACCTGAAAATCTCTAGGTTTATGACATTATTGGAATAATCATAACTAGCTAATAACAGAATAATAATGAATAACTAGAACTGGCTAGTTATCCAGTCCTTTCTAGATATTCTTTGTGTGGGTAGATATATATATTCCTACTTTGCAGCAACTACATGTGAGTCTTTACGTCAAATGAGAGTTGCCTGCACAATTGCCCACATGGTACCTTGAAACTTGACACTAGAACAATAACATTGAATATACTGGGATTTTTTCCTTTTTCTCTGAATACACAGGGTGCTTCTGATCACTGAATTTGCATAATAGTATCCTAACACCCTATTGACATCTTAACTATGGTTCTCCCTTCCTGACCATCTGCCCAAGCTCCCAGAAGAAGGAAGGCTTTTCTCACATATCACTACCACAGTTTACAAGTCAGTCTGATTTCTTGGTCATCAGCCCCTCTGCCCCTGAGGTCTGCTGCTTTAGGGAGAAAAGGTTCTAATGGTTGACGTTTATAGCAGAAGAAATCTGCTTACTGTCTAGAAAGGCATTTGTAGGAAGTCTGGTTTTCTGGTGAGGAAAGGCCCCCTCCATGTCTGCTTCCTCCAGCCCCACTGTTGCCCCTTCATCCCTGCGGGTTGATTTTCAGGTTGGCTGTCCTCCTTGGCATTCCCATTCCTTCTCTCTCCTTCCTTTTCCCAGTGGCGCCAGCTCCAGCTTTGCTTTTGCTGTGGATCATCTTTGTGGGTAACGCAGCTCACTGCTTCCATCCTCTCTGCCGGGAGCTGTTCATCCCATTTGCTATCCGCCTCCTCCTACCTTTTTTGACTCCCTTCCTGGGCTGCAATGCCACTACACAGAAATTGAACAGAAATGTGCTGAAACAATTATCGGTTGATTTTAAACAGAATCTGGATGCGGTGAAATACAGAGATACCAAATGGAGACCCAATCCCACGTGAGGAAATAGAGTTTTAACCTGCAGACAAAAGTTGAAGCCTTAACCAGAAAAAAAAAGCAGAGAAAATATCTACCAGTCTTGTCCATCTAATAGGCTTGTTCTGTTCTGTTTTCTTTTCTTTTCTTCTCTCTCTTTCTTTTCTTTTTCTTCTTCCTTTTTCTTTCTTCCTTTCTGTATTTTTTTTTTTTTGAGACAGAGTCTTGTTCTGTCACCCAGGCTGGAGTGAAGTGGTGCCATCATGGCTCACTGCAGCCTCGAACTACTGGGCTCAAGTGATCCTCCCATCTCAGCCTCTAGAGTAGCTTTGACCACAGGCACATACCACCATGCTTGGCTAGTTTGTTTGTTTGTTTGTTTGTTTGTTTTTTAATTTTTAGTAGAGTTAGGGTCTTACTATATTGCCCAGGCTGGGCTTGAACTCCTGCACTCAAGCAATCCTCCAGCCTCAGCCTCCCAACATGCTGGGATTACATGTGTGAGACACCATGCTCAACCTCTTGTTTTTTAAAAGGCCACAAATTAACTTGACTTTCTTTTATTTCATCTTCCACATATTGTAATTGGAGGTGGTTTTGAGTTTTCTCTCTCCTTTGAAAGGAAAAGAATAAAGCAAACAACACTTGCTTGAAAAGCTGTGCGATTGGAGTACCCATTGTTACTGCCTCTTCCTTCCTCTTTCATGGCCTTCATGTCCATGGATTAGCATGCATCATGCAGAAGAATGCCTTCCCTCCTCCTCTGCAGCATGCAACATGCAGAAAAATGCCTTCTCTCCCTCTGCAGCATGCAACCTACAGAAGAATGCCTTTTCCTCCACTGCAGGACACAACATGCAGAAGAATGCCTTCCCTCCTCCTCTGCAGCATGCAACATGCAGAAAAATGCCTTCTCTCCCTCTGCAGCATGCAACCTACAGAAGAATGCCTTTTCCTCCACTGCAGGACACAACATGCAGAAGAGTGCCTTCCCCCCTGCAGTATGCAACATGCAGAAGAACACCTTCCCTCCTTCTCTGCAGCATGGAACCTGCAGAAAAATGCCTTTCCCTCCACTGCAGGACACAACACGCAGAAGAGTGCCTTCCCCCCTGCAGTATGCAACATGCAGAAGAACACCTTCCCTCCTTCTCTGCAGCATGCATCCTGCAGAAGAATGCCTTTCCCTCCACTGCAGGACACAACATGCAGAAGAATGCCTTCCCTGCCTCCACAGCATGCAACGTATTTATTGCATGCAGAAGAACACCTTCCTTCCCCTCTGCAGCAGCCTCTCGCTTGCCGAAAGGAGACAGCAAAGGAGAGTCCTCAACTCACCTGCAGGCGCCCATGCAGAGTGGGTGTTCAACAGACACCCAAGCTTGCCAATCTCTCTTAACTGGTTTCCAGTTAGATGCTGTAGTTATAGAGCTTGCTGGAAGAGAACCCAGGTGAGAGGAAGAGGTGAGACACTACATATAAAATGCAGACCCGAGAGCTTTGCAAAGGTGTTGAGGGCAGAAGGCAGTCTGGGGCTGTTTAGGTTCATGGCAAAGAGCATTAGGGCTTTTAGGAAATGCTGAGGGCCACCCTGCAGTTGAGTTGAGAAATTGATGTTTATGTTGATGGCCCAGAGACAATGACACAAGCTTGGGTTACTGGAACTCTTAAGACACAGTTGGTTGTAAGATGGCCCAGATTCTGCGGGGAGAAAACGTCACCGCCCAGAACATCAGCATGTGGAGGAAATGTGTGGTTTATACTCAGGGAGGCCTGCTTTGTTCAGAGAGGTCTTTTTGGTTGAGTGGTTGGTTGAAGTCTGTTTTAAGAGGGCAGGAGGCTACACAGAGCTGTGACCCAAAACCTCAGAGACAATCTTTCCCTTCCTGAGTGAATGAATGTTCTAAAGAGCTAAGTTTCATCTTCAATACCAGAATGCCTTTAACACAATTTAAACTAATCTGGATATAAATGATTCTAACGTGAGTTCTGTATGTCATTTACCTACCTTGGCTATTAAAATTCCCTGGGCAGCTGTACCCTCCCGGCTTGTGTGTCTGCTTTTCATAGTTTTCTTACTCTTCCTTTGAGATGTGACTGACAGTCTTGCTGTTGTACTGGTTTCTCTCCTTAGCAACCACTCATGCTTTCTGATTTTCTACTGTGCCAAAATTGCCACAGTTATGAGACTGTGTGCATGTAGGGAGCCACTGGCTCAACAGGGGCTCATATAAGAACATCGAAGATTTGTACAATATTTGGAGAGATAATAAAATATCTTTGTCTATCAGATTGGCTTATGGTGACATTTTCTAGCCAATGGAGGTAAAATGCCTTGAAAGAGACCCATCTTTTTCTCATATTGTCCTAAGGACCTGCATGGGCTGGCGGTGTCCCCACCTAGCCCAGATGCATGCCTCTTCTCGGCTGTTCTTGATGATGTGTCATTGAGGTCCTTGAAATTCCGCCACCCCCAGTCCCTGCCCTGCATGGGTTTCCACAGGGCTCACATTTCACTGCAGAATGTCCTGCTTCAACTTATCCCTAAGGCCTGCAGTTGAACATGGTGAGGTCAGGAACAGAAAATCCAGACCAGCCCACTCCCCTGATGCTACTCCTGCCTGCCAGCATGCCCGGACACATGCCAGCCCTGCCTGATGCCAACCGTGATCAGTCCCTGGTGTCCAGGACTCATTCATCCCTTGCTACTTTCTTCCCCAGAATCAGGTCCCATAAACTCACATGAAAGCTATGGCCCAGCCAACCTGCTGAAGCCTCCTCTGGAAGCTTTTATCTAACAGATACAATGATGTCCTTACCTTAAAATAGCTAGCTTTTGGCCAGGCGCAGCAGCTCACGCCTGTAATCCTAGCACTTTAGGAGGCCAAGGCGGGCAGATCACGGGGTCAAAAGATCAAGACCATCCTGGCCAACATGGTAAAACCTCGTCTCCACTAAAAATACAAAAATTAGCTGGGCGTGGTGGTGGGCACCTGTAATCCCAGCTACTCAGGAGGCTGAGGCAGGAGAATTGCTTGAACCCGGAAGGCAGAGGTTGCAGTGAGCCAAGATTGTGCCACTCCAACCTGGTGACAGAACGAGACTCTGTCAAAAAAAAAAAAAGCTAGCTTTGTGCTTGCTAGTCAGAATTTTGATATAAAAACATATTGGTTAAGGGTACCTACATAGGTGGGAAAATTAAGAGACAAAAAGAATGTGGAGTAACCCACAGTTGAGGTGAGTGGTCCTGTCTCGTAGAATATGGGTGGGTGCCATCCAAGAGTAACTCAGGTGTCTGAAGCCCAGGAAATATTCCACTTCTTAATCTAGGAGGTAACTTTGTGGGTGCTCTGTTTAATATCTTTACATTGTAAATATAATGGATTTTGCAATAACAGAAGGAATTTACAACTGTTGGGCAGAATATTTTGGTTGGTTTTTTTCACTTCCTGCTGCATAGCTTAATTCTGGGATAATCAAGTTTGTGAGATTATTGCGCTATGGCATGTCAACCAATTTGGGAAAAGGGGATATGGAGAATGTTTCTATTTAAAGGACATTCATGATGGCCTAGCCCTCTCCATGTGTCAGACTCAGGACGGGGGCTTTAAGCGCCCGTCCAGTGAATGGAAATGCCCGGGATAAGTGGCTTCATTGGCAGGCTGCTCTCGAGATGGCCAGATCCTGCAGTGACTGTGGGTTCTCAGTGGGGTGATGCAGTTTAGCATGTTGGGCATGAACCGAGAACTCTCAGCCCACTCGGTCCCACTCGCACGTGGAGTGCATGGGAGGAGAAGAGCACACGTGCCGCCTTGTCCTGGGAGGGCCCACCTGAGGGTGACTGCACAGCTGACGATTGTACGTTTCAGAATGCGTGAAATGAGAACTGATCAATCAGTAGTCAGAAAAGTCCTTCTTTGGCTGCATATTTCTTTTCTCCAGTACACTAACCACCTTCTATTTTCTCTGAGTTGCTTTAACTCTTCCAAGTCACAGCCTGAACATCTGACTTACACAAGCTCATTCACATAAAAATTTACAATAAACCAGAGATAGATAGATAGATGATAGATAGATTAAAATATTGGCCAGTTGATCTCTGTAAATCTATAAATAAATACGTTAATTTAAAAAATCATACTCCAGGATGGATCCATATCACCTGGCAGATTGAGACTGCATCACTGATAACTAATTTGGCTTTTGATTCTGTCAGAGAGCTTTAATAAAAGAAAGTGATGTATGACTATTGTCAGACTTTTCCTGTCTGTAATATTTTGTACTCAAACAGAACCAATGTTTTGAAATAAAAGTTTGGAAACATATTTTCTGTACAATTTAGCAAAGCCAACTTTATAATAGGTAGTCAAACGTCTCCAAATGACAAAGGCTGATAACAGTTTCTTTCTTTTTGGTACTTTCTATGTATCCAACACTGGGGCCTGCAGGCACTTTGGACCTACATTTTGTTTATTTGTGCATAAGAACGTGGAAAGCTGGGTTTCTTCCCCTCTTGGTGAATAAGAAAATTGATGGCTCTCAGGTGGCCTCACCTGTGCTGAATCCCATGTCCAGGAAGGTGCTTTGGGGGCCCTCTAGACCCAGACTTTTTGCTCTTCCCTCTGTACTACACAGCCTGGCCCCACCCCACACAGCCTGCTTCCACTGGCTGGAGCAGTGGGGACTCCAGGACAGAGGGCGTGGAACAAATTGCAGACTTCTGAGAAATTGATGAGAGAGGTTGGTAGTCATGAGCTCAATTCCTTTTTATATATAAGACATTTGAGAAAATACAGCAAGAATATTCTTTTGTGTGTGTGTGTGTGTGTGTTTGTGTGTGTGTGTGTTTGTGTGTGTGTGTGTTTTTAGTAGAGACGGGATTTCACCGTGTTAGCCAGGATGGTCTCGATCTCCTGACCTCGTGATCCACCTGCCTCGGCCTCCCAAGCAAGAATATTCTTATAACTTTTGTTATTCCAGGGATTCCCAATGTGTTTTTTTCTGTCCCAACACACAGGAAGGCTAGGACGCATTCCCACTGGCAGCAATGGTGGAGCCATTTCTCTTGGGTGGCATCAGCATGGGGGGTTGAAAACGTGGTGCAGTCCCTCCCTTACTTAAAAAGAGTAGCTCTTTAAAAAACGTATAGGGCATTCCAAAATAAAAGAGGTTTAAAAAAATCGAAGAGTACAAAATGGATGGTGAAAAGAAAGCCTGTCTTCCACTCCCAATTCCTAGTGTTACATTGCCCTCTCCTGAGACAACACAGTCTCCCGCATCTTCTCTGTCCTTTGAGAGATTTCTGAGTCTAAAAGCATTTACTGGGGAAGCACACTGTCCTGCATTTTGCTTTGTTCATTAGATAATGTATCTTACAGATTAACCCACATCCACACAAGAGCATCTGCCTCATTCTTTTTAACCGTTGCAGAGCATGAATGTACCATAATTTATTTAATTAGCCCCCTATCGATGGACATAGGGTGGTTCCCAGGCTTTTGATAGTACAACATGGAAACAAGTGACATGTTGTACACGTCTTTAAACCCACTGCTTTATTAGAGCTATGCACCTTGACCCGATAAATTGTTTCCTATCTCTGTATTCGCCATAGTACGTAACTCGGCACCAATGCTTCTGCAATAGTAATCATAATAAACATTTATTCAAGCTGACTGTGCATCAGGTACTGTGCTAACCACTCTACATAAATTACTATTTCATGATAACATTACCTCAATTTTCATATTTGAGATTTATATAATAATATAGATATGTTGTTATATACAATATAATCATATAAATTATATAAAAGATATAATTTGTTATAGAAATAAACTGATTACAGAAACCTAAATAATATAATAATAAATAATTTAATACTAGTCCATTATATTATTGCCTTACCTCAATTTTATAGGTGAGGCTGGAAAGTTTAAATGTAGCAGAGGTGGGATTTGAACTCAAGTACTCTGGCCCCAGAATCAAGGTGCTAACTCACTCTATTGCTCACTGCAGATAATGTAATATGAGTTCCTAAGGACACCACCAAGCACAGTCTCTTTCAAGCCCAATCCAAGACAGCACTGTATACAGATGACGCTCCTAACTGAACTTGCAGTGCTGTACTCCCCCCCAAGTCTGTCCTGAGAAAAGCACCACGTGCGGTAGAAGTCAGTACATTAGATTGGATTCATAAGAGATTTTGAGCACAACTCTCGTTTTATTTTTAGTACACACAAAAGTATTTTCTGGAAGCAGCAAGAGGCAACAAGGAGAAGTATGTATGACTGTGTCTGCTCCTCCAGTGGAACAGAAGCCCACTAGACATTTCCTTCCCATTGGGGATAGCTCTCCAAGCGATGACTGTCTGTCTAGAGACCTTTCTGAGCCCACAGAGAGACGACATCAAAGCTTCCTGAAACCCAGAATCCTTTTTCCTGGGTTTCTTTGCCCCTTACAAGATGTATGTGCATCTCCGCAGGAAGACAATGGTGTTCAGATAGAAAGCAAGTTCCCCAAAGGTAAGGAGCGAGGGTGGTGGGTGACATCATTTGGTCTTGACATTCGATAAAAATTTGTTGATTGCCTACCTGGACCTCGTGCATACTGTCACCGTTCACCTGATGAAACCTCCCCTTCTCCAACTGGGAGAGCAGAGAGGGGACAAATGGTTGCCAAGTAAGAAGCTCCCAAGCACCCAGGAGGCAGCCCTATGTGGGTCAGGGATTTTCAAGACCACTGTGGGCAAGGCCAGTACTCCCTTGAAGCTGAGAGAAGACCACACCCAGGTGCACAGCAGATTCTCAGGCTCAGCTAAGGAAGGTTGGAGATGCAGGTGTGTGTGGCTGCTCTGAAGGCAGCAGGTCCTCTGGGTTGACTGTGGCCCTGTGACTAACTAGCAGGGATATAATGACTAAGGCACGGGGCTTCCACAGGTCCCCAGTGCTTAACAAGCATGAGACACTGGAACTCACGTGCCCAAAAGGTAGGTCCCAAACTCAGCCTCCCACAGAGGAAGAAACCAAGAATTAGAACACAGTCATTATTTCTCTGGGGATCAAGTTGCTGACCACTACTAAACGGTGCGACAAAGAATGTTATAGAAAGGACACAAGAACACATTGGAAAAATGTCCTGTGGCGCCCGGTTATGTCAGCAGGAAAAATGTACATTTCCTATCATTCTAAAGATGTTCTCAAAGAACTATGGAAAAGGACAGAAAGAAAGATATCAGCTTGGGTTGTAAAATTTAAATTGGTTATGGCAATTATAAAAGTAATTTCACTTGGAACACAAGTTAATCCCTAGCTTCTCATTCATTAATCGTTTAGAGAAGCATTTATTAAGCACCTACTGTATGCCAGGTGCTGTGCTTTATATCCCCTGCCCTCTAGGCTCTCCGTTGGCACAGGAAACGGTCAGCAGCATAGCCGTGTCTGTGTGGTGGGCCATGGGGAAGCCGAGGACGGCCCCTGACACTCAGAGGAGGGTCTGTGCAGAGGCATCTTTGCCAAGGAAGTGACTTGAGCAGGAACTTGAAAGTATATTTGGCGTTTTCAAATCAGACCTGAGGGCAAAGAGCATTGCAGGCTAAGGGAAAGGCACACATGACACAAGTGGCTGGGACAGGAGGAACATGGTTGATTTGGGGACCTGCAGAGGGTGGGGCCAGGGCGCAAGGGTTGTGGGGGTGGCAGTGGCTGGCGTGAGTCTGCAGGGGTCACGTGCGTCAGGTTGGAAGGCCTTTCTAAACCCACTTAGGAAGTCTGGATTGAAGGCAGAGCCAAGCCTTTGAAGAGGAAGAGACATAATTAGATTTGCTCGAGAGGAAACTACTGCCTCGTGCGCAATGTGGAGGACAGATGGGAGAGGAGCGCGGCTGGGGGCTGAGGCCCAGCCGGCAAGGAGAGCGTGGAGTCACTGTGCAGGAGGGGCTGCGGCTGCAGAGACGCTCAGGATCCAGGGATGGGTCTTTGAGCAGCGAAGAGGTGGGAGTGTTAGGGTTGGCCCTTGAGTTTCTGGTTCTGGTGCTGGAGAGAATGGTGGAGAAGGAGGCAGAGAAATTGTGGCTTCCTCCCCTGTGCACAGGGTGAACTAGAAAACATGCTCACAAGAAGACATGGAAACAGTGTGGCAGAAGGCAAGATTAACTCCACAGGACGGGGGTTGGGGCTAGTGTTAGGCCTGAAGGGGTACTGGGAGACGGGGGGTGGGTGGGGCAGAGTAGCCGCTCTTTTCCAGAAGGAACCAGAGCAAATGCTCAGAAAAATGAAAGAGCACTGGAAACCTTCTAAGTGGTGTGCTGTTGGTAAAGACTCCAAAGCGACAGCTGCAGGTGGGACGTCTACCATGAACAGCCATGAAAACTCCAGTTGGCTTGGGCTTGTAGGTAATAGGAACTGTGGGTGGGTTTTGAGCAGAGGTTGGACAGCTGGCCCAGGAGATGGAGGACCCAGGCATAAATGGTGAGTTGTAGTTGTTGTAGTCGTTGTAATCATGGAGATGCATCCCACGGAGAGGTGAGCCTCCAGAAGGCCACCTCTCCACTCCCCAGAGAATGAGCTCCTTTTGGGCACCTGGTGCTGTGGAGAGATGCAGAGTGGGTATGATATGGTCCAGCCCTCGAAGGAGTCATAGGCTTGTGGGGTGAAAGTATGATCTTCCAACCCCACCTGGTGATGGATGCTGCTGAATGAGTGATGTGTGTTCCCTGCAGTGACGTAGCAGAGGCAGGGATGGGTCGTGCCTTGGGAAGGGGAGAGAGGCTTTTGGAAGGTTTGGACTCAGCCTGGAGGGTGGGAGTCCACTGGGCAGAGGAATCAAAGGGGCTTTATGGAGATAGGCAAGCATGTGGGTGAGGAGTGAGGGAGAGGCTGCCATGCATTTTCAGAACTGGGGTGGTTTCAGGGTGCTGTGTTGAGGGGAAGGTGCAGTGAGGCAAGTAGTGGGGCTCATATGGGAGGGGTGAGCTAAGGACAGAGTGAAGGACATTGTGTTGCTTGCTGAGTCCAGTAAGTGCCCAGTGAATACTCATTAATCCCCAATCCATCAGAAACTGTCCTGCCTGAGATGCTGTTGGATCCATTCATTTCCTGACCTTTTCCACAAGGGAAAGTCAAAATGGCCCCAGGAAGAGCCCCAAACCAGCCTTGAAAGAGAAGTCATCCCAATTACTTATGCAAAGCCAGTGGTCGTCTCCAGCAAGTGCAGGGGAGGGCTCTATAATTGAATACCAGCGCCCTGTCCTTATATCATCAGTGTAGTAAGCGCTGGGTAGATTAATACACTGTCCCAAAACAACCGAACTGTGATAATTGGACAGGACACACTTAATATGAAGCACTGAATAGAAAAGTTTCTTTTCATTTTGAGCAAAGCCATCCTAACCATCAGAAGCCTACAGAATACCTCCCTGGCATAATTAGCTGGTCCTGAAGTCTGGCTGAATGCAAACGCTCTTCCTTGTGACCAGGGTGGCCGGGGGCTCTGTGATGAGGCATGATATTGTCAGCTTAACGAGACCCATTAATAATCCACTGGCGTTTCTATTTTCAAAATTGTCTTCTGTGTCTAATGGTATTGAGGAGCCAGGTGAAAATCACTTGGTGCCCTCTAAATGGGATTCTAAATCTTCTCTCCTAGGAGATTACACATGCTGTGACTTGGTTGTAAAAATAAAGGAATGTAAGAAGAGTGAGGACCCCACCACACCTGAGCCCTCCCCAGCAGCACCCTCGCCAGCACCCCGCGACGGAGCAGGGAGCCCTGGCCTGTCCGAAGACTGTTCTGAGTCTCAGCAAATGCCTGCAAGATCTTTGACCTTGCAAGTAAGGCCTTCTGTGTGTCCTGGCTTGATTCCTGCCAAAGGGAGAGATTTCCTAGGGAGTCCGTGAGCACACAACCTCACTTGCACCTCTGAGGCTGGAAACCTGATTTCACTTTGTAGCAGCTGTGTGACTGGGCAGGTCCCCTAAGCTTTCTGGGCCACTCTGTCACTGTTTGAATAATGGAGATAATGACACTGACTCCTCCAGGTTAGAATGAAGATCAAATACTATCAGTAGTGACAGTGACAGCAGCAGTGATAGATGCTCCAGCATTCCACAGGTCACTTCCTAGGCATCAGTGCCTCCAATCCATGCAAGGCTCCCAGGAGGTAGGAGCATATAGGGGCTCCAGATCTCAGTGTCTTCAGATGAGGACACTGAGCCTTTGAGAGGTGAAGTTGGCCAAGGTCAGATGGTCATGAATGGAGGGATAGGAAAGTTTTAGTTTGGCATCTTTTCCCAATTGTTCTATAAAATGTAGTATGCACACATTTTATAAAGTTTAAGAAAATACAGAGAATTAAAAATTAGGAGGGCAAACAACCTCAGAGGAATCCTCTGCTAACTGTATTGCACAGCTAGCCACACCTTCTTGGAAGGCACTTAATAAGGTTGCAAACCTCCCTGCAGTTGCAGTTGTGGAGATGGCTCCATTGGCTGGCTCCTGTACCCAGGGGGCCTCGGTGAGACCTGGGTGAGGCATTCATGGTGCCCCCAAAGTCTCTAAGGCCATTCTTGGTGGGGTGGACAGCCAAGGCAGCAGCTAAACCTGAGCCACCAGGCTGTTCCTAGGGGTTATCTCTTTAGGCATGGAACTCTGTTGAAGCTTCAGCACATCCAGTGACTTGTACCTTGTGGTTCTCTGTTCCTGGTGGCTGGCACCACGTGGGGAGCTGGCCAAGAAGACTTCTTCCCCAGTGTAGCTGCCAGGGACACATATGTGATACAGACTGAGCCCACACTTCTTCCCCCTGGGCACTCTGAGCTCCCAAGGAAGAGGAAGGGGGCAGAGGAAAGTTTCAGTCATGGCAGCATGCCCAGTGAGCCTTTGCTGAGCATATACATGCAGGACTCCTACTGTGTGAGTGATGCATTGTCAATGAGACATGGCCCATGACTTCCTGGAGCTCAGAGCCTAGCACGGAGGTAAACATATGACTCACTGTTGCTCAAGCCCATCGGTGAAGCACCATGCTCTGGCTCAACAGGGCATTTCAACAGGGATTCCTGGGGTAGATGGAACTTGAGCCAATGGCTATGGGTGGTACTTCAGGCTGGGGACAACTTGAGCAGAGACACTCAAGGAATAGGAAGTTAAGACCATAAAAGGCAGTGCAGGAAAAGAATGGGGTTCCCGTGGATAGGGTGTTACCATGTGATCTACCAAACTACCATGAGCCTCAGTTTTTGCATCTGTCAAATGGAAAGAAATATGCCTGCCTTCCTGAACAGTTGTGGGACTCCACGAGGTGATGAATACACATCAAGCACCTAGGCCGGCATCTGGGACGGAGCAGAATGGCAGTTAGTCTTGTTCAGGAGATCTGTGTCGGTGGCTTAGTGCATGGAGGTGGGAGTGGAGACATAGGGACTTCTGACATGGTTTGTGGAGCTCACAGAACTTTCTGTATAGGCAAAGGTTTCCTCCCAGCTCTTTCTACCCAGGAGGAGGAGCTGTTTCCTTTAGCGGCAGTTGTGGTGCCTCCTGAAAGAGCACGTTTTTCATGCTGAGTGGATGATCTGTGTCTGTGCTTCTTGGGGCTTCCAAGTGCAACAGAAGCAAGTGACTCAGCACCTCCATGCCCTCCACTCCCATGTCTCTTTGGAATACAGAATGTAGGGCTCTTGGATCGTCTTTTGGGAACAAATGACTCAGCAGGGTAGAAAGATGAATGGGCAGACGTTGCCTCTGCGCTCCCAGCTTTGATGCCAGTTGCCGGTCAATCCTGCTGCAGCAGGGGCCTCGGCGCTGGCCAGGCCTGACCCCCAGGACCTGTGTTGTCAACATGCCTGTTACCTTCTTTACACAAAGATGTGCAAGAAAAGTGTGACGTACTTTTGCACCGTGGCTTTTGGTCTCTGAGTGTTGTGCTTGCCATCGGCTTCTTGGCTGCATCAGACAGATGCGTTGCCTTTCTGTGTCACTGCTCTTAAAAATGACGTATTTTCTTTGCTTTGCATAGGAGGCACTGGAAGTTCGTAAGCCTCAGTTCATTTCTCGCTCACAAGAACGGCTGAAGAAGCTTGAACACATGGTCCAGCAGAGGAAAGCCCAGCGGAAGGAGGACCTGAGGCAGAAGCAGAGCCTCCTTCCCATCCGCACCAGCAAGAAGCAGTTCACGATTCCCCATCCTCTGAGTGGTAAGCTGCAGGTGGCTTGTGGAGACTGGAAAAGACCAGGGATGGGGGGTTCCTGGAGCTGGAGGCTTCACTCAGGGGTGATGGCTCCAAATGATGCCACTGACATACGCAGAACCTGTTATGGCTCCAAGTGGCTGACCCTCAGCATCATAAATCCTGTTCTTGGAGCCAGCCCATTTTGAGAGATCACATATGGGCATTGAGCTCAGCAGAAACAACTTGGGACACCAATTTACCATTACAGCTGGGACAGAAGCCACACCACTGTAGCAGCCAGGGTAGCAAGTTCAAATTCTTGGCTCCTAATAGATATTTGCAAGAGATCCCCTTTGCCCTTTATAGATTGCAAAACAGATCTCGGGGTGAGAGGTTGACTCCAGCTTGTCTACATCAACATTCGTCATCTTGAAACCCCTTTCCTGCTGTGAGCTCAGAGAATACATGGCCGGCTTCCCAGCACTGTGAGGCCAGTGTCACATTGACCCTGTGAGGGAGGGCACTTACTTCCTCACTGGAGAGGGAGTTATCAAGACCCTTCTCTGGGTGCCATGCTGGGAGCAAGACTGACCTCAGTCCCTTCTTCATGGAGCTTATAAACAGACTATTAAACTAGCAAGAATAACAAAAAGAAATGAGGGTAAGGATGGGGGACATCAGAGCACATACTTAGTGCCTGCCAACCCAAATCTTAAAATCTAGAGGCCTGGAGAAACCCCAGTTTTATTCCTTTGGATAGAGGAATGAGAACTTTCTTCCTAGGAAAATGTTTTGGCCCCTAGGAGGTGAAATCATGAGTATAACTCAGAATAAAAGTCTTTTGGGGAAATAACCATGTTCAATAAAGTGCAGCTTAGCAAACATTACCAAGATCTTATTCTGGGTGCCTGGGGGACTGAGGAAAATGGTGTTGTAATAGAATTCCTGTGAATCTCCCCAGTCTACGGGCAGGCTAAGTCTCCTTCTCTCCACCAGAACTCTGCTGGTGGAGCTGTCTAAAGACCTCGGGGAAGGATGAATTTGAATGCATCTTTCCCTGTGGCTAAATATTTGCCAAGACACCTGCTGCTCCCTCCTCATGACAAGTTCCAGTATACTAACGAAAGGGGATGTGCAAAGAGCTCCCCATGGGAAAATGTGTCTCTAACCAGTGCTATAAGTCCATTGGCAGATAAAGGTTCAATGGGGATATAGTTTCCAGGAAGCTTTTTCATCTCTGGCCTAATAAAGAGAAAACTGGGTTCAGGCACAGACTTCTCAAGTTGCTGTGAGGACCAAAGCCAGCACCAGGAGACCCCTGGGGCCCTCAGTGCCTCCACTGGCCCTGGGCAGTGTTGGGTGATGGTGCCCAGGCTGTGTGGGCCCCTCAGCCTCAATAGTTCTGAAGATGCTACTTGAGAGCATGGTTAGTTACCAAATTTGTGGTAGGCAACTCACATACACACACAAAATGGCACTGAGGGCTTCCTTTTCAGTCAGGTCCCTTCACTTTGGGAAGAAACAGAGACCCAGAGACCTTAGGGAACCTGTTCAGTGTGGTGCTGCACTGAGCTTCTCCTCTCCTGGGCCAGCACCTCCCGGCTGTGCCATTCTGCCAGCCACAAGTGGTCTGGGACACCATCATCCCAAGCGCCAGAGGCAATGTGGCCTTGGTCATCTGTACTGATTTCCTAGGGCTGCTGTGAGAAATCACCAAACACGGGGGCTTAAAAGAACAGGAACTGGCAGGGCCCAGTGGCTCACACCTGTAATCCCAGCACTTTGGGAGGCCAAGGTGGGTGGATCTCTTGAGCCCAGGAGTTCAAGACCAGCCTGGGCAACATGGAGAAACCCTGTCTCTACAAAAAGTACAAAAATTGGCCAGGTGTGATGGTGCATGCCTGTAGTCTCAGCTACTTGGGAGGCTGAGGTGCAAGGATCACCTGAGCCTCGCTAGGTCGTGGCTGCAGTGAGCCATGATCACACCACTTCACTCCAGTCTGGGCAACAGAGCAAGACCCTGTCTCAGAAAAAGCAAAATACAAAAGCAAAAACAAAAACAAAACAAGCCCAGAAACTTACTTTCTTGCAGTTCTAGAGGCCAGAAGTCAAAACCGAGGTTTCCACAGGGTTGGTTACTTTCTAGAGGCTCAGTGGTCAATCCTGTGTCCAGCCTCCCTCCCTGCTCCTGGCGGCTTCCTGCAATCCTTGATGTTCCTTGGTTTGTAGATGCGGCACTACAGTCTCTGCCTCTGTCTCCACATGGCCATCTTCCCTGCGTCTGTGTCTCTATGTTCAAATTTCCTTTTCTCATAAAGACAGCAGTCATTGGATTAGGGCTAACCTCACCAGTCTGACCTCATTTTAACTTGATTACCTCTGCAAAGACCCTATTTCCAAAGAAGTCACATTCAGAGTTATGGGGGATTAGGACTTAAACATATCTTTTTGGTGGGGCGACATCATTACACTCATTATATCATTCAACTGTGGTGTTTGCCCAAAACAAATATCCTTACAAGTTCACATTCCTTTAAATGGAAGTCTTAAAATTGTATGTAATAAAAGGTAACCAGGCTCAGTTCAGAATGTTAACTGAGTACCTTTTACTCCCCACATTCCAAGACAGTCCTGGCAACCAGCATGCTCTCAAAGTGGGACTTGGCCAACATGGGTTTTATGGCCACCCTGACCATCCCTGCCATATTTATGTGTTGATGAGAGCTTTACTTTTGGGTTCGTTTGTGTTAGGTCAGTGAAATCAGACAGCCTCTGAAACCAGAGCCTCATACAAGCTCGGGCAAGTGAGAAGAAATGTTTAAGGCCCTATTAAACAAGTCTGCAGTACACATCTTGTCTTCAGCCTGTCTGCTGGCAAGATGATAAAAGCAAAATGCAGATGTTTTTCTTACATGCTAAATTAGTTAATAAATCATATGCGTGAACGAGCTTTGGCTACAGTGTCAAGGCATCTGTTAAAAAGAAGACTCCTATTTGCTTTTGGTGCTGGGGTAGCTGCCTCTGATCGGGGCTTGTCAAGCAATCTTGGCTCAGGAGCAGAACCTGAAAGGTTCAAGTGGGAGCCCCGGCAGCTGACAATGCCAGAGAAGCCAGTCCCTGGACTTGCAGGGGATGACTATGGTGAGTCAGGGGACCAGCTGTACTTCATGGTAGCTAGTGAATTCTGAGCACCTTTGAGACCAGGGGAAGAGCGCTGCATGTGGGTGAGTGTTAATTAGGGTTAGGACTCCTTGTTTGGAGGCAGGAAAATTTTCATGAACAACTGGGGACTCTAGAGGGGCCAGGAAGTAGCATCATCAAGGTCATAGCTACAGTCTGTACCTGTCTTGACTATCTCATCACCTGTGGTTTGAACTCTCAGAGCCAATAAATACAATGCATAAGTCTCTCTCCTCACCCGGGTGCCACCTGAGCCACCTTCCCACGTCTCTAGCAGTGACAGAAGGAACTTCTTTGTCCATCTCTTCAGCGTACCTTGTTTGAGAACCCACACAGTGCTAGGCACAGTCCCTAGTCTGCCCACCTTGTGGGGAAGCAGGCGGGTGAAGAGGCAATGGTCATAGGATTCTCAGAGTGCCATGAAAGGAGTTTGCCAAGGTTGTTGTGGAAACTCATAGGTGGTAGCCTTGCTCCCACCCTGGGGAGGAACGTTCCCAACATGGGGGAGAACCATGCCAATAGGGCAGGGTGGGTGAGGAAGGGAACACGCAGTGATGAAAGGAGGCTGGGGACATGCAGTTTAGCTATGATTGGATGGTAAAATGGGGATGGGCGGGGAGGCAAAGGGGCCAAAGAGGAGCCCAAGGAAAGATGAACTGTAGATGCTGCTAAGTGTAATCTTGTTCTGAGGTCAAAAGCAAGGCTGGGAGCTGGTAGTGTAGCTTCAGGTACAACATGATGAGGGTGGGGCCTGGGCAGGGCAGTGGTATAAGGAAGGTAGTGGATACCAGGGGTTCTCAGGTAGAGGGATCAGTGGGAGGTGGTGATTGTGAGATGTGGAAGAGGGAGGCTGACACCCAGGCATGCCAAGGAAAGGTGGCAGGAGAGCTGGCCTTTGATTTCAAGTCTCCGACATTAGGAACACTCCAACCCAAGGGCCTCTCTCCTTCCCAAGTCAGGGCTCTACCTGTGCAATTCACCAGAGTTGCCTGGGAGTGATAAGCAAGGCTTCCCCATCATCATTATGCAGCTCCTGGGGTGCCAAGTGGATTGGGTCATGTTCAAAGGCCGGCCATAACCTGGGAATTAGCGTGTTCCAGAATTTGTCATTGCTCTGCCTTACAGGATGAATCCAGAGCAGGATAGGCTAAAAATAAGTGTGAAGCATCAGGCACAGCCCCTGCAGGTCATAGTGGGGACAGTACCTGCAAGTATTAGGGGGTACAGTCCCCGCAGGTGGGAGGGGTACAGCCCCTGCAGGTAGGGGACACAGTCTCTGCAGGCAGTAGGGGTATAGCTCCTGTAGGTAGTAGGGGTAAACCATAGCTTATAGGCAGTACGGGGTCAGCCCCTGCAGGTCGTAGGGGCACAGCCTTTGCAGATTGTAGAAGGTACAGCCCTTTTAGGTAGTAAATTTACAACCTCTGCAGGTCATAGGAACACAGCCCCTGCAAGTTGTAGAGGGTATAGCCCCTGCAGGCAATAGGGGGTTCAGCATTTGTAGGTCATAGGGGTACAGGCCCTGAAGGCAGTAGAGGTACAACTCCTACAGGTCATAGGGGTACTGTCTTTGCAAGTCATAGGGATACATCTCCTGCAAGTCATATGGGTACAGGCCCTGCAGGTCATAGGGGTATATCCCCTGCAAGTAGTAGGGGGCAGAGCCACTGCAGGCAGTAAGGATACAGTCCCTGTGGTCATAGGGGGTGCCACATCTGCAGATTGCAGGTGCTCAGTCAGTGGCAGTCTTCACCATGCCCCGTTGACACAATTGTGCCTGTATCCTGTGCCCACTGCAGCTCCTCGAACCTGGCCCTGGTTATCTCCTTCTAGGCTGGGGGCCCAGCTTCAGAGCCTCCCTGGATTCCATCCCTCACCCCAAAATCCAGACGCCTCTCAGCCTGACTCTGCCCACTCTCAACCTTTCCAGTTGGTCTCATTTCCTGTCCTTCCTTCACTCCAAAAACATTCATGATCAGGGTTCCCAAACCACCTGAGAGAAGCCTGTCTGTTCCTCCTCTCTGTGCTATAAAATCCTGCCTAACCTTGCAAGCCCCTCTCAAGTCCAGCCTTTTTATTCATCTCTTACCCCCAGACCCTTTCCTGTGCTTCCTGTAATAACTGAGCTGGGCTCTGGTGGCTTTCATCTCTCAGCCGAGCACTTTGTTATGAATTACTGCTACTGCCTGTACTCACTGCAGTTAACTCAGCCTGACAGTGCTCAAACTCAGCCCACGTTGCCCCCTTCTGTTCTCAGCTCATTTCCCCCTCTGAGGACACCTGTCAGGGTCCTCCTCCATGGCTCTCTCAGTTTGTCCCCTTAACCTTCGAATGTGTAGAAAACCCTTCAGGAACATCCCCTTCTTCTACAAAGCCGTCCTGATTCCCATCCTTCTTTCTCCCCTTCACTCCCTCTCCTCTCCTCTCGCTCCCATTTGAACACTCTTTGCATCTTGGTATTCTTGCATCCCTCCAGATCACCTGCCTTCTTCCCTTCTTCACTTTGGCTTAAGGTTGTGTGGTTGTGTTGGAAAACCTTCTAGATTGTAAGAGCTGGTGGGCATACTCCACACCAAATCACTGCGAGAGGCCCTGCTGCATCTAGCACAGCAGACTGAATTCATCCAAATTGCATTATCCGCACTTCCCAAGGTGAGCCAAGTCAGAGCCATTCAAATCATGCACCAGTAGAGGAATGGAATTCTCTGGAAGGCACGGCAGAATTCCTTCTCCAACAAATCTTCTTTCCCTGATGATTCTTGGTTGGAGCAAGTATTAAAATTAATTTGGATTCCCAGAGCATCTAGCTGAAGATGCGACCCAGGAGACAGGAGACAGAGGTGGAAGTTATCTCAGTAATAAAGATTTGCTCACTGAGCACAGGCCGCACTATCCTTCCTATTGACCGGTCTGATCTCAAGGCTCTCATTCTCCATATAGCCTTTAATAAATATTTGGGGCTAGTTCTCCTGATATTACTCACAAGAGAATTTTTAAATGTGCTTATCAGATAAAAATAAATTTTTACTTTATCAGTCTACAAAGAAAACAGGAAGCATGAATTACTGATAAGGCTGTTTCCCCAATTCAAAGACATTCACTTGTACACTTTTATTATTGTCCTTCACAGACACTGTGAGGTTGTATGTTTTTATTAAGATACTTGGGAAGAAAAGACCAATTTATGTCTATTGATTAGAAGTGGATTTAAAGGACAATTGTACTTCCAATTAAAATAATGTAAGGTAAAAACACTGAGTTTCAGAATGATAAGGAAAATGACTTTATGAGGAGTTACATTTCCCAATTGCCTTGATTTTATTTTCCAAGTGATTTCCCTTTATACTGCACAAAGCAGCTGAGTAATAAACCTTGCAGTGACACCACAGATATAAATCTACTTGGCAACAAGCATAAAGTTTATTAATAATCTATAAATTGCCATATTTTATGGTTCTCTAAAAAATGCTGGGAAACCCTGGAATTGGAGCAAACGGTGAAGTTACACTATCAGACTTGTACTGGATGTAGCTGTTTTATGGTGAGGTTGTGATTCAAGTCATTGTTAAAATTCCTTTAAATGAGCAGTTTAAACTTGTCATTAAAAAAACCATACGCCCACATTTTGTTTCAACTTTAAGATTTAATTGACAAATAAAAGTTGTATATATTTGTGCTGAATGACATGATGTTTTGATATATGTACATATTGTGAAATTATTAAATGCAGGTAACATATCCATCACCTTGCATACTTTTGGTGAGAATATTTAAGATGTATTAATACTACTCCCAGTAATTTTCAAATATAAAAAAGCTTTATTATTAACTATAGTCACCATGCTCTACAGTAGGTATCCAGAATTTACTCGTTCAGTTTAGCTAAAACTTTGTACCCTTTGACCAGCATCTCCTGGATTCTCCCCTGCTATCCCCTGGTAACCAACATTCTACTCTCTACTTCTATGAATTTGATATTTTTAGATTTCACATATAAGTAAGATCATACAGTATTTGTCTTTCTGTTCCTGGTTTATTTCACTTAGCATAATGTCCTCCACGTTCACCTCTGGTGTTGCAGATGACAGGATTTCCCTCTTCTTTAAGACTGTATAGTATTCCGTTGCATGTGTATGTATGTGTGTGTATATATATATCAATAGACTATGAGAAATTGTGTGTATATATACACACATATGTGTATATATACATTATACATATATGTGATATATATGTACACACACATATGGATATATATATATCAATAGACCAATCAATAGGCATAAATTGATCTTTTCTTCCCAAGCATCTTATAAAAACACAACACCTCACAGTGTCTGTGAAGGACAATAATACACACACACATGCACACACACACATATACACACACTACATTTTCTCTATCCATTAATCTGTTGATAGACACTGAGGTTGATTTCATATCTTGGCTATTGTGAATAATACCGCAATGAACACAGGAGTGCTGATACCTCATCAACATACTGATTTCTTTTCCTTTAGATAAATTCCCAACAGTAGGATTGGTCATTCTATTTTTGCATTTTTGAGGAATATCCATACTGTTTTCCATAATGGCCATACTAATTTACATCCCCACAGCAGTGTGCAAGGGTTCTCTTTTCTCCACATTCTTGTCAACACTTGTTATAGTTTGTCTTTGATAATAGCCATACTAACTGGTGTGAGGTCCTAGCTCATTGCAGTTTTAATTTGCATTTCCCTGATGGTTTGTGATGTTGCATGTTTTCTCATATACCTGTTGGCCAATTTTGTTTTTTTAGAAATCTCTACTCAGGTACTTTGCCCATTTTTTAATTAGGTCATTTGCTTTCTTGCTATTGGGAGTTGTCTGAGTTCCTTATATATTTTGGATATTAACCCCTTATTGGACATATGGTTTGCATATATTTTCTCCCATTCTACAGGTTGTCTCCTCATTCTGTTGATTGTTTCCTTTGCTGTGTAGAAGCTGTATAGCGTGATATAATTCCATTTGTTTGTTTTTGGTGTTGTTGCCTGTGCTTTTGAGGTCACATCCAAAAAATTATTGCCCAAACTAATGCCACAGAGCTTTTCCTCTGTTTTCTTCTAGTAGTTTTAGAGTTTCAGGAATTATATTTAACTCTTTAATTCATTTTCAGTTCATTTTTAAATATGGTGTAAATTAAAAGTCTAATTTCATTCTTCTGCATGTGGATATCCAATCTTCCCAACTCAATTTGTTGAAGAGATTTTCCTCTCCCCATTGTATATTCTCAGCTCCTTTGTCAAAGATTAGTTGAATGTAAATACATAGATGTATTTCTGGGCTTTCCAGTCTGTTCCATCAGTCTATTTGTTTTTATGCCAGCACCATGCTGTTTTGATTACTATGACTTCATAAGAGATTTTAAAATTAGATACCATGATGTCTCCAGTTTTATTCTTTTTGCTCTCAATCGCTTGGGCTATTTGGAGTCATCTGCAGATTCATATGAATTTTAAGATTGCATTTTCTATTTCTGTGAAAAATGTCATTGAAATTTTGATAGGTGTTGCATTAAATCTGTAGATCACATTGGGTAGTACAGATATTTTAACAATATTCTGCAAATCTGTGAGCATGGAATATCTTTTTACTCTTTTTACTTCTTATCTTTTAATTATGTCTTCAGTTTCTTTCATCAGTGTTCTATAGCTTTTAGTGTACATATATATTTCACTTCCTCAGTTAAATTTATTTCTATGTATTTTATTTTTGTGATGTCAGTGTAAATGGGATTGTTTTCTTGATTTCTTTTTCATATAATTCATTGTGTGTGTACAGAAATGCTACTGATTTTTTTTTTTTTTTTGAGATGGCGTCTCTGTCACCCAGGCTGGAGTGCAGTGGTGCAATCTCGGCTCACTGCAACCTCTGCCTCCCAGGTTCAAGCGATTCTTCTGCCTCAGCCTCCCAAGTAGCTGGAACTACAGGTACATGCCACCATGCCCGGCTAATTTTTGTGTCTTTAGTAGAGACAGGGTTTCACCATATTGACCAGGCTCGTTTCAAACTCCTGACCTTGTGATCTGCCTGCCTTGGCCTCCCAAAGTGCTGGGATTACAGGCATGAGCCATCGCGCCTGGCCCCGCTACTGATTTTTGTATGTTGATTTTGTATCCTACTATTTTACTGAATTTGTTTATTATTTCTGTTTTGTGGTGGAGTTTTTAGGGGTTTCTACATATAAGATCATGTCATCTGCAGAGGTGATTTCACTCTTTCTTTCCAACTTGAATGCTTTTATTTTTTTTTCTTAAATAATTGCCATAGCTAGGACTTCCACTACTATGTTGGATAGAAGCAGCAATAATAGGTATCCTTGTCTTATTCCTGGTCTTAGAGGAAAAGCTTTTAACTTTTCATCATTGAGTATGATGTTAGCTGTGGGCTTATTATATATGGCCTTTAATGTGTTGAGGTATATTCCTTCTACACCTAATTTGTTGAGAAGTTTTACCATAAAAGGATGTTGAATTTTATCAAATGTTTTCTCAGTGTCTTTTGAGATGATCATATGGCTCTTGTCCTTTATTCTGTTAATGTGGCAAAGCACATTTATTGATTTTTGATACTGAACCATCATTGCATCCCAGGCATAAATCCTACTTGATCATGGTGAATAAGTCTTTTAATTTGCTATTGAATTTTGTTTGTTAGTATTTTGTTGAGGATTTTTGCATCTATGTTCATCAGGGGTATTGGGCTGTAATTTCCTATTTCTTAAAATGTTCTTATCTGACTTTGGTGTCAGAGTAATAATGGCCTCATAAAATGAATTTGGAAGTATTCCCTCCTCTTCAATTTTTTTGAAAGAGTTTGAGAAGGATGGTATTAATTCTTCCCTAAATATCTGGTAGAATTCAGCCATGAAGCCATCTGGTCCCAAGCTTTTTTTTTAAAGAGAAGATTTTACAATTTCTGATTCAATTTCCTTACTCATTGTGACTCTGTTAGGATTTTCTATTTCTCCACAATTCAGTCTTGGCAGGATGTATGTTGTTAGGAATTTATTCACTTCTAGTAGTATCCGATTTGTAGGTGTATAATTATTCTTAGTAGTCTCAGTCTCTTATAATTCTTTGTATTTCTGTGGTATCAGTTTTCATGTCTCTTTCATTTTCATTTGATTTGTCTTCTCTCTTCAGTCTAGCTAGAGATTTGTCAATTTTGTTTATCTTTTCAAAAAAACAATTTTCAGTTGTGTTGATCTTTTCTATTACTTGTCTAGTCTCTCTTTCATTTATTTCTTACCTGAACTTTGTTATTTCCTTCCTTCCACCAACTTTGGGCTTAGCTTGTTCTTGTTTTTCTAGTTCTAGTTCTTGATTAGTCCCTTGAGGCGTAGCAGTAGGTTGTTTGAGATCTTTCTTCTTTTTTAATGTAGGCATTTACTGCTATAAACTTCACTCTTAGAACTGTTTTTGCTGCATTCCATATGTTTTAGCATATTGTGTTTCCATTTTTGTTTATCTTGAGATATTTTTAAATTTCTTTTTTTGATTTCTTCCTTGACCCATTGGTTGTTCAGGAGCATGTTGTATAATTTTCACATATCTATGAATTTTCAAAAATTCCTCCTGTTACTGTAGTTTCATACCATTGTGATGAGAAAAGATACTTGATATGCGGCCGGGTGCGGTGGCTCAGGCCTGTAATCCTAGCATTTTGGGAGGCTGAGGCAGGGGGATCATAGGGTCAAGAGATCGATACCATCCTGGCCAACATAGTGAAACCCCGTCTCTACTAAAAAAAAAAAAAAAAAAAAAAAAGAGCCAGGCATGGTGGCAGGCTCCTGTAGTCCCAGCTGCTTGGGAGGCTGAGGCAGGAGAGTCACTTGAACCCCGGAGGTGGAGGTTGCACTGAGCCAAGATTGCACCACTACACTCCACTCCAACCTGGAAACAGAGCAAGACTCTGTCTCAAAACAAAAACAACAACAACAACGAAAAGATACTTGATATGATTTCTATCATCTAAATTTATTAAGACTTATTTTTTGGCCTAACATATGATCTATTCTGAAGAATGTTCTATGTACACTTGAGAAGAATATTTATTCTGTTGCTGTTAGATGGAATGCTCTGTGTATATCTGTGAACGCCACTTGCTTGGATGTATAGTTTAAGTCCAATGTTTTCTTGTTGATTTCCTTCAAGATGATCTATTCATTGCTGAAAGTGAGATACTGAAGCCTTCCACTACTATTGTATTGTTATCTCTCTCTCCCTTCAGATCTATTATTTGCTTTATATATTTAAGTGTTCTGATATTAGATGTATATATATGTTTGTAATTGTTATATCCACTTGATGAATTGACCCCTTTATCATTATATTATGACTCTGTCTCTTTTTACAGTTTTGGACTTAAAGTCTATTTTGTCTGATATAACTATAGCTACCTCTGCTCTCTTTAGGTTTTCTTTTATCGGAAATATCCTTTCTATCCCTTCACTTTTTGTCTATTTATGTCCTTAAAGCTAAAGTGAGTCTCCTGTAGGAAGCATATTATTATTAGGTCTTTTTTTTTTTTAACCCATTGAGCTACTCAGTATATATGCTTTTTTGATTGGAGAATTTAATCTATTTGCAGTCAAGGTAATTATTAATAGGTAAGATATTACTGCTGCCATTTTGTTGTTTTCTGGTGTGTTTTTTAGATCCTTTGTTCATTTCTTCCTTTCTCGATGTCTTCCTTTATGATTTGATGGTTTGATGTAGTAGTATGCTTTGGTTTATTTCTCTTTGTCTGCTGTGTATCCACTATAGGTTTTTACACTGTGGTTACTATTAGGCATACATAAAACATCTTGTAATTATAATAGGCTATTTTAAGCTGATAACAACTTAATTTTGATTTTACACAAAATTCTGTACTTTTACTTCCTCTCCTCACATTTTATGTTTTTGATTTTACAGTTTACATATTTTTATATATTTTTTTCTTAACAAATTATTGTAGCTGTAGGTGTTTTAAATAGTTTTGTCACTTAACCTTTCTACTAGAGATATAAGTGATTTTTATCTGACCATTACACTATTAGAGTATTCTGAATTTGACTATGTACTTACTTTTACAAGTAAGTTTTATATTTTTGTATGTTTTGATGTTAGTAATTAGTATCCTTTCACTTTAGCATGAAAAACTTCTTCAGAATTTCTTGTAAAGCAGGTTAATGGTGGTGAACCCCTTAGCTTTTGGTTTTTTTGACAAAGCCTTTATCTCTCATTTCCAAAGGGCAGCTTTGTTAGGTAAGGAATTTTTGGTTGACAGATTTTTTTCCCCCCAGCACTTTGAATATATCATCCCACTCTTTTCAGGCCTGAAAACTTTCTGCTGAGAAATCAGCTGATAGCCTGATGGAGGATTCCTTGAATATGAGGATCTTAATTTCTTTTGCTGCTTTTAAGATTCTCTCTTTGTCTTTGATTTGTGACAGTTTGATTATGATATGTCTTGGTGTAGTCTTCTTTGGGTTGAATATGATTAGAAACCTTTGAGTTCCTGTATCTGGACATTTATATCTTCCCCAGATTTGGAAAGCTTTTTGGTACATTTTTAAATAAGCTTTCTGTCCCTTTCTCTTTTCCTTCTTAAACTTCTTTTTAAAAAAAGATTTTATTTTTCCACAGGTTATTGGAGTACAAGTGGTGTTTGCTTACATGAGTACATACTTTAGCGGTGATTTGTGAGATTTTGATGTACCCATCACTCGAGCAGTATATGCTGTACCCTATTTGTAGTCTTTCACCCCTTGACCCCCTCCCATTCTTCCCCCTGAGACCCCAAAGCCCATTGTTTAATTCTTATGGCTTTGCATCCTCATAGCTTAGCTCTCACATGGTTTTCCATTCCTAAGTTACTTCAGTTACAATATTAGTCTCCAATCTCATCCAGGTCACTGCAAATGCTGTTAATTCATTCCTTTTTATGGCTGAGTAGTATTCCATTGTATATATATATATACACCACAGTTTCTTTATCTACTCATTAATTGATGGGCATTTGGGTTGGTTCCATGATTTTGCAATTGCAAATTGTGCTGCTATAAACATGCATGTGCAAGTATCTTTTTTGTATAATGACTTCTTTTCCTCTGGGTAAATACCCAGTGGTGGTATTGCTGAATCAAACGATAGTTCTACTTTCAGATCTTTAAGGAATCTCTACACTGTTTTTCATAGGGGCTGTACTGGTTTACATTCCTACCAGCAGTGTAGAAGTGTTCCTTGATCACTGCATCCACGCCAACATCTACTGTTTTTTGATTTTTTTATTATGGCCATTCTTGCAGAAGTAAGGTGGTATCACATTGTGGTTTTTATTTGCATTTCCCTGGTCATTAGTGATGTTGAGCATTTTTTCATATGTTTGTTGGCCATTTGTATATCTTCTTTTGAGAATTGTCTATCATGTCTTTAGCCCACTTTTTGATGGGATTGTTTGTTTTTTACTTGCTGATTTGAGTTCATTGTAGATTCTGGATATTTGTCCTTTGTCAGATGTATAGATTGTGAAGATTTTCTCCCACTCTGTGTTTTGTCTATTTACTCTGCTGACTGTTCCTTTTGTCATGCAAAAGCTCTTTAGTTTAATTAAGTCCCAACTATTTGTCTTTGTTTTTATTGTGTTTGCTTTTGGGTTCTTGGTCATGAAATCCTTGCCTAAGCCAATGTCTAGAAGGGTTTTTCCAGTGTTATCTTCTAGAATATTTACAGTTTCAGGTCTTAGATTTAAGTCCTTAATCCATCTTGAGTTGATTTTTGTCTAAGGTGAGAGATGAGGATCTAGTTTCATTCTACATGTTGCTAGCCAATTATCCCAGCACCATTTGTTGAAAAAGGCATCCTTTCCCCACTTTATGTTTTTGTTTGCTTTGTCAAAGATCAGTTGGCTGTAAGTATTTGAGCTTATTTTTGGGTTCTCTATTCTGTTCCATTGGTCTATGTGCCTATTTTTATACCAGTACCATGCTGTTTTGGTGACTATGGCCTTATAGTATAGCTTGAAATCAGGTAGTGTGATGCCTCCAGATTTATTTGTTTTGCTTAGTCTTGGTTTGGCTATGTGGGCTCTTTTTTGATTTCACATGGATTTTAGAATTGTTTTTTCTAATTCTGTGAAGAATGATGGTGGTATTTTGATAGAGATTACATTGAATTTGTAGATTGCTTTTGGCAGTGTGGTCATTTTCACAATATTGATTTTACCCATCCATGAGCATGGGATGTATTTCCATTTGTTTGTGTCATCTATGATTTCTTTCAGCAGTGTTTGTAGTTTTCCTTGTAGAGGTCTTTCATCTCGTTTGTTAGGTATATTACTAAGTATTTTACTTCTTTTGCAGCTATTGTAAAAGGGGTTGAGCTCCTGATTTGATTCTCTGCTTGGTCGCTCTTGTTGTATAGGAGAACTACTGATTTGTGTACATTAATCTTGTATCTGGAAACTTTGATGAATTCTTTTATCAATTTCAGGAGCTTTATGGAGGGATCTTTAGGGTTTTTGAGGTAAATGATCTTATCATCAGCAAACAGTGACAGTTTGACCTCCTGTTTACTGATTTGGATGTCCTTTATTTCTTTCTCTTGTCTGATTGCTCTGGCTAGGACTTCCAGTACTATGTTGAAGAGGAGTGGTGAGCGTGGGCATCCTTCTCTTTTCCATTTCTCAGAGGGAATGCTTTCAACTTTTCCCCATTCAGTATTTTGTTGGCTGTGGGTTTTCATATGTGGCTTTTATTACATTGAGTTATGTCCCTTGTATGCTGATTTTGCTGAGAGATTTAATCATAAAGTGATGCTGGATTTTGCCAAAAGCTTTTTCTGCTTCTATTGAGATGATCATATGACATTTGTTTTTAATTCTGTTTAGGTGGTGTATTAAATTTATTGACTTGTGTATGTTAAACCATCCCTGCATCCCTGTTGTGAAACTCACATGATCATAGTGGCTTATCTTTTTGATATGTTGTTGGATTTGGTTAGCTAGTATTTTGCTAATAATTTTAGCATCTGTATTCATCAGGGATATCAGTCTGTAGTTTTCTGTTTTGGTTATGTCCTTTCCTGGTTTTCGTAGTAAGGTGATGCTGGCTTCATGAATTAGGGAGCGTTTCCTCTTTCTCCATCTTCTGGAATAGTGTCAATAGGATTGATATCAATTCTTCTTTGAATGTCTAGTAGAATTCTGCTCTAGAATTCATCTGTGAATCCGTCTGGTCCTGGGCTTTTTTTGTTGGTAATTTTTAAATTACCGTTTCAATCTTGCTGCTTGTTATTGGTCTGTTCAGGGTATCTAATTCTTCCTGATTTAAGCCAAGAGGGTTGTATTTTTCCAGGAATTTATCCATCTCTTCTGTGTTTTCTAGTTTATACACGTAAAGGTGTTCATTGTAGCCTTGAATGATCTTTTGTATTTCTGTGGTATCAGTTGTAATATCTCCCATTTCATTTCTTATTGAGGTTATTTGGATTTTCTCTCCTCTTTTCTTGATTAGTCTTGCTAATGGTCTATCAATTTTATTTATCTTTTAAAAAACCAGCTTTTTGTTTCATTTATCTTTTGTATTTGTGTATGTGTGTGTTTCAATCTCATTTAGTTCTGCTTTGATCTTGGTTATTTCCTTCTGCTGGGTTGGGGTTTGATTTGTTCTTGGTTCTCTAGTTCCTTGAGGTGTGTGACGTTAGAATGTCAGTTTGTGCTCTTTCAGTCTTTTTGATGTGGGCATTTAGGGCTATGAACTTTCCTCTTAACACTGTCTTTGCTGTATCCCAGAGGTTTTGATAGGTTATGACACTACTGTAATTTAGTTTGATGAATTTTTTTTTTTTTTTTTAATTGATCATTCTTGGGTGTTTCTCACAGAGGGGGATTTGGCAGGGTCATAGGACAATAGTGGAGGGAGGGTCAGCAGATAAACAAGTGAACAAAGGTCTCTGGTTTTCCTATGCAGAGGACCCTGCGGCCTTCCGCAGTGTTTGTGTCCCTGGGTACTTGAGATTAGGGAGTGGTGATGACTCTTCAAGCATCTGTTTAACAAAGCACATCTTGCACCACCCTTAATCCATTTAACCCTGAGTGGACACAGCACATGTTTCAGAGAGCACAGGGTTGGGGGTAGGGTCACCGATCAACAGGATCACAAGGCAGAAGAATTTCTCTTAGTACAGAACAAAATGAAAAGTCTCCCATGTCTACCTCTTTCTACACAGACATGGCAACCATCCGATTTCTCAATCCTTTCCCCGCCTTTCCCCCCTTTCTATTCCACAAAACCGCCATTGTCATCATGGCCCGTTCTCAATGAGCTGTTGGGTACACCTCCCAGACGGGGTGGTGGCTGGGCAGAGGGGCTCCTCACTTCCCAGTAGGGGCGGCCGGGCAGAGGCGCCCCTCACCTCCCGGACGGGGCGGCTGGCCGGGCGGGGGGCTGACCCCCCCACCTCTCTCCTGGACGGGGAGGCTGGCTGGGCGGGGGGCTGACCCCCCCACCTCCCTCCCGGACAGGGCAGCTGGCCGGGCGGGGGGCTGACCCCCCCACCTCCTTCCCGGACCGGGCGACTGGCCGGGCAGAGAGGCTCCTCACTTCCCAGTAGGGGCGGCCGGGCAGAGGCGACCCTCACCTCCCGGATGGGGCGGCTGGCCGGGCGGGGGGCTGACCCCCCCACCACCCACCCGGACGGGGCGGCTGGCCGGGCAGGGGGCTGACCCCCCCACCTCCTTCCCGGACGGGGTGGCTGGCTGGGCAGAGGGGCTCCTCACTTCCCAGTAGGGGCGGCCGGGCAGAGGCGCCCCTCACCTCCCGGACGGGGCGGCTGGCCGGGCAGTGGGCTGACCCCCCCACCTCCCTCCCGGACGGGGCGGCTGGCCAGGCAGAGGGGCTCCTCACTTCCCAGTAGGGGCGGCCGGGCAGAGGCGCCCCTCACCTCCCGGACGGGGCGGCTGGCCTGGCGGGGGGCTGACCCCCCCACCTCCCTCCCGGATGGGGCGGCTGGCTGGGCAGAGGGGCTCCTCACTTCCCAGTAGGGGCGGCCAGGCAGAGGCGCCCCTCACCTCCCAGATGGGGCGGTTGGCCGGGCGGGGGGCTGACCCCCCCACCTCCATCCCGGACGGGGCGGCTGGCCGGGCGGGGGGCTGACCCCCCCACCTCCCTCCCGGATGGGGCGGCTGGCCGGGCGGGGGGCTGACTCCCCCACCTCCCTCCCGGACGGGGCAGCTGGCCGGGCAGAGGGGCTCCTCACTTCCCAGTAGGGGCGGCTGGGCAGAGGCGCCCCTCACCTCCCGGACAGGGCGGCTGGCCGGGCGGGGGGCTGACCCCCCCACCTCCCTCCCGGACGGGGAGGCTGGCCGGGCGGGGGGCTGACCCCCCCACCTCCTTCCCGGACCGGGCGGCTGGCCGGGCAGAGAGGCTCCTCACTTCCCAGTAGGGGCGGCCGGGCAGAGGCGACCCTCACCTCCCGGATGGGGCGGCTGGCCGGGCAGGGGGCTGACCCCCCCATCTCCCTCCCGGACGGGGCGGCTGGCCGGGCGGGGGGCTGACCCCCCCACCTCCCACCCGGACGGGGCGGCTGGCCGGGCAGGGGGCTGACCCCCCCACCTCCTTCCCGGACGGGGTGGCTGGCTGGGCAGAGGGGCTCCTCACTTCCCAGTAGGGGCGGCCGGGCAGAGGCGCCCCTCACCTCCCGGACGGGGCGGCTGGCCGGGCAGTGGGCTGACCCCCCCACCTCCCTCCCGGATGGGGCGGCTGGCCAGGCAGAGGGGCTCCTCACTTCCCAGTAGGGGCGGCCGGGCAGAGGCGCCCCTCACCTCCCGGACGGGGCGGCTGGCCTGGCGGGGGGCTGACCCCCCCACCTCCCTCCCGGACGGGGCGGCTGGCCGGGCAGAGGGGCTCCTCACTTCCCAGTAGGGGCGGCCAGGCAGAGGCGCCCCTCACCTCCCAGATGGGGCGGTTGGCTGGGCGGGGGGCTGACCCCCCCACCTCCCTCCCGGACGGGGCGGCTGGCCGGGCGGGGGGCTGACCCCCCCACCTCCCTCCCGGACGGGGCAGCTGGCCGGGCAGAGGGGCTCCTCACTTCCCAGTAGGGGCGGCTGGGCAGAGGCGCCCCTCACCTCCCGGACGGGGCGGCTGGCCGGGCGGGGGGCTGACCCCCCACCTCCCTCCCAGACGGGGCGGCTGGCCTGGCGGGGGGCTGACCCCCCCACCTCCCTCCCGGAAGGGGCAGCTGGCCGGGCAGAGGGGCTCCTCACTTCCCAGTAGGGGCGGCCGGGCAGAGGCGCCCCTCACCTCCCGGTCAGGGCGGCTGGCCGGGCGGGGGGCTGACCCCCCCACCTCCCTCCCGGACGGGGCGGCTGGCCGGGCGGGGGGCTGACCCCCCCACCTCCCTCCCGGACGGGGCGGCTGGCCGGGCGGGGGGCTGACCCCCCCACCTCCTTCCCGGACGGGGCGGCTGGCTGGGCAGAGGGGCTGCTCACTTCCCAGTAGGGGCGGCCGGGCAGAGGCGCCCCTCACCTCCCGGACGGGGCGGCTGGCCGGGCAGTGGGCTGACCCCCCCACCTCCCTCCCGGATGGGGCGGCTGGCCGGGCAGAGGGGCTCCTCACTTCCCAGTAGGGGCAGCCGGGCAGAGGCGCCCCTCACCTCCCGGACGGGGCAGCTGGCCTGGCGGGGGGCTGACCCCCCCACCTCCCTCCCGGACGGGGCGGCTGGCCGGGCGGGGGGCTGACCCCCCCACCTCCCTCCCGGATGGGGCGGCTGGCCGGGCGTGGGGCTGACTCCCCCACCTCCTTCCCGGACGGGGCGGCTGGCCGGGCAGAGGGGCTCCTCACTTCCCAGTAGGGGCGGCCGGGCAGAGGCGCCCCTCACCTCCCGGACGGGGCGGCTGGCCGGGCGGGGGGCTGACCCCCCCACCTCCCTCCCGGACGGGGCAGCTGGCCGGGCAGAGGGGCTCCTCACTTCCCAGTAGGGGCGGCCGGGCAGAGGCGCCCCTCACCTCCCGGACGGGGCGGCTGGCCGGGCGGGGTGCTGACCCCCCCACCTCCCTCCCAGACGGGGCGGCTGGCCTGGCGGGGGGCTGACTCCCCCACCTCCCTCCCGGAAGGGGCAGCTGGCCGGGCAGAGGGGCTCCTCACTTCCCAGTAGGGGCGGCCGGGCAGAGGCGCCCCTCACCTCCTGGTCAGGGCGGCTGGCCGGGCGGGGGGCTGACCCCACCACCTCCCTCCCGGACGGGGCGGCTGGCCGGGCGGGGGGCTGACCCCCCCACCTCCCTCCCGGACGGGGCGGCGGGCCGGGCAGGGGGCTGACCCCCCCACCTCCCTCCTGGACGGGGCGGCTGGCCTGGTGCGGGCTGACCCCCACCTCCCTCCCGGATGGGGTGGCTGCCGGGCAGAGATGCTCCTCACTTCCCAGATGCGGTGGCTGCCGGGCGGAGGGGCTCCTCACTTCTCATATGGGGCGGTTGCCAGGCGGAGGGTCTCCTCACTTCTCAGACGGGGCGGCTGGGCAGAGACGCTCCTCACCTCCCAGACGGGGTCACGGCCGGGTAGAGGTGCTCCTCACATCCCAGATGGGGCGGCGGGGCAGAGGCCCTCCCCACATCTTAGACGATGGGCGGCCGGGCAGAGACGCTCCTCACTTCCTAGATGGGATGGCGGCCAGGCAGAGACGCTCCTCACTTTCCAGACTGGGTAGCCAGGCAGAGGGGCTCCTCACGTCCCAGACGATGGGCGGCCAGGCAGAGACGCTCCTCACTTCCCAGACGGGGTGGCGGCCGGGCAGAGGCTGCAATCTTGGCACTTTGGGAGGCCAAGGCAGGCGGCTGGGAGGTGGAGGTTGTAGCGAGCCGAGATCACGCCACTGCACTCCAGCCTGGGCACCATTGAGCACTGAGTGAACCAGACTCCGTCTGCAATCCCGGCACCTCGGGAGGCCAAGGCTGGCGGATCACTCCCAGTTAGGAGCTGGAGACCAGCCCGGCCAACACAGCGAAACCCCGTCTCCACCAAAAAAATACGAAAACCAGTCAGGCGTGGTGGCGCGCGCCTGCAATCGCAGGCACTCGGCAGGCTGAGGCAGGAGAATCAGGCAGGGAGGCTGCAGTGAGCCGAGATGGCAGCAGTACAGTCCAGCTTCGGCTCAGCATCAGCGGGAGACCGTGGAAAGAGAGGGAGAGGGAGACCGTGGGGAGAGGGAGAGGGGGGAGAGGGAGAGGGAGAGGGAGAGGGAGAGCTAGTTTGATGAATTTTTTAATTTCCATCTTGATTTCGTTTTTTGAGCCAATGCTCATTCAGGAGCAGGGAATTTAATTTCCATGTATTTTCATGGTTTTAAAGGTTCCTTTCGGAGTTGATTTCAAGTTTTATTCCACTGTGGTCTGAGAGAGTCTTGATATAATTTCAATTGTCTTAAATTTATTGAGGTTTGTTTTGTAGCCTGTCATATGGTCTATCATGGAGAAAGTTTCATGTGCTGTTAAATAGAATGTGTATTCTGTGGTTGTTGGATGAAATGTTCTCTCTCTCTCTCTCTCTCTCTCTCTCTCTCTCTATATATATATATACACACAATAATAGTAGGGAACTTCAATATTCTATTGACAGCACTAGACAGGTCATCAAGACAGAAAGTCAACAAAGAAACAATGGATTTAAACTATACCTTGGAACAAATGGACTTAACAGATATAGATAGATAGATAGATAGATAGATAGATAGATAGATAGATAGATAGATATATGGAATATTGAAGTTCCCTACTATTATTGTGTTGCTGTCTGTCTCATTTCTTAGGTCTATTAGTAATTGTTTTGTAAATTTGGGAGCTCCAGTGTTAGATGTATATATGTATAGGATTGTGATATTTTCCTAAAATTGGATAAGGCCTTTTATCATCATGTAATGTCCCTCTTTGTCTTTTTTAACTGCTGTTGCTTTAAATTTTGTTTTGTCTGATGTAAGAATAGCTACTCCTGCTTGCTTTTGGTGTCCATTTGCATGAAATGCCTTTTTCTACCTCTTTAGTTTAAGTTTATGTGAGTCCTTATGTCTTAGGTGAGTTTCTTGAAGGCAGCAGATGGTTGGCTGGTGAATTCTTATGCATTCTATAGTTCTATATCTTTTAAGTGGAGCATTTAGGCTATTTACATTTAATATTAGTATTGATATGGGAGGTACCATTTTATTCATTGTGCTGTTTATTGCCTATGTACCTTGTTTTTTTGTTTTTTGTTTTTGCTTTTAAAATTGTATTTTTGTTGTATAGGTCCTGTGAGATTTATGCTTTGAAGAGGTTCTGTTTTGATGTGTTTCCAGGATTTGTTTCATGATTTAGAGCACTTTTAGAGTTCTTGTAGTGGTGGCTTGGTAGTGGCAAATTCTCTCATCATTTGTTTATCTGAAAAATACTGTATCTTTCCTTCATGTATAACACTTAGTTTCACTTGATACAAAATTCTTGGCTGATAATTGTTTTATTTGAGGAGGCTGAAGATAGGGCCCCAATCCCTTCTAGGCTGTACAGTTTCTGCTGAGAAATCTGCTATTAATCTGATAAATTTTCCTTTATAAATTACCTGGTGCTTTTGTCTTGGAGCTCTTAAGATTCTTTCCTTCATCTTAACTTCAGATAACCTGATGACAATGTGCCTAGGCGATGATCTTTTTGAGATGAATTTCCCAGGAGTTCTTTGTGCTTCTTGCACTTGGATGTCTAGGTCTCTAGCAAGGCCAGGGAAGTTTTCCTCGATTATTCCCCCAATATGTTTTCCAAACTTTTAGATTTCTCTTCTTCCTCAGAAATGCTGATTATTCTTAGTTTTAGTTATTTAACATAATACCAGACTTCTTGGAGGCTTTGTTTATATTTTTTATTCTTATTTTTTTGTCTTTGTTGGGTTGGGTTAATTCAATGCCTTGTCTTTGAGCTCTGAATTTCTTTCTTCTACTTGTTCAATTCTATTGCTGAGACTTTCCAGAGCATTTTGCATTTCTATAAGTGTGTCCAAAGTTTCCTGAAGTGCTGATTGTTTTTTCTTTATGCTTTCTATTTCCCTGAATATTTCTCCCTTCACTTCTTGTATCATTTTTTGGGTTTCCTTGCATTGGGCTCCACCTTTCTCTGGTGCCTCCTTGATTAGCTTAATAACTAACCTCCTGAATTCTTTTTCAGATAAATTAGGTATTTATTCTTGGTTTGGATCCATTGCTGGTAAGCCAATGTGATTTTTGGGGGATGTTAAAGAGCCTAATATGTTTTGTCATATTACCAGAGTTCCTTTTCATGTGGGTAGGCTCTGTCAGAGGGAAGGTCTAGGGCTGAAGGCTGTTGTTCAGATTCTTCTGTCCCACAGGGTGTTCCCTTGATGTAGTACTCTCCCCCTTTTCCTATGAATGTGGCTTCCTGAGCGCTGAGCTGTAGTGATTGTTATCTCTCTTCTGGGTCCAGCCACCCAGCAAGTCTACCAGGCTCCAGGCTGGTACTGGGGGTTGTCTGCACAGAGTCCTGTGATGTTAACCGTCTGTGGGTCTCTCAGCCATGGATACCAGCACCTGCTTCAGTAAAGGTGGCAGGGGAGTGAAATGGACTCTGTGAGCGTTCTTAGCTTTGGTGGTTTAATGCTCTATTTTTGTGCTGGTTGGCCTCCTGCTGGGAGGTGGCACTTTCTAGATAGCATCAGCTGTGGTAGTATGCAGAGGAACCGGCAGTAGGCAGGGCTCTAGAACTCCCAAGAGTATATGCCCTTTGTGTTCGATACCAGGGTGGGTAGGGAAGGACCATCAGGTAGGGGCAGAGCTGGGCATGTCTGAGCTCAGGCTCTTTTTGGCAGGTCTTGCTGCGGCTGCTGTGGCGGATAGGGGATGAGGTTCCCAGGTCAATGGAGTTACTTACCTAGGAGGATTATGGCTCCCTCTGCTGAGTCATGCAGGTTGTCAGGGAAGTGGGGGAAAGCCAGCAGTCACAGGCCTCACCCAGCTCCCACGTAATCCAAAGGGCTGGTTGCACTCCGTAATAGCACCAAGTCTGTTTCCAGGCAGTGGACAAGCAGGGCTAAGAACTTGCCCCAAGCTACCCGCCGCCCAGCTGTGAAAGAAAAGTGCTTTAGTTCTTCCCCTGCCTGTGGAGTCTGCATGCAAGATTCATGCCCTCCCCTGAATTCCTGCCAGGAGGCTTCTTAACTGGTTCAAATTGTTACAAAGTTCAGCTGGAGGTTTCCTTCTCCCTGTGGCATTTTCCCTGCACCTCTGGCTGCCCTCCCAAAGGATTCCTGTGATGCTTGGCAGGAATGACCTGCTTGGGGACTCAGCGAGCTCCCAGGGCCTTTCCCGCTGCTGCCTCTACCCCTGTATTTTGCTTGGCCCTTCTTAAACTTCTGTAATGCAAAAGTGAGCTCTTTTGATGCTGTTCTATAAATCCCATAAGCTTTCTTCATTCATTTTCATAATTTTTTTCTTTGACTAGATATTTTTAAATAACCTGTCTTTGAATTCACAGGCTCTTTCTTCTGCTTAATTTGTCTGTTAATGCCTTTTATTTCTTTTTAAATTTCATTTATTATATCCTTCAGTTTCAGAATTTCTAATTGGTTCTTTTTAATTATTTCAATCTCTCTGTTAAACTTCTCATTTTATTCATATATTGTTTTCCTGATGTCATTTTTTTTCTGTGTTCTCTTATAGTTGGATCAGCTTCCTTAAAACAATTATTTTGAATTCTTTGTCAGATGATGCATAGAGTTCTATTTCTTTGGGGTCAGTTACTGGACAATTATCACATTCTTTTGTTGGTATTATGCTTCCTTGTTGTTGTTTTTCTGTTTTGTTTTGCCTTGCAATGATGTCTGCACATTCGATGGAGCAGTCACCTCTTCCAGGTTTTAAGTACTGGTTTCATTGGGGGAAAAAAGTCATCCTTTTTGGGTAAGTGTAAGAACATTGGGTGGAGTGTGGCAGTTCTAGGTCTAGTGAGGGTGCAGTGGCATAGCTGTCAGCTGAGGTTGACAATTGACAATATTGCAGATGTCCTCAGTGGCCAAGGCTGTGGATGTCTACGGCAGCAGCAAGGGTTCTTAGGGTCTTTGATGGCAAAGGCTGCTGGGATCCTCCTGATTGCTTTTTCTACCACCAGGAACGTTATGGCCAAGGGGGTTTCTCTTGAACTGGGTCTGGCTGATAGGCGCACTCATGGTGATGTTGACATTGGTGTATGATGTATGGTACCAATGGAGTGGCCATGAAACCAGGGTCTGGGGCATGGGTACATATGGAAGGAACACAACTCCAGGGTCTGGGGCATGGGTACATATGGAGGGAACACAACTCCAGGGTCTGGGGCATGGGTACATATGGAGGGAACACAACTCCAGGGTCTGGGGCAGCAGTTGTATAAGTTCTCAGGCATCGGCACCCCCACTGCCATGTTGGTAATGGCACACACACACACTTTTAAGAGATGCCATGTGGCCTGATTGTGTATGCCAGATACACACACACACACACACACACAACATACATATACACATGTATACATATACACACACATTAAATTCTATTAACAGGTACAAATAATTTTGACAACTGAGAACTAGTTATAGCTGTTAATATCCTATAGTTGGTCTCATTTTTCTTCTTGGTTTCCTCTAGCCAAATACTAATGACAATGCATTCCAGAGGAGAACCAGTTCCTTCAGATTCCTTTGAAAAATATGTTATTTGTCATATACTGTATTCTTTTAGAAGTGTGTAATGCTCAGTGTATGTTAAAAGCACTGATAAGTCCTACAGGAAAAAAAAAAAGCCGCCTTAAATTTGTTTAATCCTGTTTTTCCTAAATTTCCTTTTGGACCTTGAAATGTTTTTATCTAATTCTTGATAGTCTGCTTTGGAAACATTACTTTAGGAATCTGCAATGCTTTGCCAATGAAACCCCAACTGGAGTTTCAATTTGCCATTTTCCATAGAAATCTGGCACTGTCAGAAAGTGGTCTTACCCTCATTACCTGCATCCTCTATGTTGAGCAATTCCAGGAAGGGATGGCTGAGGGTCCTGGGGTTCCTCTGGGCAGTAGGGTTGGGTGCAGGCTTCCATCTGTGGCTAGTTTTGCCTCACAGGAAGCTTGCCTAACAATGCGCCTTGCCTGGAGCTGTCTCCGTGTGTGTACCCTGGCATCTGTAACAATGCCACTTGGTGCCCAGCACAAAGTCATCTGGAAAAAGTGGAGTCAGTCACATTCCCATTAGAAAGTCTTCACAGATGTCACAATGTGAAATAACCACAGAAAATAAGATCAAGGGGGAAGTCTCATCCATACCAGTTATATGAGAGAGTAGCTGGAAGAAGCAATAAACTGCCAGAGAACTAACTGCGTAACAAGGACACAGGCTGGCCTTCCACAGCATTGCCTTCACATGCAGCTGCTTCAGACTATAGCCTCAGGGACCCTGCAGCTGGGGGCCTGTTTTTTGCCATGGTATGGAGAGGTTCTGTAAACATTCAAAGTAGGGTTACCAGATTTATCTAATGAAAATATAGGATGCCCAGTTAAATTTGCATTTCACATAAATAATGAAGCTTTTTTAGTATAAGTGTGTCCCAAATACTATATGTCCCATTACTTTATGTCCCATGTTTATGCTACAAAATATTTGTTGTGGATCTGAAAGGCAAATTTAACTGAGTAGTCTTTATTTTATCTGGCAATACTTCCTCAAAGCCTCAAAACCCATGTAGGGATTTAACTCTTTTCCTTCTCACTCTTACTACATTCTATCAAGGTAACAGCGGTCCTCAAACCCAAGCAGGCGTCAGAATCACCCAGAAAGCTACTGAAGCCACTGACCACTGGCCTAGCCATAGAATTTCTGATTTCGATGACCTGGTATAGGAACTGAGTATTTGCATTTGTAACAAGTCTCCAGGTGATGTTGATGCAGCTGGTTCAGGGACTGGAAGGTAACTGGAAGCCACACAGATGTTGACATTTATGTGAAAATACAATCCCTCCTTTGAGAACCACAACCTTATATCTTTTGCAGAGAATAAAAATCCCACTGGTTCCATCAGTACTCAACTCTCAGGTCTCTTGTCTACTTATTTTGAGACTAGAGGTAATTTACCTACACACAAAACCCCTGTAAAGAGGAGAGAAGACTAGCTTGAGTAGGTTGCTGTAAGGGTGAATTGAAACATGAATTTGGGGGATAGGTGCCCTGTGTAGAGAGGAACACTGGGGAAACAGTGGTCGTTGGCATTGCCATTAGCTTCTTCATGGTTAATAGAGCACCTTCATATGGACCATTCCAAACACAGTGGCTCATACCTATAATACCAGCATTTTGGAAGGCTGAGGTGGGAGGACAGCTTGAGGCCAGGAATTTAAGACCATCTTGGGCAACAAAGTGAGACCACCCCCATCTCTACAAAAAACAGAACAAAAATAACAACAACAAAAACAACAAAAACCCTGCTATTCAGGGGAGGCCGAAGTGGGAGGATCACTTGAGCCTGAGAGGTCGAGGCTGCAGTAAGCCATGATTGTGCCACTGTACTCCACCCTGGGCAACAGAGTGAGACCCTGGCTCAAAAAAGAAAAGTTTTTAAAAAATGATTCTGCTCCCGCAATGGGTGCAGAGGAACCAAATCTTAGCACAAGTAGCTTGTCCCAAAGCACATAGCACCAAGCAAAGGCCTAAGGTGATTTGCCAGGTTTTTAGACTTATATATAACAAGACTTTAACATTTTATGGAGGCTCAGGCAAGCCAAAGAAATCATCATATATACATCATAAAAGTATGATGTTTAATTTTCTAATGCGCATTTTTTTTGTAAAAAGAAAGAAACTGAATTTCCTGTTGTGTTTAGTGAGGTCATTAAGAATTTGAATCATTAAATCCTAGAGACTGGGTATAGCTGCCCATCTTTCAGCTGATTTGCCTTCAACTTCAACAATGTGCTCATTGCAGAAAATAGTCTGTACCACTTTGTCAGCCACTGCTGAGCTCCCCTAGGAGGAAATGCATGTTTTGGGCAACTGACAGGAGTCCTCTGCTGGGATTCATATTGCAAGTTTCTGGTCTTGGGTAAGAGTCTGGTTAGTTTGAGAGCCTCTGATCCTGTCAACATTGGGGTACTGAATTTGCACAGGTAGAGCTTGTTGTTCCGTGGGTCTTTGGCACTACGGGCAACCTGAATTAGGAGGTGATGTGTGCCAGCCTTCCTTAGCAGTTCCTATAGCTTTTATGGGGAACCCTTTGTCTCTTACTGGATCTCTTGAGGAGTAACCAGCCAAGAAATAAAAATATTAAGCACTGGGTCTCTTTTGACCATAGGGATGGAGTGCAAGTGGGAAAAGGCAGGGATATTAGGGGCTGAGAAGAGACTTTCCTGTCTTCCAGGAGTTCATGTGCCACTTGGGGAGAGAGTTGGCCAGGCAGACAGCTGTAAACCACGTCTAGAATCATAAAGGAGAAGACCCCTAGGGAGTCAGGAAGTGAAGGGGACTGAGGACAGTGCTCTTGGATCCAAGAGATAGAGCAGCATGGGCTCAGGGAGTACATCAAGACTCCATTTCTCTCCAAAAATGTTTTTCATAGATATGGTTGACTTGGAGGTCTGGGATCCTCCAGCTGGGGAAGCAAAGCTCTGGTCCTGTGCCTCATCTGCCATATTGCATCAGGGGTCTCTCCTTGGAAGATCTGAGGAGGCTTGTGGCTGCCAGTGTTCATGGTGGGGCGTTCTCTTCACCACCTCCCCACCAAGGGTGCAGACCCTTTATGAAATCCATCCAGTAGCTCCAAAGCACCCTATCTTTCCATGGAAGCTGCAAGATGGTGACCTGACTCTGAGCTCAAGCTCAAGGGTAAGTCTCTGTGTGCAAGAGAATGATCTACCTTCCTTAACCAGGAAGCCCTATACACCTTGCTTCTCAAACTGAGTATGCAAAAGGAAACAGATTTTTCTGGAGACTCTCTGGCTTATTTTTTATTTAATTTTATGTTCCTTCACCAGAAAGGTCTGAGAGCTTATTGTCTTTCCAGATTGTTACATCAGCAACTCTCTCATGTGTCTGGACAGTAATTGGCACATGGCATCACTTTCATATCAATACCAACATCTGTGTGGCTTCCACTTACCTGACAGGGTTCTGAAACAAGCTGCCATGTGCAACGGTCATTCAGCAGTGGGATTCCACAGATGGCTAGAAGTGATTTTAGAAACAGGATAATGTTTAGAAAATGAGAATCCAGCATAAGATTTTATCATGAGAGCACTTCAGAGACAAACCACCTATGAGTCGTTAACTCACCTTCATATGATGTAACCTGTGCTGTTTAATTTCTGGAGGGCTAATTTGGTTCAAGATAGACCACTCTCCTATTGCCTACATCAAGAAAATTAGAGGGTCCCCCATGGTGAGCTGAACAGAAATGTTCAAGTTTAAACCCTGAGAACCATGATGGAATTCCTCTAACGGCCGCCGGCAGAGACCTAGTGACTTTGGAATTGCATAATGCACAGCCTTGTGATCTTAGAATTCACACATGTTGGGGGTTCCCTTAAACACACCCCATTTCCATTCTTTGTGAAGGTCCAATCTTTAGTAGGAGATTCAGGAAGGTAGAGACTTGACGTCTATACTCCAGGCTGGCTTGTTGACTCCCTGCTGAATTCTCTCCAACGGGTATCTCTTGGTTTTGGTGTTTCTAAGATAGGGGAAGCAAATGTCTAAAACATCCTTCAAAGTGCTCGGGGTGACTTCAGAAAATAGGCTTCTGGAAGGCATTGTCCTAATAAATCGTGTGAACTTGATTATCATTTAGATTACCTCTTCAGTAGGGAAAATGAAGTTTGCAATCAGAGCTGTAGATAAGGGCTCTGCATGGAGGAAAAACAGCCCAGCTCCAAAAACAACGAATCATGCTGGTGGCAGGGTGATCTTTGCTGCCTTCTGGTGACACTGTCAACTGTCTGAATATTGAGGCCACTTGTCCTTGTGTATGTGTGTGCACAGAGGTGATATGAGGATTACAATAAACACCCACATGTGTTTATAGAGATTAATGGGATGTCTGGGCTTTGACCTTACCTGAGTAGTTCTCAGAGGCACTGAAATCTTGGTACCTGGTTGTTTGCTGACTTTGACACAGGCAAGGGCTTGAGGAAGTCTGGCCTTACCAAATTAAATTAGCAATAGACACTGTAGTTTGGATCCAATAATGAGGCAGATGCAAGACTTTTTGGGGGAAAAAGTATTTTCCAGAAATATAGAAATAGGCAATTTACCTTAGTAATTTTATTGGGGGAAAACACCACCTCTATTTGAATGATAATTCGAGGTAAACACAACTGTAGTCTCTTCCCTCCATATCAGGGAATTAGAACACATGAAACTTCAAGGAAAATCTGTAAGAGACCCATAAGCAAGCTGAAAATGGTTCTCACCTGCCACTTTAATTTTATACAGGCAGAATTTCCATTAAGAGTAATTTTATAGATAGGATTTCTCTGTTTTGTTTTGTTTTGTTTTTGTTTTGTTTTGTTTTGTTTTCAAACAAAGCTCGTGCAGGTTGGTTTTGCATTCCATGAAGTGAAATCCCTGTGGGTCATGCTGTACATACCCTGCAGGCAATTGCGCCAGGCCAGGGAAGACGGTGGCGTGCAGGTAGTCATGAGAGTCTTCTACCCTGCACAGGAAGAAACTGAGTTGTGGGACCAGGAGAGATGAATCCAGGATGACTCATCTCTTGCTGCAGGCAGGTCCATGTGACCCTGGGCTGCCGTTTCACCCACCCCTACCAACCACAGGCTATTGGGGTATGTCTCTCTCTACTTCATGACCCAGCTCAGCTGTCTCCTGTTATGGAGTTTTCCCAGATGCCCTTCTTCCCTGGTGGACCTGACCACTCCCTCCTGATGTCTCCCCTCACCATGTGCAGACTTTGCTCTTGGCATCTAAAGGCCTTATTTACCTCATTCTCATCCTGGGCTCTGAGCTCTTAGTTTTATTTATCTTCATGTCCCTATCGCTTAGCACGAAGGAGATAACAACTTTACAATTGTCAAATGAATGGGTTTGCTTAAACCCAAAGCCTGGGAGTCATCCTTGATTCATCTCTCCTGGCCCCTACAACTCAGTTTCTACCTGTACAGGGTAGAAGAGTCCCATGGCTACCTGCACGCTGCCATCTTTCCCCACCTGGCTGCAATTGCCTGACCTGTCTCACTGCTGCCATTTTTGCATCTCCTCCACCCAGTTCATGTTCTGAAGAGCCACTGTGGTCATCTTTTAGCAATAAAAATCAGATCTCATGTTTAAAACTCCACATGGCTCTCCAACTCTCTTACTCTGAAGGCAACTCCTTAACAGGCTTGCAAAGCTCCTTAAATAGGTTTGCAAAGCCCAACGTGGGTGGTTTCCTATTCTAGGGCATGTTGGAGTCATCTGGAGACTTTGGTTGAGATTCCAATGCCAACACACAGGAATCTTTGCCAAAATCCCCAGGCAGCTGTAAGGCATCACCTGGGTGGAGAACCAAAGTAATCTTCGCTCTCGCCTCTGCACCCTCCCTCCCCGCACATCCACGATGACCCACTTTCAGTTCTTACTGCAGAAGCTCACTGTGCCCTTCTCCCAGATCCTCCCACAGTTGGCTCTTGTGGTCATTCGGGTCTTGGTTTAAATATCTCCTCCCCTGTGGGGACTTCTTGCCTCTCCATTCCCCCTTTGACACATGGTGGCATTTCATTTTCACCAGAGCATTTGCCGGATACTTTAGCTAGTTTTTGACTTGTCCAGCTTCTCCCAAAATAAATGAAATCTCATGAAGGGACGGTCTTATCTGTTATTTTTGTTTCTGAGCATCCCCTACCAACATAACTGCTCATTAAATATAGAAGGAAGGAGAAAGGCATATCTAAGACATGAATTTTGGATTGGTCTCATGGGAAATGGAGGAGTGCTTGGTTAGGGCTCCCAAAACACAATTTCTGCAACCACGAGCCACTTTCTCTCTCAAAGTGCCCAAAGCTGCTCCAGTGAGTTGTGTTCCTTTCACTCAAGTGAGGTTGGGAGCTGTGTGCAACGCACTTGCTCTATTTCAAACCACTTCCTCATGTCTCTTTCCTCCAGGCTAGGAAAGACCCTGCTATTTATCAGATGAGCTTGGGAACCATTAGGAAAACTCAAAGTCAGCAGCAATCAACCTGCAAATACTTCCCCGGGGGTATGGGTTGAGGTCACCAGCAAGGGAAGCCCCCTTGGACACAGTCCTGCTTGTTTTGCACCTAACACGGGCTGCTGGGCCCAGAATCAAAAGTTCTGTGTGGCACAGCAGGCTGAGCCGAGTTGAGGAAACACAAGAGTGGAGGTGTCAGAGAGCTCACATTTGCTTTTGTTTCCTCTTGGGAATCAAACCCAAGCTTAATTGTGGTATCAGGTGCTCTAAAGAAACAAACTGAAAAAAAAAAAAAAAAAGAAAAGAAAATCTAACTTCCCAGAGTAGACCACAAACAGTTGAACCAAGATGATCAAAATCTTACAAACGGTATTGGTAATGTTTTTAATCTCCTCAGGACACCGTCTGTCTACCCTGGCCTCATCCTAATCTTGAGTAGCCCATGAGGATTGCTGAGCTGGACTTGAATCTAATTCTTTGTACAAGGTTTCTTTTCCCTAAGTGGAATAAGTGACTGTCAAGAGTCACATATTTGCTTGCGCAAGGGCCTGACTGACTGAAGCTGACATTTCCTTTTTTCTTGGAAATGCCATTGGGATGTTTCTGTGGCCCTTGGCTCTGACCTGGTGCTGCCTGGAGCAGGGACCGCTGGATACTGGGAAGCATCTTGGCCCATTGCAGTCTCCATGGTGATGTTGTTTTCTCACTGCTCCTTCTTACAAATTGCTCTAGGGAAAGCTGGGAGATTTCCTTGTCCTTAGAGGCCTCATACCTAGTGTAGGGATTTTTCTATGGGAGGAGTGACCTTGCACCCTGGCACTTCTCTCCAGAAGACCATGATTCTGTTGCTAAAAAGAAGCATTCAAAGGCATTGTTCTCCATAAAGCAAGTTAAGTGCTAACACTGTACTTCACACCCTTATTTAATTTGTGAAGATTAACCTTGTTTTTGGTCAGTTGTCAATACAGCCACTTAGTTGGAAATATTCCAATTTCCTTTTCTTGTTTCTCCTTTCAATCTTGTCTTTGAAGTTAAGCGATGGTGCCATATTCTTTTTCATGTCTGAATAACCAGACAGGGGACAAGCTTAGCCACTCTGTTGTTTTCCATATTATAAGTCAGTAGCTGTGTTATGTTTCTCCAGAGAGCAAGAAATTTCTTAGGATCCTTGGCTCTATCCTACCTTCTTAGATATTCCTAGAAAATTCTGTCTATTCTCAAGCCTGAGAAATATTTGGTTGCTCCACTGGATTGATGAGCAAAGGGACAGGCCCAGGATGGAGGAGATGAATAGAAACAGACCCAGGACTTCACTGGGGATCGCAGGAGCCCCACTCCAACTCTGATGCTTGGCAAGGAGCCAAGTTGCCTGTCTGCTTCTGCTGAATGAGCAGGTTACTGCCCAGGTGTTTTAGGAAGCACGGCAGTTGCTGAAACACACCCCCATGCAACAAGCGCCCCAGGAGCATTTACATATGCCAGACCCTTTATTAATCTACATGGCCAAGTGTCTCATGGGAATTTGAGTTATTGGAACAGTCCCTTTTCAAATTTTGCAAGAGGATATACACTGTTTTTTTTAACACACACCACTTTTAAGTGTGCCATCTGTGAACATCGTTATGAATATGTACTTAGAATGAAAAAGTCCCAGTCTCATAGTGATTTTTAGCTACTGTGTACTTAATCAAAGGACACTGAGCATACATGATTATTATGTTGTTGTTCATTACCTTTCCCCACATTAGGAAGGGGGCAAGGTGGTCTTTATCGTGCAGAGGCTGAGCAGCCCTATAGAGGGCTATAGACAAGAGTGAAACCTCCTTCTTGCAAAATGCTCTAGGGATAGGTGGGGGATTTCCTTGTCCTTAGAGGCCTCACAGACCTAGTGTAGGGATTTCTCTATGGGTGGAATGAGCTTGCACTCTGGCACTTTTCTCAGAAAACCATGACTCTGTTGCTAAAGGAAGCATTCAAAGGTGTTGCTCTCCGTAAAGTAGGTTAGATGCTAACATTGTGCTTCATGTCCTTATTTAACTATTGTCAAGACCAAACCCGTTGGTGGCCATTGTCAGTACAACCACTTATGGTGTATCAGTCTCTACTGAGTTCTGCTTAGACTCAGGATATGGCTTAGAATAAGGATCAATTGAGGGATATTCAGAGAAGGACTGTGTGGTAGATAGAGCTCCCTCTCCCCTCTCCCCTCCCCCCTCTCCCCTCCCCCCTCCCCCCTCTCCCCTCCCCCCTCTCCCCTCTCCCCTCCCCCCTCTCCCCTCTCCCCTCCCCCCTCTCCCCTCTCCCCTCTCCCCTCTCCCCTCTTTCCATGGTCTCCCTCTGATGCCGAGCCGAAGCTGGACGGTACTGCTGCCATCTCAGCTCACTGCAACCTCCCTGCCCGATTCTCCTGCCTCAGCCTGCCGAGTGCCTGCAATTGCAGGCGTGCACCGCCACGCCTGACTGGTTTTCGTATTTTTTTGGTGGAGACGGGGTTTCGATGTGTCGGCTGGGCTGGTCTCCAGCTCCTAACCGCGAGTGATCCGCCAGCCTCGGCCTCCCGAGGTGCCGGGATTGCAGACGGAGTCTAGTTAACTCAGTGCTCAATGGCGCCCAGGCTGGAGTGCAGTGGCGTGATCTCGGCTCGCTACAACCACCTCCCAGCCGCCTGCCTTGGCCTCCCTAAGTGCCGAGATTGCAGCCTCTGCTTGGCAGCCACCCCGTCTGGGAAGTGAGGAGCGTCTCCGCCTGACTGCCCATCGTCTGGGATGTGAGGAGCCCCTCTGCCTGGCTGCCCAGTCTGGAAAGTGAGGAGCGTCTCTGCCCGGCCGCCATCCCATCTAGGAAGTGAGGAGCGCCTCTTCCCGGCCGCCATCACATCTGGGAAGTGAGGAGCGTCTCTGCCCGGCCGCCCATCGTCTGAGATGTGGGGAGCACCTCTGCCCTGCCGCCCCGTCCGGGATGTGAGGAGTGTCTCTGCCCGGCCGCCCTGTCTGAGAAGTGAGGAGACCCTCTGCCTGGCAACCGCCCCGTCTGAGAAGTGAGGAGCCCCTCCACCCGGCAGCCACCCTGTCTGAGAAGTGAGGAGCATCCTCCCTCCTCGTCTGGGAGGGAGGTGGGGGGGTCAGCCCCCCGCCCGGCCAGCCGCCCCGTCCGGGAGGTGAGGGGCACCTCTGCCCGGCCGCCCCTACCGGGAAGTGAGGAGCCCCTCTGCCCGGCCAGCCGCCTCGTCCGGGAGGGAGGTGGGGGGGTCAGCCCCCCGCCTGGCCAGCCGCCCCATCCGGGAGGCGAGGGGTGCCTCTGCCCGGCCGCCCCTACTGGGAAGTGAGGAGCCCCTCTGCCCGGCCAGCCGCCCCGTCCGGGAGGGAGGTGGGGGGGTCAGCCCCCCTCCCGGCCAGCCGCCCCATCCGGGAGGGAGGTGGGGGGGTCAGCCCCCCTCCCGGCCAGCCGCCCCGTCCGGGAGGGAGGTGGGGGGGTCAGCCCCCCGCCCGGCCAGCCGCCCCGTCCGGGAGGGAGGTGGGGGGATCAGCCCCCCGCCTGGCCAGCCGCCCCGTCCGGGAGGGAGGTGGGGGGATCAGCCCCCTGCCCGGCCAGCCGCCCTGTCCAGGAGGTGGGGGGGGCGCCTCTGCCCGGCCGCCCCTACTGGGAAGTGAGGAGCCCCTCTGCCCGGCCAGCCGCTCTGTCTGGGAGGGAGGTGGGGGGGTCAGCCCCCGGCCCAGCCAGCCACCCCGTCCGGGAGGGAGGTGGGGGGGTTAGCCCCCCACCTGGCCAGCCGCCCCATCCGGGAGGTGAGGGGCGCCTCTGCCCGGCCGCCCCTTCTGGGAAGTGAGGAGCCCCTCTGCCCGGCCAGCCGCCCCGTCCGGGAGGGAGGTGGGGGGGTCAGCCCCCCGCCCGGCCAGCCGCCCCGTCCGGGAGGGAGGTGGGGGGGTCAGCCCCCCGCCCGGCCAGCCGCCCCGTCCGGGAGGGAGGTGGGGGGGTCAGCCCCCCGCCCGGCCAGCCGCCCCGTCCGGGAGGGAGGTGGGGGGTCAGCCCCCCGCCCGGCCAGCCGCCCCGTCCGGGAGGGAGGTGGGGGGGTCAGCCCCCCACCCGGCCAGCCGCCCCGTCCGGGAGGGAGGTGGGGGGTCAGCCCCCCGCCCGGCCAGCCGCCCCGTCCGGGAGGGAGGTGGGGGGGTCAGCCCCCCGCCGGGCCAGCCGCCCCGTCGGGGAAGTGAGGGGCGCCTCTGCCCGGCCGCCCCTACTGGGAAGTGAGGAGCCCCTCTGCCCGGCCAGCCGCCCTGTCCGGGAGGGAGGTGGGGGGTCAGCCCCCCGCCCGGCCAGCCGCCCCGTCCGGGAGGGAGGTGGGGGGGGTCCGCCCCCCGCCCAGCCAGCCGCCCCGTCCAGGAGGTGAGGGGCGCTTCTGCCCGGCTGCCCCTACTGGGAAGTGAGGAGCTCCTCTGCCTGGCCACCACCCCATCTGGGAGGTGTACTCAACAGCTCATTGAGAATGGGCCATGAAGACAATGGCGGTTTTGTGGAATAGAAAGGGGGGAAAGGTGGGGAAAAGATTGAGAAATCGGATGGTTGCTGTGTCTGTGTAGAAAGAGGTAGACATGGGAGACTTTTCATTTTGTTCTGTACTAAGAAAAATTCTTCTGCCTTGGGATCCTGTTGATCTGTGACCTTACCCCCAACCCTGTGCTCTCTGAAACATGTGCTGTATCCACTCAGGGTTGAATGGATTAAGGGCGGTGCAAGATGTGCTTTGTTAAACAGATGCTTGAAGGCAGCATGTTCGTTAAGAGTCATCACCACTCCTTAATCTCAAGTACCCAGGGACACAAACACTGCGGAAGGCCGCAGGGTCCTCTGCCTAGGAAAACCAGAGAACTTTGTTCACTTGTTTATCTGCTGACCTTCCCTCCACTATTGTCCTGTGACCCTGCCAAATCCCCCTCTGCGAGAAACACCCAAGAATGATCAATAAAAAAGAAAAAAAAAAAAAAAGGATCAATTAACAGATTATGAACTAATCACAATGTTTCTCTAGAAATGTGTGAGATTCTATGCCTTCTGAACTTAATTCTCTTTCTATTTTTTCCAGATAACTTGTTCAAACCCAAAGAACGGTGCATTTCAGAGAAGGAGATGCATATGCGATCTAAGAGGTACTTGGTTATTGTATGGTGTGCAAAGAAGTTGGTAGGGGGAGTGGGGTGATTTGATGGCTTCAGGTGCCCTCCAATGGGACCACTGCTTCTAGGTCCATGTTTAAGGTCTGAGGTCTTTTTGGCTGCAAATCTGAAAAAACGGCTAAAATAAGTACGGTAGTTGAAATGTGCTTTTGAATGTTAATACCGCTCTTGGAAAAACCTTAGGAAAGTGGTAGGTCTTGGATTCTGAACCAGTCCAGTAATTGGTCTCTAAGAGATTCCCAGACTCTGAGCTGGAACTCCTGCACATTAGTATTGTCGCTCTGGGCAGGAGCTATTTGTCACTGCACCTTTGAAGGGAACTTTATGAGGAGGAGAGAAACTATTTCTCCTAAGGGTCTGGACTGTGGCAGGGACTGAAGGAAAGGATCCAACCTTGGAGGCAGATGGCACATGGGAGCCAGTGGAGCCTCAGGGGGGCCATGAGCTAGGTTTCCTGGTACTCTGTCTCCAGCAGACCTGGCGGCCATGCTGCCAACACATCCTTCTTATTCTGCTTGGCTGGTGGCTGTTCAAGACTCCCACTAATTCTCACCAATCTGATGCACACAAAGGCTGCCATTCTTTCTGAGATCTGGCCTCTTAACCAAAATATAATAGCTCAGCAGCATTGGCCAAGTTCATGCAAGTAAAATGTCATTAGTTTATAATAAAGTGTCTAGCACAGGGAGGAATTATCATAATTAAATCAAATTGATAGCGCACTTAAAGAAACCATTGAAATAGGGAGAATACTTTTCTCCCCACTTCAGGCATACAATTTCTGCTTTTACTATGATTATATTGTTTCCATGGTGATTAGGTAACTTTGATCATTTATTGGAAGGCTCTTTGTAAATAAGGAAGCGAAAATGAGGAAAAGGGAGACCGTCCCATTAAAGACCTGATTCGTAGCATTCTAATTGGAGTTTTTAAAGGGCCACTGGGCTTTAAGACTTGCTATTTAAGAAGTGCAAAGTTGCATATACCTCATGCCAGAACCATTCCCTTTTCAATTTACTTAAAAATTTCAGCCAAATCCTCCCCTCCCAGTCCCCAAACCCAAAGCCACCATTACGGAGCCTTGCAAACTAAGCAATTAAAATAATAGATCTCAAAGCAGCGTGAGTAGTCAGAGAGTATTGCCCTATCATTTTACTGAAGAGGAAACTGAGGCTCAAAGAGGACGAGTGAGCTAGGTGATGTTGCACCTCAAGTAACTGGCTTCCCCCAGCTGGTCTCCTCTGGTGGATTTAGCAGCTGGGTTTGCACTCTGCTCTGTGGATTGTACTTTGGGTGGGCTCTGACTCTGGCTCACCCACAGAATCACCTGGAGCTTTCTTTTCTTTGTATTCTTTGCTATTAATTATATCGTTAAATTACATTTTTATGTTAAAAATGCAAACAATGGAGATAAAGCTAAAGTCCCTTCATGACCAGCAGTTCCCCTCCCTGTTCGCAGCCCACTTTCCCTACCCCAGTCCCAGCTCCCCAGACACCCACAGTGATATCTCCTGAGTATCCTGTCAGGCCTTTCTCTTTGCCTTAAAGTAGACTTTTATTTGTGCATATATAGCTATGTGATTTTTAACCATGAATGGTATCATACTACACACTATCTCTCGGTAGCTTGCTTTTCACTTTATGTCTGTGAACCCCTTCTGTGACGAATAGATAGATTATTTTCTTTGTCGGTTTTGACTGTCTGCAGAGTGGTCCATCGTATAGATGGACCATGATTTATTTGGGATGTTCTTTTAAGAAAACACGGAATCAGAAGTAACAGAGGTGGGACCTAGGAGCCTTTATTTTATACTTCCCAGGTATATTAGTTACGGTTCCCCAGAGGGACAGAACTAATAGGATATATGTATATAAAAGGGAGTTTATTAGGGAGAATTGACTCACACAATCACAAGGCAAAGTCCCATGATACGCAAGCTGGGGAAGAGAGAAGCCAGTAGTGGCTCAGTCCAAGTCAAAAGCCTTAAAACCAGAGCAACCAACAGCATAGGCTTCAGTCTGTGGCTGAAGGCCTGAGAGCCCCCTGGTGCAAGCCCAAGAGCCCAGAGGCCGAAGAATCTGGAGTCTGATGTCCAACGGCAGGAGGGGCGGGAGGAGGAGCATCTAGCATGGAAAAAGAAGGAAGCCAGAAGACACAGCAAGCAAGGTTATCTTGCCTTCTTCCTCCTGCTTTATTCCAGCCACACTGGCAGCTGGTTAGATGGTGCCCACCCACACTGAATGTAGGTCTTCCTCTTTCAGTGCACCAACTGAAATGCCAATCTCCTCTGGCAACACCCTCACCGACACACCCAGAAATAAGACTTTATCAGCCATCCAGGCATCCTTCAATTCAATCAAGTTGACACCTAATATTAACCACTCTGCCAGGTGATTGAGATGGTCAGTATCAGAAAGATCAGTCTATATGGATCTGAGGAAATTCCCACTGCAGAGCTTTGAGACATGTCTACTTTCTAACTGACTCCTTTACAGTTTTCTCTCCTAGTCCTTCCTAGAATCACTCCTGAATGTGGCAATTATGTGTTCTTTTCTTCATGCATTCATTCAACCCATCTTGATGCCTACAGAGTGCTAGGCACTGTACTAGGCACAAGCATTTCCCGGAGCTCACAAGTAGCTTGATGCCATATTATGGTTGGGTGACAGTGTTGTCTAGAAAGAGTCAAACAGACCAAGGTTCGAATCCCAGCCTAGGGGCTTTATACAAGTCTCCTAATCTTACTGGGGCTTGGGTTTCTCATTTATATAACAGTGGGACACGATATGCCTCTTCCAACTGTGGTGAATATGAAATGAAATAATTTATGTCAAGTAATTCAAGCCTAGTGTCCAATACCTAAGATGTCTCCTGCGAAGATTGTCATCATGATTTTTTCTACATTGTCCTTATTATTTTAATGGTGGAACATCTTCACTATATCATATCTGGCTTTCAAACACGAGAGAGAGAAAGATGTTTTAGCCGAGTGCCACACGTACAGCAATCCAAATACTCAGGCTACAGTGACTCCACTGTGTCAGTGGATTATAATGAAATATTAACTGGCATCAGTCCATGAAGTTGCTGTTAGAAAGTAGGAAAGAAGTGTCCAGAGGAAGATCCCTTGGGCCCTTAATTCAAAGTGCAACAGGTTGAGAGGTAAAAACACACACATTTATATGTGTTTTATTACAGTATTATAAGTCCTGCTATTTCTATTTATATGCTGTTCCTTTTCTAAGTCACAGGAAGGCAAACATTGAGTGGTAAGAAGGTATTTGGAAACAAGTTTGCAATCAGAATGCTAAAGCAGTAGGTTTAGAATCCTTCATTTTACGATTAAGTCATTAATTGTCATAGAGAATGGAAGGACAAAAACAATGACTTCTAAATAAGCAACTGGCCTCTCCAGCTTTGCCCCTGGTGGGACTCTGCCTGTTGCATTGCCCCACGTAGCACTGGACAAGGTGCCATCCCCTGCTATGCAGCGGGTTCTGGGTATGGTCAGGAAAGCCCTTCGTCCTGGCATCCTACAGTTGTGAGCTAGCCCATAAGCAGCGATCTTCTCTTTGAAATGTAAGAGCCTGCCGTCAAGACAGGATGCAGCCCCACGGCGGGAGCACGCTGTCAAGCTACCATTCCAAATGTTTTCCGAATCTGTTTCAGAATCTATAATAACTTGCCGGAAGTTAAAAAGAAAAAAGAAGAACAAAGGAAAAGGGTGATCTTACAAAGTAACAGACTCCGTGCCGAAGTCTTCAAAAAGGTAATGGCCTCGTCACCAGCAGGTGTGATGTGTGTGGTGCACAGATGCCGAATCTGAACTTGACATCTTTGTTTCCCTTTTCCTCTAGCAATTACTGGACCAGCTCCTTCAAAGGAATGCGGTCTAACCACAGGCTGCCCTGCTGACCACACTACCTGGACCTGGGAGGACTTCAAATGCTGGATAAGCCATTAAACTTAGCATTATCTTCATCATGGGAAAACACTTATTTTACTTTCGATTTTTTTTTTCCATAAAGGAAAACATCACTTCCTGAATTACTGACCCAAGCCAAACAGAAACAATAACCCTCGAGAAAATAGGTCAACAATCTGTTGTGGGGAAACCACCTCCATGTAACCCACTGGATACAGTCCCCTTAATGTTTTTGCTTCTAAATGGTACCTTTTGCTTCTGATTTCTTCTCCCCTGCTGTTTCCTGCCCATCAGAGAGGCCTGATACAAGCAAGTTTGTTTACATCCCTGGGGAATCTTTTACATCAAACTTTTGGGATCGACATCCATCTCCTTTTAAATTTCAATCTCAACACCTGCCAGTTATGCAAATGCCAAAATGTGGGTCATCATATAGTATATTTGAAACCTTTCTGAACATGTACACCACCCAATGCTAGAGGCTGACTTGGAAACCGGTGGGTGCAATGCCTGAGGCTGTGGAACAATCAGCCCATCTCTTTGTGACCTGGAGCAGTCAGAGTGGCCCTCAGTCACCCCGCCCCATTCCTCACCAGAGAAAAGAATCCATTTCTATGGAAGCTCTGACGTAACTTCAGTGTTTTCTACAATACTCCTCCTGCCCCGTCCCATTAAAACAGTTGTTTTGTTAAGAAATAGCCTAATGGTCCAACTTTGCTGTCTGTTCTTCCAAATGTTTATAATACACATTATTTATAAATATGTGTGTTTGGGAAGCTAAGAACAAGCTAGTTTTTACAACACAAGTGGAAATAAATGCAATTATTATAAAAATTCAAGAATTTCTCTGTTATATATTCTGTTATGAAGTAGGTGGCCAGGATAGATAACATAAGGTATAAAATGCTGCCCAAGACCCAGCAGGCACCACTGACCTGCTCCGCATCCTCTTCTGCCTCTGACCATCATGGAAGTACTTGTGCTTCTAGATGCTCCAGTGGATAATGTTGCCTCCTAGAGAGCTGGTAAGAGAAAAGCTGGTAAAACCATTGAGAACAAGATTTAGGATCCTGCAGACTCTAAATCTTACTAGGATTCTCCCTGGGAATGAAACAAAAGGTTTAGGGATGAAGCAGGAGCTTGGTGATACCTCTGTCCCTTCCCTGAAGTTGTCACCCTTCCTTCCCTCCTCCCGCTGCTGTACATACTGTCCCCTCTTTCTGAAATGCCTTTCTTTTACATATCTGCTGCAAACTGTTTAAAACTCTACCCTGGGGTTCTCTCCTGACACGTGCCCTCTCTGCCTTGCCCTCCAGTATGAATTAGAGACCTCACATCAGCACACACGGCATCAGACCTGTGCCCTCCTGCCCACGCGAGGGTCTGGCAACACTGTCAAGTGTGGAAGCTGCCTGGTGTCCAGTATTGACTGCTGCTCCCTGGTCTGTGCCCTCAGGCAAGAGTGTCAGTCTGGGTCCAACTAGGAGAGAGAAACCACACAGTCATTTGAATGGAAATGTTTAATATGTTTAATCATTAACCTTAATAGCAGATTAGAGTAGCAAAAGGTTGGCTAGTAAGTTGTAAAGATAGCCCTGAAGAATATAGGTGGGTACAGCAGATGCAAGGAGTCCTAGGAAGAGTGTTCCTCCTAGCCCTGGGCTGAGAGGGAACCACAGTGTCTCGGCAGGTGGTGGAGAAGTTTCTGTGGTGGTGTGCCAATGGAACTTGTTGAGAATCTACGAGTCTTTCTGGAACTTGCCAGAGATCTGCCCTCTAGGATCCACAGAGAACTGTCTCCTTGGAGACACTGCTAAAATACCACCTCAGGGAGGGGGTTGGGGAAGCAGCTGGCCATGAGTGCTGCTGGCCACATGCTACCTGCAGGGCCTGGCGCTGGAGCTGGCTGAGCAAATGCACTGTCTCTGGCAAGCAGCACCCTTTTCTCCTGCAGTTTCTCTCTAGCTCTCTCTACTGACAAAGCCTAACATTGTGTCAGCTGGCAAAGGGAAAATACTTAAAGGGCCTGGATCCATTTTAACAGAGCAGGCAAAAAGGGTGAATTTGGAGGTGAGAGAGAATATAATCAATATCTGGCAAAGCGAGTTATTTAACCTTGCCTTTGTTTCCTTAACCACAAAATGCAGATAATTATAGTGCTCCCTTCATAGGGTTGTTAGCGGAATTGAATAAGCCAGTGAGTGTTGAATGCTTAGAATACTGACTAGCCTAAAGCAAACACACCATGAGTGTTTCCTATTCTAAGCAGAGGTGGAAGTTAGGACTGTCTTGGGAAACCTAAGAGCACAGGGGCTGTGAGTTGGTCCTCCTGTAATCCCTCAGCTCTGTAGTGAGTGCTACACAAGACCATTGAGCTCATGGGTGCTGGTACAGCAAAAATCAGCCAACATAAATAGGGTGCTTCATAAACTCCTTCCTTTTATGTGCTTCTCATGCTCAGAAACCATTTCAGCAGGGTGACAAGCTTACCTTCAGGTTAATTTCTGCTTTCTTGAACTCATTAGACCTCTTCCAGGATGTTACACTGAATTTCTGTTTACACTTTAAGTGATTTTTTAGAAAACATTTAAATCAAATCTATGATATTAGTTAAGGACAGTCTTTCCCAGATAAAGATCCTGCACGTGGCTAGGTATGGTGGCTTATGCCTGTAATCTCAGCACTTTGGGAGGCTGAGATGGAAGGATCACTTGAGCCCAGGAGTTCAAGACTGGCCTGGCAACATGATGAAACCCTGTCTCTACAAAAAATGCAAAAATTCATCAGGCTAATGTTTTAATTTTCTGTAATCAATCATTTAAACTCAGGGCCCAACCACTTCTAGACTGTTCTATGACATTTTTTAGATTTATATTGGCTGATATTTAAAGAGAGAATGCTTAGATGGAGCCAACCTTCAAAAATGCCCACAAAGAGCCTCATCCCCTTTGCAAATCCAATGCCCAGCCTTAAAAATCTAAAGAATAAATAAACATCAACTTGAGAGGAAATGCCTCTGAGTCATGTATTTCTGAGAACAGGTCTTAACTAAGGTGGCTAGGATGGAGAATTAAGGTAGGAATATGTGATAGCTGGTGTGAGCTGGTCTTTCCTCTGGGCAGCAGGCTCAGGACAAGGCTGGAAACTAAGGTTTGGGTTTCTGTTTAACTGATTTTTTTTTCTTGGCCCGTTATTGTTGTAACCGTCCTTCAATGCTGAGAAAAGAATTCAGAGAGCCAGTATTTCTTTTCTGCTATGAAATATGTTAGCAGAAATATGATGTAATTATGTTATAATTCATATGAAAGTAAAGCCCTGAAGAATTGTAACTGCTGTCCCTTATATTTCTCTCAGGAATTGGTTACCCATTTTTTGAATTCTGTTATTAAAATCAGACTTCAGGGAATACTTTGAGGTTTTGGAAAATTCTAAATAGAATTTACTGTTGTAACTTCAATCATTAAATTCTGTTCTGGAATAGATTTATTTACATCTGAGTGTGTTTCGGTTCTGGTCTAAAACAATTCTTCAATGATACAGCTGGCAGCAAGGGGTAAAGATTGTTAGAGGATATTCATGAGTTTAGACCAAGCAACATCTGAAATAACTTGAGGTATCCAGGTGGCGACAGCACCGGGTCATCTCACTGCGGTCTCCATGACTTCATGTCGAAGGAGCAATTCCTATTTTGGTTGTTTTCTCTGCCAGCCGGTAATGAAATAATGGAAAAACAATTGCCTTGGTTTTGTTAGCCAGTGTCTATTGCCAACCAAACTTCCTGGAAGTTTGTGGGCTCCCTGAGTGAGTCAGCAAATGCTTGCTCCGATGTAACAGGGCTCTTTGAATGAACTATTTCTGAAACAGCCAATTGTGGGAGAGCAGTTGAGACTTTGATGTCTGAGGTTCTCCCATTTCAACACTTGGTATAAAAATTGCAGGCAAGGGGCCTGGTCTCTGACTGCATCAAATGACCAACGGTCTGAGTATGAGGTACATCAGGGGCAGAACAAGAGAAGAGAAAGTACGGTGATGTGGCTGCCCAACAGGAGGTATCTGACAGTTGGTGTGTGAGAGCCCTCGGTTCAGGAAATAACACACAAAAAATGATCCACTGTGGGTCTGTGTGAGTGTGTCTGCATGAGCATTAAAAGCAAAGGAAATAATCTGTTCAGTGATTACAATGAGCCCAGTAGCAGAGGGTTCTACGTTACAGAGTTCATTGAATTTGTGCTTTTATCAATACTTGATAATTACCCACGAATGTCTAGCTCTAATAGAAACCTTTTGGAAGTGGCTTCCACTGGCTGAAGCAGCCCGCACCCGGGACTGAATGGCTTTGGAAATCCCCCCAGCCTTCTCCTGAGTGTCCCCTGCTGATGGGACATTTCCCCACTCAGGCAGGAGAGCAGGCTGCCTGGGAGACCCTTGAGATTCCATCAGATCCCCCCTTTCTCCCCACAGTCGCTTCTTGTTTGGGAGTGGGGGACTCCTCTACTCACGCAGATGTTTCAGCCACATGGAATGGAGCCACGACCTTGGCATGTCACTTCCAAAATTCAAGGATTTTTTTCAAGTCAGGTCAATTGCCTCAGGCACAGTTTTGATCCTGAGACCCCAAGAGACGGTCTGAGGTAATTGCCTGGAGTGTGTGTTGGGCAGGGGGTTTGAAATCCTTCCACTTTTTTATCCTTCTCTGAGAAGGTTTCCGCATACACATTCTGGATGCTGCCGTGGCCTACCAGAGTGCAGCCAGAAACATGATGTCAACCTGTGGCCCTTTTCTCAGATCTTCGCGCATCAGGAACTTGAAGAGCAGGGAGGGGAGGAAGAGACTGGACCTGACTTTAGAATCTTAAAAAATGCCGGGTTATTCTTATCAAAGCTTAAAAGGAAAGAAAAAGCAGCTTATGATCTGAATTGCTGCTGAGAAAAAAAAATGAATTTCTTTAAATCATTTTTATTAAATAGCACCAAGAGTGAATGGCATAGGAAAAAATGTCCTTTTGATGACTTTCTGAGCATTCTTCCTCTGTTTAAACATCTGTGCTTTCCCGACATGCCTGAAATGGTACAACAGCTGTAACTGACATGAGGGAAAAGATATTACAACTGTCACCTGTGTTAACTCCATACGCTGGGTAATATCCTTTCATCAAAGCCAACGGGGCTGCCTGCTTTACCTGCCCAGTGATGTCAGTGAGAGGGAAATTATAAATCTTTTCACAGCTGCCGACTGATAAAGAAATAAACCCACACTTTTGTGTTATATCCACTATAGTTCCTCTTGGCTGATGTTATCACACGGGTACCAAAGAAATTAGTGATGACAGCCCACTTAACGGGTACACGTTGCCAAATATGTGCTTAACATTAAAAGCTACTGAGTGCATATACAGAAGTTCTGTGTTTGTTTTTGTTTAAAAATATACCCAAAGGCGAGTAAGGCCAGATTTAATTATTATATGCTGACATAATTAAAACACCCGGTCTTGCTCTCTCAGCTGAAATGTTTATTACATCAAAATGACAGAATAATTCAAAATATTTGTCTTTTTTTTTTTTTTTTTTTTTTTGGTAGCATGTGACATTGTATTAACAAGGCTGAGCCTAGCTCTTTACAATGGAAAACAGATGTTTGTTCATGGATTAAACTGAGGTGTGTGGACACCAATATTTCTAGATAGCGGTATTGATTCAGGTGGATGATGATTGTTTCCATTGAAGCATTTCTTCCTGATTAGGGTGTTTCAACCCTAATTCTCAATTAGCAGTTTTTTAATATTCCCCCTCCTCCCACCCCCTCAACACAGGAAGTGTTTTCTGATCGGTTGGTGAACAACCTCTAAACAGGGACAAGAACCTGAGCAGAAAACTGCTGAACCCAGAGTGCATTCTGAACATTTCTCAAAATAATAGCTTACATTTGTTTTTTTCTGAGCGCTAACCAAGTGACACTCACTTGTCATCCATCTATGTGTTCCCGCTGGGTCACAGCAGCCTCAACTAACGCAAATCAATTGTTGCCTCTGTATATCCCATTCCCGACCTGGCCCTTCTAGGAGCTTCCACCTTACTGCTAACTGGGGACAGCAAGTTAGTATCTTGTCTCTTCTGAATCCTTTTGGAAGTGTTGTCAGTGGCTAAAGCAGCCCGCACGTGGGACTGAATCACTTTGGAACCCCCCTCAGCCTTCTCTTGAATCAAACAGTTCCATTTCATGTACAGGTCCCATCAGTTTGAAATGAAGCCCTGCCTAGGCTCACACTTGGCCTTTCTGAGTTCTGCCACCACCACCTCCTTCCCAAGCTTGCAGCTAGCTTCATAATGTGGCTTCCTGGGGAGAGGACCAGTGGGACAGAGTCTCAGCTCTGTGTCCAGGGTCCTTGGGTAGCAATGGAACTGCTATGCACTGAATGTTTGTGTTTATATGTTGAAGCTCTAATCCCCAGAGTGACTGTCTATATTTGGAGATGGGGCCTCTAATAAAGTAATTAAGGTTAAATGAAGTCATAGGGTGGGGCCCTGATCTGATGGAATTAGTGTCCTTATTAGAAAAGACTCCAGAGCCTTCTCTGTCTCTGCCTCTGCCTCTGCCTCTGTCTATGCCTCTGCCTCTGTCTCTGTCTCTGTCTCTGCCTCTGCCTCTGCCTCTCTCTGAGAGCATACACGGAAGAGCACACAGTGAGATGATAGCAGCCTACAAGCCAAGAGAAGAGACCTCAGAATGAAACCTACTCTTCCAGCACCTTGATCTTGGACATCTCAACCTCCAGAACTGTGAGAAATCCATTTCTGTTGTTTGAGCCACTCAGCTGTGGGTATTTTGTTATGGTACCTCAAGTCAACTAACATGGGACCCTTGCTGTCCTCAGTGGCAACAGGGTCCCTTGCCCATTCTACTGGCATCTGCTACTCAAGTCTACAGCAGGGAAACTCTCAGCTTGCTGACTGTGCTCCACCTTTGCACTCACAGGGACTATGTGTTCCCCTGAGGCCAGTTGTGGCTCCCATAGACCCAAGGCTCTGTGGTCTACTTTGCAGCCCTGGGCTGCAGGAGGACTCTACTGATGCTGGCAGAATTCTGGGCAAGTTAGGCAACCAGTACCATCAACTACCTTCCCCATCTGCCCCTGTGGTCTACAGGAGCTTCCTGACACCTTCCTGCATGCGCCTTCCTGCATGGAAGGGCATGGAAACCTGCTGGAGAACCAAGCTGGTGGAGGTGGATTTCTCCCCAAGTCACATCCTGAATTCTCTCTGCCCTGGGCATATTGGGCCTCTGGGACCTAGGCCTATAGGCATAGCTCTTGAAATGCTCATGGAACTCCAGAAAATTACTCCCCACTCCCCGACAAGTCCTGGTTTTCAAGACAACTGTGTCATGAAAGATGTTAAGAGACTAGGTTTTAGGGCTTGATGGCCCCTTTTTTATTGTGTGAGATTTCTCCATTACTTTATTTTCTAAGGGAAAAAGTCCCCTGGCTAATGAACAGATGTTCCCTATGCATTTAAAACTCATGCCCAATCCACACTTATTATTCTCAGGAGGGCCCTGGGAGGTAGGCAGCAGGCAGGCTCTGGACTGACTTCCTTTTTTATAGGGGCCAGAGGTGGGTGGGGGTTAGTAATCATTTTTAAAGTCAGGTGCAATTAGAATACGATGATATCAGAATCACTATTTAAAGTCCCTTAAGTGTCATCTTGACGACAGACTAACATATCTCTGTACAGGTCAGCTCACCCAGACAGCTTCCTCCAGCTCTGAAACAGATCGATTGAGCACCAGATGAAGTTGGCATGGATGGGAGATGTGATGTACAAGAGGTATTTCCTTTAAAATATTAGACTCTTACTCAGCATGAGGAGATGGTCATGCTTTGAGAAGCAAGGGAACCATACACAGATTTACATCTCCCATCTGGTTCTGCCTCCAGGGCAGAGGCTGGATTGGAATGATGAGCAGTCATTCAACTGCTGGTGAAATTGTCCTCTCTCTTCCTCCCCAAGCTCATCTCTGAATTAAGAGAAGCATGCACATATGAAGCACTGCCCCTGAATAGTTCCCATTGTACGTGATGAGATGGAGTAAGCCAGAGAACACCTGTAACTCGTGCAGGGTATTTCATGTTGGTGGGTTGGGACTGAGCTTTGAACCACGTCTGTTTCCCTCCTGAACTCTGAGCTCTTATATTGACATCATGCTGCAGATGGTGTACATGTGTCTAAGAATGAAAGATACAGATTTTCAGGTTTCACTAAAATGTTAAGTAATTTTACTGGCCCCAAAGAGCCTTAAATTATAGAATAGGATCCCTCAAAACTTTAGGAAAATAAAATTAGAAAATATTTGCCTTGGAAAGTTGCATCCTTAACAGAATAAGGAAAAATTACCTAGGATTATGATGTAGGTTTATTATGATGTGGGAATCCTGGAGGATGTGATGTTTCCACTAGACTGAAAGCACCCTGGGGGCAGGGGCTATACCATGCTTCTCTTCCCTAGAAATTGGTATCTCTGGGTATCAGGACATTCTCCTCACTCCAGTGTCACCAGCCATCAGGGCTTAGTTTTTCCCTTACATCACCAGCTGTTTCTCACCCTCTTCCCTCTGTGTCTCACTCCATCTAGAAAAGCAAAAATTACTTGAGATCTCTCCCCGAAGTCAAAAGTAATGGGACAGGCAGACCCTCCTGAAATTCTGAGCAGAAATTGCTGCTACATTTGAATCAGATTCTAAGAGGTGAGAAAAGCTTCTTTTCTTTCCAACTTATATTTTAAGTTCAGGGGTACGTGCGCAGGGTGTGGAGGTTTGTTACATAGGTAAACGTGTGCCATGGTGGTTTGCTGCACAGATCATCCCATCATCTAGGTATTAAGCCTGGCATCCATTAGCTATTCTTCCTGATCCTCTTCCTCCTCCCACCCCCAGTGTGTTGTTCCCCCCATGTGTCCACGTGTTCTCATCATTCAGCTCCCACTTATAAGTGAGAACATGTGATATTTGGTTTTCTGTCTCTGCGTTAAGTTTGCCGAGGATAATCGCTTCCAACTCCATCCATATCCCTGCAAAGGACATAATCTCATTCCTTTTTATGGCTGCATAGTATTCCATGGTGTATATGTACCAAATTTTCTTTATCCAGTCTATCAGTGATGGGCATTTGGGTTGATTCCATGTCTTTGCTACTGTGAATAGTGCTGTAATGAACATATGTGTGCTTGTATCTTTATAATAGATGATTTCTATAATATAATATTTCTATATATATAGAATGATTTATATTCCTTTGGGTATATACTTAGTAATATAATAGAATGATTTCTATTCCTTTGGGTATATACTTAGTAATGGGATTGCTGGATCAAATGGCATTTCTGCCTCTAGGTCTCTGAGGAATCACCACACTATCTTCCACAATGGTTGAACTAATTTACACTCCCACCAACAGCATAAAAGCATTCCTTTTTCTCTATAATCTCACCGGCATCTGTTGTTTCTTGACTTTTTAGTAATAGCCATTCTGACTGGTGTGAGATGGTATCCCATTGTGGTTTTGATTTGCATTTCTCTAATGATCAGTGATGTTGAGCTTTTTTTCATGTTTGTTGGCCACATGTATGTCTTCTTTTGAGATGTGTCTGTTTACATCCTTTGCCCACTTTTTAGTGGGGTTGTTTGTTTATTTCTTGTAAATTTGTTTAAGTGCCTTATAGACACTGGATGTTAGACCTTTGTCAGATGGATAGGTTGCAAAAATGAGAAAGGCTTCTTATATACACCTGTGGATCAGTGCCAGTCACATGCCCCAGGCCGTGATTCTTCATCAGTGCTAATGCGTTCTTCCAGTGGACATCTCAGTGTTGACGTGTTCAGAGTTGTGAGGGACTCGAGTGGTGATTAGGCAAAGGAGGAGTTCCTGGCAGCAACAATCTGGGCCAGAAAGTGGAAACAACCTCCTGAATTCTGAACTTTCCAGGTTACATCAATGGAGGTGCTTTACTCTTGACACACACACACACACACGCAAAACTCTACCAGGCAAGGTTTCGGCAAATATGTGTCACAACTGCACTGTGATACAAAGAAGCAAAATTCCAAGTTTATAACTTTCTCATCCTTCTATAGAATACATGCATTTCCCTAAACACATATATTATTAATAGCCCATAAAATATTAACTCCATCTAAAAATGCATTATTAACAACATAATGAGGGCAATACACACATCAGTTTTCTCTAGACACTTTATTTAGAAACCCCAAGCTCTTTTGTTTTTGATATCGGTGAAAAGAGACAATTGTAGAAATGTTTATTTGTAATGATCAAGAAAGTTCATGATCTTGCAGTCAAGGAGTCAACACAGAATCAATAGTTTGGTCCAAAAAGTAAGATTTCAAAGCAAATATTTTTCCCCAAAGTTGAGAAAACACAGAGGTACTGTGAAGCGGCACTCTTTAGAGATGCACTATGTGTTGTTTTGTTTGGTTTTGTTTGTGGGCACTTTCTAAAATGGGATTTAAAGTCCAAGGACCATAATTAGGCCCACCACAAATGATGTTATTGTTGTCTTTAATGTATGGCCTTAAATACATCATAAGAAGGTTCACAGTGACAGTTTACTCATTGCTGCGAGCTTGTGGACACCATTGTCTGCTTTAAAACAATGCTCTGGCTTTGCTCTTTGAAGACAAGACCTGAAAAATCAGCTGTATATATTTTCATAGATCATCAACATTAGAAGGTGCACATCGTAATTCAAATCTCTGAAGAGGAAGAAGGAAGATATTGACTTCAGTCTTCATTTAGTCCTGTTATGGGACTTCCAGACACTGAAAAAACTCATCCCTACAGCCGGCTGGGGCTGGAGGATATTGTCCTGGAAGGGGCAGCTTTCACATATGGTTTGAATTCAATTAGCCAGCTCCTCTGAGAGCCACTAGAGTACCATTTAGGACATTGCTTCTTGAATTCTCATTTGCAGCCTTGCAAATAATTTTCAAAGGTCATTAGACCATAAGGAGTTTTCATTACCCTTCATTCATGTCAACAGCAAACACTTACTGATTGAGCGTCCGCTTGGTGCCCTATGCTAGGTGCTTCCAGGTGCATCCAAAAAGGGATGCAGTACCAAAAATTAAAATGACTAGAAGCAGCAACACATGCAAGGTAAAAATCTTTCTAATAAGAGCAATGGAAGAAACATTTCTACAAATGTTAAGTTGTAAGTCAAATGTTTTTAAAAAGAAAGAAATGACAAATTTGATTAGACAAAAATGAGAAACTGCTTGCTGTGGTCTCAATGTGTCCCCCCAGATTCATATGTTAAACCTTAATTGCCAATGTGAGAGTATTAGGAGGTAGGGACTTTAGGAGGTGATTAAGTCTCTGCCTTCATGAATGGGATTAGTGTCCTTATAAAAGAGGTGCAAGGAAGCTGCCCATCCATTCCACCACATAAGGATGCATCCAAAGGTGCCATCTGTGAAGCAGAGAATGCCCTCACTAGACATCAAACTAGACGTCAAACCTAAATTGGCCTTGATCTTGGGCTTCCCACCCTTCAGAACTGTGAGCAATAAATTTCTATTTTTTATAAATTATCCAGTCTAAGGTATCTTGTTATAGCAGCCCAAACATACTGAGGCACTCTTGAATGTCAAAAGACACTGTAAACAAAATCTAAAAGGCGAATGGCAAAATGGGGCAAATATTTTAAACCATAAAGGGTAAGATCCTTTATGAAAGCATCATATAGCTCAATAAAGGAAAAACAGTCCAACAGAAACATGGTTCTAGAACATAAGCCCTTCACAGAAGAAATACAAATCACTGACAAACATACAAAATGCCAAGAATAGCTAATATTTAAAGAAATACAATAAAAATAATGAAACATTTAAGCCTGTCAAATTTTCCTCTTCTTTTTCATTCTTTTATTCTTTTTTTTAAGATTCAAAGCCATTAGTGAAAGCACATGAAACACTGTGAAGTGGAGTTGGAGGTGTGGGTCATTGCCTGCCTGTTCATGCCCTGTTCTAGGTAATCTGTCCTCTTCCCAGCCTACCCACCCATTACTTCTCTGACCTACATTCACCATGGAGAGCAGCTCATCAGCAAGGGCCCGGAGTGTGGGGCCATACACTCTAGCAAAGCAAAGGCTCCCGGGAGCTGAGTGAAAGAACTCAGAGCCTTGCAGAGAAGCTACTCGCCCACTAACCAGAGGTTGGAGCAGAGGAGATGGCTGCAGAGACAACACAAACAGACATAGCACCTGGGCTTTGTAGGTGGGCAAGGCCAGGCTGTGCTTCCTCCAATTGGAGGCACTGAGCTCCCCCAACAAGCCTACAATGGACCCTGCATCTCACCTGAGCTGCTTTGAGCTGGGCTCTGTTTTAGCCACTGACAGAGCCGTGCTCCTGCATTGCTAGGGGTACAGCACATTGGTGGAACTTTTCCAGGGCACGTGGCAATTTGTATTAGCAGCTTTCAGTTGGGACTTGTTTTTCAACTCAGCAATTCCCAGTAAGGGAATTTATCAAAGATATGACTAAAGATTTGTGTCCAGGGACACTTACTGAAATGTTATTTTTTACTAGTGAAAAATTGGAAACAACTTAAAAGCCCCGCAGGAAGGAAATAGTTTCTCTCCATAAGATGGTATACAAAGGTCATGGTAACATACCCACGGTGTGGTCTTGCAAAGCCTGCTGCTGAAAAAGCGAAATAATATGAACCCTAAACTGGCAGAAGATGATGCTTTTATGCATAAAAAATACTGAAAGTGTGTCATCTAAAATCTATTAATCTTTTATTTTGAAATAATATCACTTGTATAGGTAAGTTGCAAAAACAGTACAAGCAGTGCTCATGTGTCTTCACCTCAGCTCAACAATTGTTGACACTTCGCAATATTTGATTTATTGTTCTCTCTCCAACATACACATTCACTCACATATAATTCTTACTGCATGACTATAACAATTTTACACGATATATACATATATAATATGTATGTATATTAATTATATACCTTATATAGTTTTATATAATATTGTATATTATATATAGTTTATATATGTGTGAACATATATGTTATTCAAAATGTAACTATGCATGTTATTTAAAATCACATGCATTCTTTTTCTGAACCATTTGATGGTAAGTTGCTGAGATCATATGCTTTTACCCCTCAACAGTGACCTTCAAATGTTATTTATATTTTTTGCCTCTTTCGTTATTCTGTATTTCCCAAGTTTTCTATCTTTGTAATTAGATAAAAATAATAACATATGTTATCTCAAGAAGTAAATCACAACTGTTTACTTCTGAAATTCTTTAAGTAATTTAAAAATTACGGTCTAGACAATCATAAGTTGATATATTCGTTTGAAATAAACTTAGAAATACATATGTTAAGCTTTAAAGATGTACATTTCTTTTGAACAAATAATCCTTCTGGGACTCTAAGAAATTATTCTAAAATTGCAAAATGGCAAGATGAACAAAATGTATTTACAGTATTCATTTAAGAGAAAAAAATGTCAATAGTCCAGATGTCTAACAACAGAGAAATGGTTATGAAAACTAGCACATCCTTCTAAAGAAAAAGTGTACGTCCATAAAAATGGCACCTGTGGCCAGGCACAGTGGCTCATGCCTATAATCCCAGCATTTTGGGAGGCCAAGGCGGGTGGATCGCTTGAGCCCAGGAGTTCAAGACAAGCCTGGCCAACATGGCAAAAACCCATCTGTACTAAAAATACAAAAATTAACCAGGTGTGGTGGCAGACACCTGTAATCCCAGCTACTCGAGAGGCTGAGGCATGAGAATCACTTGAACCCAGGAGGCAGAGATTGCAGTGAGTGGAGATGGTGCCACTGCACTCCAGTCTGGGGGACAGAGTGAGTGAGACTCTGTCTAAAAAAAAAAAAAAGGCGCTTGTGAAGAACTCATTGCCACCAGGAAATACATACCTACACTATGGACATGGGCAACCCTCACTGAGGGTTTGGGTGGGAGGGTGTGTGCACCACAGTGATCCTAAAAGCCTCAAGTAGATCCCTTGAGAAAGCCTCCCGGAACGTGAAGCCATCTGCTCTGTGAGCCAGACTCATCTTTCCTGTCATGAACATCTGAGTCCACAGAGAGCTCTGGGGTCCCAAGCATCACCCATTAGGGCCCCCCTCTAATAGGGGCAGTGAGCACATTGGGACTCCTCAGGAGCCAAGCGAAGATCTTTCTTCCCCCCATTCCATGTCCAAGGCAGACCTCATGACCAATGGCAGTCTTCCTGACTACAACACCCAGGTAAAGCCTCAGAATCATTCTGGACACAGCATTCCCGGATGGAAGGAACCCATGAAATAAATGTATGTGTCGCCTGGGCCAAGCCTGCAGGTAGAAGTGGAAGCTGGGGAAGTAGGGGCTCAGTGGAGGGCCTGCTGGCAGTGACTGAGAGCCATTAGCACCCTGATCATGGAGCCTCACCTCCAAAAAAGGCCAATTTTCAGGAACAATGGTTACTGACCTGGAAAAAGCATTTATTTTTAAAATGTGTGATTGGTCATGATTTCATTTTCATTTCACTGGAGGCTTACATAGCCTCAATGATTGCCCCAGGTTTCTTCTCAAGGCTGCTTTCATGACCTGAAAGATGTAGCACCCTTTGGGCGTGGGGTAGTAACTCTCCCAGAGTCCTAAGCAAAGGCAGGCCTCACCTCTGTGTAGTGCAAGTTCAGATATTCATTAACATATCCTGACACAGCTGTGACTTTAAAAGGTAGGGTGCTGTTTTTTACCAAGATCAGGACAGAAGCTGGGATATAGGCTGAGGCCCAGGACAGATGCTGGCATGCAGGCTCTAACTCCTGATCAGGCCAAAGGAACCAAGTTGATCTCTCCCACAGAGCAGAAGCAGACTTGGGGACATGGCTCTGGTCGAGGCCCATCCAGGACATGATGGAATTGGGCAAATCTAATATGATGCATCCGATCTTACCAAAAAAAATCATTTCTAAGGTGAATGCAACCATAATTGCTACTTGAAGATAAAATTATTTAAAATAGCAATATTCTCTATGCTGAATGCACAATTGCAGCATTAGAATCCTCAGGGGTGTCTCTCTCTGTAAGTTCCGATAGGAAAGATTTAGAAACCACAAGCCTCTCCAGGATTTGCAGGGCAGCCCTATATGTCAGGCTGCTAGACCCAAGGGGTGAGCCGGCAGAAGGCAAAAAGAGACACGATCCCCAGGAATAAACCTCCAACTGCAAGTTTTAACTTAAAATCCTATTTCATTTATACCAAATGAGATCTGCAAGTAAGTGACATTTTAAAGGTTCCAGTCTTGCAGGAATAACAAAGACAACCATTATGTTGGAAAGAGCAGCTGCTCTTTGATGTTTTAAAGGGCAGCGACAGAGTGCCCAGGTGGAATTAGGATTGGATTAAGAGGCGAGTTCAGGGAAGAGGCTGAAAGAAAGGGCTCTACAGTTTCAGACGCAGGTCTGCAGACAGCTTGGCACGTAGAAATAGACAACACACTCGGGCCCCAGAGAAAGGCAGGGCCACAGTCCACTTCCCTGCTTAGGAAGATGCAACTAGGGTTGGGGGACAGAAGGAGATGGATGAAGAGGGTTTTGTTCAACTTGACTGATCCCCACTAGTTTGAAGTCAAGAGTAGAAATTACTGAATTGTTCCAGGAGATAACATCTTTGAACTATTGTGAACAGAGAGAGACCCTGTTGATCTATCTTCTACTGGGGAAAGAGCAAAAAAAAGTGACTCGGAGGTTAACTTTCTTGGCAAAGCTGGGACCTCTAAGAGAGGTCCTAAGATCATTTGCCTGTCTTATCTGTGTCCCAGAAGACATGAATGAACTCCCCACCCAACCCCATCCACTGCCCATTTAAGCAACTCCTTGGAATTCAAGTTTTTAAAAGAAAATCCAGCTCGGAAAACACCCCGTGGATTCATGGTTTCAGAATGTGTAAGGATGGCACATTGCACCTGACAATATCTGTCCGTATGCCACAACTTCCTTATAAGTTGGTAACAATTAAAAGTTCTTATTCTGTGTCAGTAAGTCCCAGTTCTACAGCAAAAGATTAGAAGGATTTCCATTTTCCCAAAAGGCTCCCAGGTAATGACTATTTTGATGCTATTGTCATTGGAATGTGATGTTTCTGGTGTTGAAGTCTTGTTCTAGGAAAATCTGGTTTGTGCAATTCTTTCCTGGAGTGGAGATTGCAGCTCTCTTTCAGAGGGAAGTCGTACGTCATTTGTCAAAAAGGAATCCCCTGAAGGAAACAGTGACCAAACCCAGATAAGAGGATGACCTTTGGGAGGGGGCTTACCAATCACGTCGGCGTGGCGGTGGTGAAGGTCATCTGCGGTCTGACCCAGCTCCACACTTCTCCTTCTCCTCCTGGGCTCCTGCTCTTACCTAGGGGTGTGAACTGCCGCTGCAGGGACTGTGCTCTGGGCTTGTTCCTCTGTGTCTTGGTCCATACTATTCCTTCTACTGGGAAAGCCCTTCTAAGGGTCTTTGCCTACTGAACAAGACCTCCTCTCCTCCAGGAAGGCGTTCCTGACCCCATCACCAAGTTTCCACACCCCATGTGACTTCTACAGAAACACTACCAAGATCTGATTAAAAATATATTTTTAGAGACAGAAAAGGCAATATATTGACATGGGAAACTGCCAATATCTGTTCAGTACAAATTCCAAAAATCAGCTATCAAAAGTATGTACAGTGTGATTTCAATTGGGCTAAGGTAGCTAAATACATAAAAATACATCTGAACTAAAATGTGATTATCTAGGGATAATAAAAGTATGGATGGTTTTTGCTTTGTTCTTTGGGCTTTTACATAGTTTCTAACAATTTTATGATGAAGGCCAGGCGTAGTGGCTCACGCCTGTAATCCCAGCACTTGGGGATACTGAGGAGGGCAGATTGCTTGAGCTCAGAAGTTCAAGACCAGCCCGTGGAACATGGCAAAACCCTGTCTCTACAAAAAGTACAAAAATTAGCCAGGTGTGGTGGTGTGTGCCTATAGGCCCAGCTACTCGGGAGGTTGAGGTGGGAGGATGGCTTGAGCCTGGGAGGTGGAGGTTGCAGTGAGCTGAGATCGTACCACTGTACTCCAGTCTGGGCGACAAAGCCCCAGATCTTGTCCCCTGCCAAAAAAAAATTATAATGAACATTGCATTCTATTTTTATTGCTGCTATCACAAACAAAACAACAGGCATTTGTAATTTTATATTTCTGCAGGTCAGAAGTCTGATGTGCGTCTCACTGGAAAAAAAATGCAGGTGTCAGCAGGGCAGGGCTATGCTCCTTTTTGAGGGCTCTGGGGATGCATCTGCTCTTGAGCTCATGCCAGTGGTTGGCAAAAATTCAGTTCTTGAGTCATACATTCCCTTGAAGTTGCTGTTTCCTTGCTGGCTGTCAGCAGAGGGCCTTTCACAGCTTTTAGATGCCACTCAGATACCTGGGCTGATGCCCCCTTTCTCCCTTGCCAAAGCCAGCAATGGTGAGTCAAGTCCCTCTGAAACCTCAAATCTCTCCTGCCTCTTTGTCCCTCGAATCTCTTTGATGGAATCTTTTCCATCCTATTCTACTGGGTCATTGAGCCCACTGGATAATCCTAGGTAATCCTCTTATTTTAAGGTCAGCTGATATTAGCAACCCTAATTCTCTTTTGCCTTATAACTGACATATTCTCAGGTACACCATAAGATCCTAATGTCAAAACCCTACCTACCACAAACATTCATTTTTAAATAATAATTTTAAAAAGTCATTGAAAAAGAAGCCAATTTAAATAAAGTGAAGGAGTGTCTGCCATATTTTGGCCTTTAACAAAATAAACAGTAGTCCTCTACAAATAGCTCACCATTTCTGTGAATGTCATAATTTTCTAAGAAACCTCTGGCTTCTTGAACTCTCAAACACAATTCCAAATCCCTTGACAAAATTTTCTTCTATTTTTATTATTTAAAAATGAGCTTCATTTTTCTGATTTCAAATGGTGTGTTTGTTTTCCTGCATGGCCACGATGTCCCCATCCCTGTGTGCACAGGCCTTTTGCAGAATGGCTTTGGGGCATTTCCATTAAGAGGCAGAGTCTCCCCTCCACCCTCTCAAGCCTGGCATGGCACGCAGATCATTTTGGCCAATGGACAGGAGCCAACGTGATGCAGGCAGAGGTGTGAAAAGAGCATTCACCTTAGGACTTGCCCCTTCCTCCTGCTCTTTGGACCCCCAAGACCACCAAAAAAGAGGCTTGGGCTGGCCCCTGGGAGAATGAGAGATGACATATCATGAAGATACCAGTCCCAGCTCAGGTCCTTGGACCAACCAACCTGCCAAAGCTAGAAATGTGAGTGCTGCCACAACACGAGGGCATCTTGAGTCGGCCTAGCTGTAGGCTGACCTCAAGACCTACCACCTGGCCTAGACCGAAGGATCAGACCCAAGGTCCCTTAGAATTGCGAGAAATAGCAAGTGTTTCTTGTTTCAAGCCATTAAATTTTAGAGTAATCTGTTAAACAGCCAAGGCTAACAAATATGTTTTAAGAAACACTCAAAAAAAATTTCATAAGAAAACAAAAGTCAGCCACAATTCCATCAACCCAAAATAACCAGTGTGAATATTTTGGTGTATTTTCTATGAATTTTTGTATTTAGTTACATAGCTAGAGAGAACGAGAGACACAATGATCAACAGAAGATGATAGAAACATACACAGAATTTCTATGACATTTTGTTGAATTCTTGCCTTTCCCACTCTCTAATAAGCATGATTTTATGTCATTAATTATTTCTAGAAGTATGGCTTTCATTGACTTGGTAACATCTTTCAAACACTGTGATTTCCCTAATGGTCACTTTACTAAACAATGTCACCTGTATTAGCTCTGTACCTATAAATTCAAGCACTATAAATGTTCAGTCTAATTGAGTTTAAATGAAACAAATTAACAAATCTTTACTGGCCATCTTACGTCTGAACAACTGACTAGAGCTTGGGTTTGGTTGGTCCAATTTGGCCCTGGAAGCAGGAAGGAGTTCTTGTTACCCTGGGCTTCCTGTGAAATGCATGCTTTCCTTGGTTCCAGGACCCGGCCAGAGTGAACAGGAAGAGCAGCTGATCACCACCTCTGCTGCGTGGATCCCCATCTTGGGCAGTGATTCTTCCTCTGTGTACCTGTATCCACTAAACCCCCAGCCTTGCTCACCATGGGCCCCAGACCTAGGTGGGCAGACAGGTGGGGCAGCCTCTTGCAGTGACTCATCCTAGGCTGATATCTAATAGGAAGGCCTGGGTTATCTGGAGAGAACAGGCCATTTCGACTGTAGCAGGCTACTTCATGTTTAGATTTGTTCACATCTGAGTCCCAGGAGGATTGGGGACTGCAAGTGTGACCTGTCATGCCACCACTCGTGTCAATTCCAAACAGCATGGTTCAAAAGCCACACGCAAATCCACAGGGAGTCCAGCCCTTCCTTTTAAGGCTCTAAATCGTAACACCCAGGAACCAGCACCCTATTTTTTGGAGTCCTCCATTTCTAATTCTCTCCACCCCAACTGTCCTCTGCCCCCAAATAAGGCACCTGTTAACTCACCCCTATTCCCCAGCACCCTAGCTCCCTCCCCACTCCCAGCTTTTGCTGAAGTAACCGCAACCTATTGTCATGGGCTTCCAGCTTCACCTCTCTCATGCTGGCCTTTCTCCCGCCCTCCTCTGCCCATCCCTCCTCTTGCAGCACAAAACCCAGGAATGTGTCTGGAAGAAACAAACTATCCCCAGTAGGTTGGAGATACACGGGCTCTTCATACAGAATTTTTTTTCCCTTGGGGTAGGCAGGGAGGTAAGTATGAGAATGCTAACAATGCTCCCACAATAATTTTTTTTTCAGCCCAAGCGGACAACTGCTATCTTCACAAAAATTCCAAGGAGACATGTGGAAACAAGGCAGTCTGATTGGGGTCACGTATCACAGTTTGACGTCAGTGTCCAGCCCTGGCCATCTGGCCCTTCCAGGGTTTCCGGTGCACAGCTTTAGGAAGATGGGGCTGAGGGCTCTGTTAGCTGGGGGTCGGGGAAGGGGGAGGTTAAGGGCATTTGCGCAAAAGCACACATGTGACTGTCCTAGAGGCAACCAGGAAGTAAATGACTGAGTCTTGTGCCTTCATGTGGGCACAGGACTAGTATAGAAAATGCAGGAAAGTGGTCGGGTGCCGTGGCTCTCGTCTATAATCCCAGCACTTTGGGAGGCTGAGGCGAGCAGATCACTTGAGGCCAGGAGTTCGAAACAAGGCTAGCCAACATAGTGAAACATGTTTACTAAACATGTTTACTAAACATCTTTACTAAAAATACAAAAATTAGCCAGGCGTGGTGGTGAGCACCTGTAATCCCAGCTAGTCGGGAGGCTGAGGCACAAGAATTGCTTGAACCTGGAAGGTGGAGGTTGCAGTGAGCTGAAATCATGACACTGCACTCCAGCCTGGGTGACAGGGCTAGACTATCTCTCAAAAAAAAAAAAAAAAAAAAGGCCAGGCGTGGTAGCTCACGCCTGTAATCCCAACACTTTGGGAGGCCGAGGTGGGTGGATCACAAGGTCAGGAGATCGAGACCATCCCGGCTAACACTGTGAAACCCCGTCTCTACTAAAAATAGAAAAATTAGCCGGGCATGGTGGTGGGCACCTGTAGTCCCAGCTACTCAGGAGGTTGAGGCAGGAGAATGGTGTGAACTGGGGAGGCGGAGCTTGCAGTGAGCCAAAATTGTGCCACTGCACTCTAGCCTGGGCAACAGAGCGAGACTCCATTACAAAAAAAAAAAAAAAAAAAAAAAGGAAAGAGTCAGATAAAGGCAGCAAAATGCAGTCTCATTCTCACCCCCAGGCTGCTGGTGTGACTTGAAGAAACCCTGGTGAAACTAGACTTACATTTGTCCCAATTTCTTCCATCGCTTTCTCATAGCTCCACTTTTATGACACCCAATCTCTTATTCTTTCTTTTCATCCTGCAGCACCCTCTGCATATAGAAAAGCTCATAAGTCACTCACAACCAGAGTTGCTGATGTCAGTCCGCTGGTTGAAATCATTTTGCGGAAGTTCAATGAAAGCCAAATATTTGTCTGAAAGACGGGCTTTTCAGTTTAATTGCCGGTGGTTACAATTATCTCCACAGGCACTCAGGTTATTTTAACCTACCGGTGAATTCTCAATCCACCATTACACAAATGTCAGCCCTTACTGTGGACGTGTCTATTAGAGAAATTTAAAGTAGCATCTCCGTGATAACGCGCCTCTCTGGGCGTGCACTTGGACCTTGAGGTCGGTGCTAAGAGTTACCGGAGGCAGAGCCAGGGCCAGGCAGGCCCATTTGCATCCCATCAAGCCTCCACACAGAGAAGATTGCTGGTCTTGGCAAGTATTAAAAACACAGAGTTTGTAAATGCTGTTTTCTGTGATCATGGCAATATGGTGGCCGAGAGGGAGAGGTGGACCTTTCAAAGCAGATTTGTGCGATCTAAGCTAAGTGCCAATCACAGCGGCTTCCTCCTGGCTGCTGAGTCCTGCTCCTTTGCACCTCCAGGCCCCGTGCGAGTGAAGCCTTGGAGATGGAAAATATTTCCCAGTCCCAGAGAGTTCTCTGAATTTCAGGCAAAATAAATTATCCCTATGTGTTACAGCTATGGAAATAGGTTCACACGATCCAAAGAATTTAAGTGTTTAGTAATACCAGGTCCTACCTGGTAAGTAAGTAGGTTTTAAGCTTTTAAGAATATTGATTGATCAATTAATTGCTCCAGTCATTCAAATATTGCTTAAGCCAGGCCCTGTGAATAAACACCGGAATCAAAAAAGTAAGACACTGCGTCTGGCCTGGGGGAATTTAGATCCTAATGAAGAGACACAAACAGGAAACAAATGATTCTGCTAGGGGTGATAAGAGCTGTAGCAGAGACATGGAGAAACTGCTGTGAGAGCCAGAGGAGGCAGAATTAATTCTGCAGAAGGACACAGGACATCTCCGAGGAGGTTTCCAAGACAGGGCGATTCCAGAATGGCTGAAATAGTGGCAACCCCAGTATCCCTGTGAATATGAAGAAACTGGGGCTTCCACATTGTTCCAGTGGGAGGGACAGTTGGTATAATTGTGTTGGAGACTCTTTGGCAGTCACTCACTGAAAGTAAATATATGCTGATCCCATGACCCAGCAATCCCGCTCCTGGGTTTACACCCAAGATAAGTGTGTGCATATGTCTATAGAAGACATTTATCAGAATGTTCATTGCAGGTTTATTCATAATAGTTAAAAATCAGAAGCAACCCAAATCTCTATCAAATAGTAGGATAAATAAATAAATTCAGGTATATTCATACAATGGAATATGCAGCAATGAAAAAGAATAAACTACCGCCACATGCAATAACATGCATGAATCTCACAGACATAAAGATTAGTGAAGGAAGCCAGACACAAGGAACTACCCACTATGAGGTCAGCTTGTCTGTGATGATGGAAATTAGTGTAGTTGATAGCTATGGGGAGATGGTTTTGACAAGGGACACAAGGAGTGGAGGTGCTGGAGTGTTCTGTATCTTGATCTGGGTTGCAGTACAAGCATTGCAAATATGAGCAAAACTCATGAAGCCATATACTTAATATGCATGTACCTTACTGTATGTATGTGATAATACAATTTTTAAGAGTCAAAAAGCAGCTAACAAATACACAAACAGAATGCCATTACTTAATACTCTAGGACACCTAAGGATCTCCAACTTCGCAGGAATTATGAATAATCTGCTAGATAAAAACGTTTTATTCTTAAATGTCCTCGTGGGGAAGGGTAGAAAGAGCACAAACCTAGACAGAGACTGACATGGGATTGACCCCACTCATGGCACTGTGACCCTGGGAAATGCCTCTGAGACTTCACTTCCTGAGTTTTTTAATTGGTGATAATAAGGCTTAAGCTATAAACACCTGGAATCATCTAATATAGCATCTCTGCACATAAAAATTGGATCAATAGTGGTCAAAGCAAATATGTCCGTGTTTTCTACAGTGACATTCACATTTTAGGCATGAGAACCTATTTCAAATTTTTTCCAATGAAACTTTAAAAAATTTATAATTATGAACATCATTTTTAAGCATATAGAAAAGCAGGGAGAACATTGAATATGACTCTAATAAACCATCAATCCAATTGAACAGTTGTTAACATTTTGTTATAATTGATATACTATTTTTCTGAATTAGTCTTTTTTAAAGAAACCATCTTATGGAAAGATTGAAAACATTAAAGAGAGAGAGGAGTATGGTGAACTCTCATGTACCCGAATCCCAATAATTATGAAGCCATGTCTAATCTTATTTCAGTTATATCCCCACCTATTTCCCCATCTCCTACCCTAGAATTATTTAGAAACAAATCTCAAATATGACATCATTACATGCACAAATATTTAAGTACGTGTGGTTAGGTCTCTTTTAAAACATAACCACAAGATAACTATCATATCTTTTAAAAATTAACAATAGCTTCTTAATGGTAAATATCAAGTTGATATTCATATTTCTCCATTTCTCTTGTAAAACATGTTTACAGGTTGTTCAAATACTGCATGCTGCTGCTATTTTTCAAAATTCCTTTTGAATCCATAGATCCCCCTTCTGAGTTTTCTTGCAGTTCATTGTTAAACCAGGTTGCTTGTGCTGTACATCAATGCTTCACACACTTTAGCATAGAAAAGAACCCCCTGGTAACTGTGTTAAAATGCAGGTTCCTGGGGCCCAACCCCAGAGAGTCTGATTCAGTAGGTCCAGGCCAGGGCCTGAGAATCTGCATTTTTAACAAGCTCCCAAATGATGCTGATGCTGGTCTATAGACCCAAGTGGAATAGCGCCACTCATTTCCCACAGTGCAGATTTAGCTAGTTGCACTCCTGGGGTGTCTTTAAACGTGCTTTTCTGCTCCTTACATATTTTTAAGTCACCTTGGCTAGATCCGTATGTAGGATTGTATACTTTCATCACGAGGCTTCACCTCTGGCCAGTAAGTAGCCAGAAATGATCATCCCTAGATCTTTTATTTCAGCAGAGGTTACAATATGGTAATTCCTAAATCTACCGTTCCTTCTTCACATATTACCTGGCTTAATTCAACAAAAAGAGACTTTCTCTCATCAACTATTTGAATACTCTCAGATAGAGTTGATACACAAAAGTCAGGATAAATATTTGAATCTTTCTTTTTATTAACCCATTTTCAAAATAATGGCTTGGTTCTCCAGCTTCCTGAGCAATCAAAGAGACATTTGGTTTGTTTGCCTGTTTTTTGACTTATCCTAATGAACTCATGAATACAAACATATTTGGCATGTTTCAATAAATTAAGTTATTGTTTCTGTTCAAATTGTCCCATCTTTGACTAATGGGAACTTAGGTTAGCTCATGTGTCCTTTTGACACGACTCTAGTGATCTTTGACAGCTTCCTTTCTTTGGACATGACAAGATATTATAGCTCACCTTATATATTTCCTGCCCGAGACCCGGAATCAGTCATATCTCCAAGGAGCCCTGGTTGCATTTAAGGGGAAATGGCAGAGAGATCACAATCTAGGCACTAAAAGCACCATTATTAATGGGTTGGTCATTGTTTCCAGACCCTTTCAGTGCACAAAGCTAGAAAATAGGTTTTATTTTTCTAAAACAAAATATGTCCTGAGTTTATACGAATACTTTCAATTAGAGTTTAAGGGGTATTTTACTTGATCTCATCAACCTTAAAACCCAGAAGAACGACTCTAACCCTATAGCCAATAATAGGATTGTTAAAAACCATTGAAGTTGTTTTTTCTTTTTTATGTTCTTTTTGTTTTTAGGGCATGTCTCACTAAGGATGTACAATGAAATTAATGTTTTTAAGTCACATGAAATTGTCTCTTTCTTTGTGGACATGCCACAAATCAATAGTTATGTTTATTCCATTTTGGTTTTGATGTTTAGGAACTGATTTTTTAATATTTCAATTTGTTTCATAATTATGTAAAAATATTTATGTGGTTTCAAAATCAAATCTACAAACCGAAGCATATTTTGAGGTATTTGACCTGTTCCTTTTTCTCTCTGTCATATCTCTTCATCCCCTTATATGAGATAATTTTTAAAAATATGTATGGTTTATCTTTTCATTTAAAATCAATGTATTAACAGTACATGTATAATGTTATACCCACACACATATATTTATATCACAACTTCCTGGATAAATGTTGTATTACATATAATTTTATTATATTACATATTATATTATATACACTTTTGCCCACTTAGCTTTTGAGACCATTTTATATTGTCAGCCATTTCTATACTGAATAGTAGTTCCATTCTTGGCATTCATTAAGAAAATATATAAGGACAGTGCATTTGGTCGCACTTTTAAATAAATTTGTTAGTCCTAATGCATAGATGTAGAATTGGAAAATGCTACTCCATGTGTCTATTCTGCCTGCAATAAATAATACTCGGTGCAAATCTTGATTTGAATTGCCTGGATAATCAGGAACCACAGGATAACTACTATTTTTCCCCCTTTTAAGTTTTGGAATAATTCTAGATTTACATAAAAGTTGCAAAGTCAGTACTGAGAGGTCCCCCATATCCCTTCACCCAGGCTCCCCTATCATCAACATCTAAAATAACAGAGTACATTTGTCAAAACTAAGAAACCAACATTAGTATATTGCTGTTAACTCCAGACTTTACTCAGATTTCACTGTTTTTTTCGCTAATGTTTTTTTCTGTTCCAGGAGTCAGTACAGGATACCACATCGTATTCAGTATCTTTCCATTTTTAATCGACCTAAAAATTGATCAATGCTAAGGAGAACTCCCATTCTGTGGGCAGTAAATGACAGAAACCAAGTGGTTAACTAGTGGTAGGATAATCACAGGATTTAAGTACACATTTGGGTAGAATTGACTTTTACAAGAGGCATTATGGTTTATGGAAAGAAAATGTAGATTCTAGAATTAGGCAGTCCTGTGTTTGAGTCCTAGTTTGGGACTTAGTAGTTTTAAGGTTTTGATTATTTGATATCACTGAGCCTTCATTTTTCATCTGTGAAACTGAAATATACTTCACAGGGCAATAGGGAAGTTTATAAATAACATATGTGAAGTGTTTGGCTGTAATTCGTGCTACTTCAATGATAATTGCCATTATCATAGCATCTTGTTGGGCAGCCTTATTACCCAGGCTTGGGAGCCGGATGTCGGGTCATTTGCTAAGCAGAACACAACTCTCTCATTAAACAGATATGTAATTTTTATTCCTCCAGTTTACTATGGGGTTACAGCTCAGATATGCAACCTCTGATTAAAGTGACACTAAGCAGGAGGAGACGTTTAGAGGGCCATTTGCATCTAAATCTACCATGACTCATGTAAAAATTGCCTGGTTTCTGTGTGTAAAATGAGGTTTTCCACCAACATGCATTGACATTACCCCGCAGGTATTTTACCAGAAAATAAGATCTAATAAATTATACGTATTATTGGTTTTGAACATATATATTTATATTTAGTTTTGAAGTACTGTTGACACTGCTTAAAGTACTTTCTGATGAGTTTAATTTTTTTTTTTTTTTTTTTTTTTTTTTGGGTGACAGAAAACAAATGCTCCTTTCTGGAAAATTACTCCGGCCTTGATTTCTGCAAGTGTAAGTGTTCATGGGTGCCTATGTATGTGTTTTAGCCTCTTCTTCTTTTGCAGGGATACAAAAGACTTTTGTGTCACTTTCCGAAATAGAACTTGAAAGTAGGTCAGTAAGAGAGCTGTAAAATAGGTCAATTGCCATAAATCTAGGCAGAAGAAAGAAATAGCATTCAGCTCTAGAAAGATTTCATGTTTAGACCTCTGGTGCCAGTTCTGCTAAGGCTAATTTAAATGCTAGAGGACCATTTGGGATACAAGGGTGACACCAGACACTCTACGGTACCATCGCTGCCTGCATCTTCTTTTTCCAGGGCAGAGATCACGGCTGCTGGTCATCAGGACCAAGTGGCAGATTTAAGCCTGATGTCATTAGGAAGCCCAGCATGGGGTTGAGGGCAACATTCTGCTTGGGGATGAATAAGCAGGATGCTTTCTCCCCTCCCGGGGTAGGTGAATAAGCACTGGTGTTGAATAGCAAAACCACATTATTGGGTCATGCTTCTGGTATTTCAGTGCAGTGGAATTGGACATGGAATCCTATTCCGTAACCCCCCCACCCAGAGTGATGCTGCAGTTCCTGCTCTGCTGCTGGAAAAGTGCCTAAAAGGCTCAGGCTGCAGGAATGGTTTTTACCTGATTTAACAGTCTCCCCTTTAATGACAATGTTGTGTCCTCATCACTGGGGGCCACTTTTCCATGCACGAGACTGTCTATATCTTACCCCCAACAGAGACAGCATTTTCCTGATGGTGCAGGATTTTGATTTCTCAAGACTCAATTTTGTAAGAATTCTTGGCACTCTACCAGGTGGAAGGGGCTCTCTAATATACGAGATTGTAATTTTTGAAAAACCATCAAATCTGGTGTTGTGACCGAGCCTCTTCCATGTGACTTTCTGAGTTATTACCAACACACATTTCTGGTTTCAGATTATTCTGACTCATACTCATATTTATTTTTTCCATTGTTGGCAATATCTCCAACTAACCACAATCCTTATGTATTGTCTGATTACCAGAACAAAACACAGTTTGAGGTTGTTTAGAGCCTTAAAAGAGTTTTATTTTGTTTCTATTAAATTTTAAAATAGTACCAGAAGTAACAGACTTAGTTAAAAATCAAAGATTTTCAAAAATAAAACATGTCCCAGTACAGATTGCTAGCTCTGTGAAAATCAGTTCAAACTTGATTTGCAATGGTAATGAGCCTTAACTGGAATAATTAGGGAGGTTATTGGAAAAATAGTTTGTGAGAGAAGTGAAATATTGTCCACTTATTGTCTTGAACCTCAGCAATAAATACACTTACATGGAATCCCTGTTCTTAAGCCTGGATTGGGAAACTATATAGAGAGAAAAATTCCTAAAGACTCAGATGGGAACATGGTCACACACACTGGTTCGTTTATCCACTTAACCAGAAATTCCTGTGCCTTCTCTTTCCCAGGCACTGAGCTTGGCATGGACAATAAGAGTGAACAAGACGGGGTTACCTCCAAGGGGATCCCTGTCTCGCAAGGCAGACAGGCTTGCCCAGCAATAATTATACCACCAAGCATTAAGCCTCATGCTATCAGCGGATACACAGAACTGTGGGAGCACAAAATGAAATGTTCACTTTGCCTGAAGAGGTAGAGAAGGCATCACAGAGGAAATGGTGCCATTCTGGAACTTGAAGGATAGATCCTCTACGGAGTGGAAGAGGAGGGCATTCAGACAGTGGGAGAAGCACATGGAAAACCATGACGCGGTCAACATTTTGCAAAAGTCAAGTGGTGCCATGTGACTGGAGGATGGTGCTGTGTCAGGTGGCAGGAAAGAGAGGAGCCTGGGAGTGCTGACTGTGATCTGTATTAGTCCGTGCTCATGCTGCTAATAAAGACATACCCAAGATTGGGTAATTTATAAAGGAAAGAGGTTTAATGGACTCACAGTTCCTCATGGCTAGGGAGGCCTCACAGTCATGGTGGAAGGTATATGAGGAACAAAGGCATGTCTTACATGGCAGCAGGCAAGAGAGTGTGTGCAGGGGAACTGCCTTTTATAAAACCATCAGATCTCATGTGACTTATTCACTATCATGAGAACAGCATAGGAAAAACCCACCCCCATGATTCAATTACCTCCCACTGGGTCCCTCCCATGACATGTGGGGATTATGGGAGCTACAATTCAAGATGAGATTTGGGTGGGGACACAGCTAAACCATATCAGGACCAACCCCCAATTGCCTTGTATGTCTCATGAAGTAGATTCAATATATTTCTGAAGACAATGAGGACCCATGAAAGTTTTGTCAGATTTCCATTTTAAAAGTGCCTTTGCAGGAGCAGTGGCTAGAATAACAACAAAACAAGCCTCAGGACCCTACCCCTGTCTTTGAGGGGAGGCACCATGGTTATCTACCCTGGGGGATTGTATGGAGAGGGCAGAGCCAGGGGGATATTTCCGAGGTGGCATGCACAGGACTTGATGGGTGTGGTTCAGAGAGAGAGAAAGGAAGGGGCCAACGATGACTCGAGTTTTGGACCAGCACTGGCAGGAAGAAGATGAAATGGAAGATCTTTGGAGTCAGACAGACCCAGCCTCCAATCCCAGGTGGACCACTTTTGAGTTTTGTGTTCATGGGCAAGCCATTTCTCAAAGGCACCATTTCCTCTCAAAAGAGGAGGAGTAGTTAACTGTCTCAATGAGGGTTGATGAGATCTTGGAGGCCTTGGACAGAGTGGCTGCAGGACAGGCCCTGTTGTTATTATTTTAGGTAGGCTCAAAGCCATTCTCTGTATCATAAGACCAGGAGGTCTTTGAAGGCAGGATCTGTGTCTGTGTCCTTAACCTGTGGGGATGCTTCCTCAACTATTGGTTCTTTATTTTTCAGCTCAGCCTAGGACAAAGAAAGCTGGAACATTGTGAGTATGGCTTAGGGATATTAGGGGAAAGGAATGCTGGAGTTTCTATCCAGGAAGGCGGTGGGATAATTCCTTCACTCAGGAGTGCTGGGGGACTTGCAGCAGTGGGGTGCTGCTGGCTCAGGATCTGATGGAGATGAAAATTTTAAATGCTTGGTAACTGCTAAACAATTAAAGCTACATTAGAGTCCAGACCAGAGCTTAATGTAGGAGAAACAACAATTGATCCCAGGCCCTGGTACTTCTGAGTGGTCTCTTCTGCCTGAGCTCATCAAGGAGTTAATTCTAGGGAGAATGGAGCCCTGGACAAAAGTGCTCACCAGGATGCAGAACTGAGAGAAACTGAAGCAGCGGAGAAAATTGAGGTCTAAGAAGCAGACTGAAATAACCATGGTAAAGGAGGGGGACTGCACATACCACATGCAGGGCTTGGGAGCAGATGGTTGCAGGGTCAGCCACCCTGCTCTCAGAGCAGCTGGCTTCCCCAGACCCAGAATCGCTTCTTCATCCTCAGAGTAGAAACTAGGTCAGGCCTCCAAAAAGGAGTTAAAAGTCTCAGCTGCAGAGAGACCCCACTAGGCGCAATCAGCCAGTGCTCTGCTTCCCTTGGCTTCATGCAGACCCTTCTTGGAACTCTGTAGCCACATTTGGCCTCCACAGTTTAAGAGAAATCAAGAAACGGGAGAGGTGCCAAAGGACAGCAACAAACATGATTAGAAGGAGTGAGAATAGGACCCGGGGGTACATTAAAGAAATTGGGGTTGATTTGCCTGAAACAGTAAAGACAAAATGGGAACTATATTCAAGTACATGAAGTGGGACCAGTGTCTAGTTATTTGCCAAGTTTAAGGGCACAGAATAAGAGGCAAAGGGCCTAATTTGCCACAAGAGAGATCAGGTAAAGACGGAGTTTCAATAAGGCATGTAGGTCTTGGGATGGCTTTTCCTGCGTTATCGTAAAGTAGGTCTGGCCCCTTTCCCTAGGAAGAAACCTGCTGGAGATTGGATAGGGAGGCCAAGACTTGTCCCCAGAGCACCTTGGAGTCCTCCCCCAGCCTCCATCCACCCCAGCCCTCCTGGTTTCTGGGAGTCCATGCATCCTTGCAGGAACAGAAACCTGACACTTGAGTGGCCAGCCTGGGTGGTGGGGCCGCTAGGCTTCCTCTGGTGATTCTCTCTAAGAGAAAGAGCAAGCATGACCTTTCATCACATCTTCTCTTTGATGCATTCAAGATACAGCCACCAGCAGAGCCCCAGGTACTTTGGCAGGAGGTGAAAAATGTCTTACAACTTCCGGAAACGGCAGTCCAGATCAGATCACTGTGTGACTGGCTAACCGTGTAGTGGGGATACTCAGACAATCTTGTGAGTCTTCATGGCCTCAGCCAGTTTTGCTTTGGGAGCTGTGGCTTGGTATCTATCACCGCGAGCGAGCTCACTCAGCCAACCAACCTTCATGGAAGGAATCAAGTCAAGATGTACAACCAAGCACGTGTGCCTGCCCATCCCTCCTGCCCTGAAGACACGGCACAAAAGAAACATTTATCTACAGACAGGATAACTGTGCACTTTGTTTGCAAATCAGGACTCTAGTGAGAGAGAAAGGGACTGCCGTTGATAAGTACAATAGGACAAGACTGGGACCCATGGCCACCCTATCTACACCCTGTTTTCAAAGCTGATAAACAAGAAGGGTGCCCTTTATATTGAAATTATCAAGACATTCCAAAAGCTAGAAAAATCCATAGAAATGGAATGTTCGCTTTATTACATGCATAACAATTATTGCTGTGTAAAAAATTATTCCCCAAAGTAATGGGTCAAAACAACAAATACTCATTATCTCAGGGGGTTTCTGTGTGTCAGGAATTTGGGAGCAGCTTAGCTGAATGGTTCTGCCCTGGGGTCTTCTCATAAGGCTGCTGTCATCTGAAAATGACGGGCTGAATGATCCACTTCCAACGTAGCTAACTCACATGGCTATTGGCAGGAAACCTCATTCCCCACCTCAGCTCCACTCCACTGGTCTGCTTGAGGCTCGTCACGACATGGCAGCTCGTTGCCTCCAGAGCGAGCAACCTGAGTCAAGGAGGAAGCTGAAATGCCTTTCATGATTTGGCCTCAGAACTTACACACTGCTCACTTAGGCTGCATTTTGTTAGAATGAGTTACTAATTCACAATTGCAAAGATATGGAACCAATCTAAGTGCCCATTAACCAATGAGTGCATAAAGAAAATGTGGTATATATGCACTATGGAATACTACTCAGCCATAAAAAAGAATAAAATCATGTATTTTGCAGCAACTTGGATGGAGCTGGAGGCCATTATTCTAAGTAACTCAAGAATGGAAAACCATATGCTGTATGTTCTTACTTATAAGTAGGAGCTAAGCTATGAGTGTGCAAAGGCACACAGAGTGGAATAATGGACTATGGAGACTCAGAAGGGGAAGGATGGGAGGGGCATCAGGGATAACATATACTACTTGGGTCCCAGGTGCACTAAAATCTCAGAATTCACCACCATATAATTCATCCATGTAACCAAAAACCACTTGTACCCCAAAAGTTATTGAAATTAAAAAAAAATGAGTCACTAAGCCCAGCCCACATGAAAAGGGAAGAGGATTAAGCCCGCTTTTTTTTTTTTTTTTTTTTTTTGAGACGTAGTCTCGCTCTGTTGCCCAGACTGGAGCTGGAGTGCAGTGGCGCGATCTCGGCTCACTGCGAGCTCCGCCTCCGGGGTTCACGCCATTCTCCTGCCTCAGCTTCCCGAGTAGCTGGGACTACAGACGCCCGCCACCACCCCTGGCTAATTTTTTGTATTTTTAGTAGAGACGGGGTTTCACCGTGTTAGCCAGGATGGTCTCCATCTCCTGACCTCATGATCCACCTGCCTCGGCCTCCCAAAGTGCTGGGATTACAGGCGTGAGCCACAGTGCCCGGCCAGCCCTATTTCTTAAATGAAGTATCCTCAAATGTTTGGTCATTCTTGTCATAGTTCATGTTTGTTTTTGAGATTCCCCTTTTCCTTTCTCTGGGTACTGCCTTTGCACTCAGCCTGTCCCCGCTGATGGCGGGAGAGATAAGCACCTGGTCCAGGAGGCTGTCTCAGCAGCTGCTGCTGCTGCTCCAGGAGGTGTCCGTTTCTCTTAGTACTGTCAGTCACTTGGGGTACGTAAAATGGAATCTGGGGGTATGTAGGGAGGGGCATAATAAGTTTCCCATCACAGTACAGTCATGAGTCACCAAATGACATTTTGGTCAATCACGTAGTACGCACTTGAGCACTTGTAAGGATGCTCCCATAAAATTATAATGGAGCTTCCCTATCTGGTTGTACCATTTTAAAAAATCTTTTCCACTGTATTTTTACTGTACCTTTCTGCCTTTTTACTGTACCATTCCCTACAGTATTCAGCGGAGTCATGTGCCATACAGGTTCGTAGCCTAGGAGCAACAGGTTATACCATAAAACCTAGATGTGTAGTAGGCGGTACCATCTAGATGTGTGAGTACACTCTGTGATGTTCACACAGTGACAAAACTGCCTAATGATGCATTTCTTAGAATGTATCTTTGTTAAGTGAAGTATGACTGTCACTTGGTTGGAGAAGTTGACTGGTCAGTGGGCAGGTGACATAGATGAATATAGATGGGGTGACCTTTCTTGTCTCTTGTGACACAGCGCATCCCCGAGTTCCTTGTCCCCAGCCCCAGGAGCATTCTTTCTTTGGCATTTAGTGCTACTTAAGTGCTGATTCTGTGCAATAATGAAAGCATCAGAGATAAGAGGGTTTAATCTGCCCAGAAGAGGTTCACTGGGGGCAGGTTTCTGAGGAGGTGAAGGCATGGATTCTTGAAGTGAGAGATCTAGGAAAAGAAAAATGGACTGCATGTTATTATAATACGCCGAGAGGAGCAGGAGTTTTCATCTCTCCAAGAGATAGAATAAAAATGATTTCCAAGAATCTTAATCTTGGGGTGATCGCATTTGTTTACGTTTGGAGTAAGCCTTGGGAACTGTGCTTGGAGAGAGGAAAGCTGTTCTGCAAGCCTGTGTCTGAAGTTCTGTCAATAGGTCACTCCGAAAGGAGGCCGGCTCTTCACTTACTGCAGAAATTAGGAGTGGCTGCCTGTAAATTCCTGGCTTGGGAAAGTTTGCCTCCATTTTTCATCTGCTTGTACTCAGAGCAGATTGAGCTTACATGAGCTTGGGTAAGAAATAAGTGCCCTGTTCATTGTGAATGCCCAGGCTGTTAAACAAAAATAGCACACAGGAAACAGTATTGCAAAGGTCAATTCTTCTAGAAAGGAAGGGACAACCAGCCATCTATCTGAAATTTTCGTGTGTAGATCCTGGCCTCTGACCCCACACCATTACCTAACAATCCAGTATTGAATGTGATGTCGGCTTCCATTTCCTGTGAATGAGGAGGCAGAATTTCCATCCAAAGACAGACCATCTGCCGGACGCAGGATTTGCTCTTTGCCTTAGCTGGCTGTTATTGATGTCTATGAAGGCTTTATGGAGACAGTGTCAGCCCGGGCCGCTTGCTTCACAGAGATGGTGAATTACAGGGTTGAAATCCAGGGCTTGCAGCTAGGATTTTATTTTTCTTCATTTTTCCTCTGCAATGGCTGTTTTCTTTCATTCAGTCAAAAACAAATCAAGGACAGTCTTGGGGCACATTTAGTTCTTTGGAGGAAGCTTTGCAACATCCAGGTTTAAAAGAAATTGGACTTTTACAGTCAACATTAACAATTGAATATTAAAGAGCGAAAATAAATTGATCATTAAGAGAAAATGTATACAAGGCCCCCAGCCCAGTGCACAGCACATATTAGGTCCATTGTGAATAAACCATTTAACCAGTCAGAAGGATCCGAGAAGCCAGTGGCTGGGCTCATCTGCAAGCAAATCTGGCCCGTTGAGCTGGAAGAAAACAATTTTGATTTCTCCTGCGTCGATGTGTCTGAAGTTCTATGGGCCACAAGTATCAGGATCACCTAAGTACTTGCTAAAACTTGTCCTTCCCAGACCTTTCTAATGAGAATCTCCAGTGCAAACGCCAGAGGAATTGAATTCTTAATAGACATCCCAGGGATCAGGTAGGTTGGGAGACATTGCATTAGTTCACCTGGTGCTCACAACCACCTGGGAGGTTTGTATTTTACCTTCACTTAACAGCTGCTAAAACTGAAGGTTGGAACTCAGCCTTAAAGAAACAGGCTTTATCTTTAACAGATCTGAGGTTGGGCTCTGACCTACTTCACTGTGTGGTGGTGGGAAGGCTACATCTCTATGCTGCAGTTTCCTCATCTGTATATCCAGGACTTAAAAAATGAAATAATGCAGGTGAAAGACGTTAGCACAATACTCCGATTATACGAGGTATGTAATGAATTATGAAGTAGTAAATAGTCTGTTTTCGTGCTGCTGATAAAGACATACACAAGACTGGGTAAAATTATACAGGAAAAACGTTTAATGGACTTACATTTCCACATGGCTAGGGCAGAAGACATGGAGGGGCAAGTCATGTCTTACATGGATGGTAGCAGGCAGAAAGTGAGAGAGAGCTTGTGGAGGGGAACTTCTCTTTTTAAAACCATCAGATCTTGTGAGACTTATCCACTACCATGAGAACAGCACAGGAAAGACCTGCCCCCATGATTCAATTACCTCCCACCAGGTCCCTCCCACAACACATGGGAATTCAAGATGAGATTTGGGTGGGGACACAGCCAAACCATACCAGTAAACAAGCCTAATCATTATTAACTAGGTTAAGTAACTAGCTCACACTGTCCAATAATGATGATTTATCAGTTTGATCAGAAAGAAAAGTCTTTGAAGGCAAGAGGCTTTCTCGTTTAGTTTCCCAAGTTCTAGCATAGGGTTGCTCATGTAGATTGACTGAATGAATGAACAAAAGTACACTGCAACGCTGGTTGGTAGTACGGTTAGATATGACACAGGGCTTGAACCAGGCCTGGTTTCCAGATCTGGTACTGAGACATGGCAGCATTGGGAAGGGGGCTGGAGAGCCTGTGCTTCCCACTAAGGTTTTTTTAAAAAGAAAGTCCTGCACCTTGTTAGGAGGATCGACCTGGGTTTTGGGAACACTGCAAAACCTGCCGTGGGAGGGAACTCCTGAGAAAACTCCTCTGCAGTGGGAAGAGATGATATGGAAGGCAGCTTCCTCAAATGCTGGATAACCGCCTCCTAGGAGTGGGTGCTCAGTTAGGAATCGGTGCGAGGTCGCAGGACCAGGATGGAATTTCTGCAGGTGGTCCTAGGTCTGAGCAGCACAGTAGAATCACCTGAGGCTTTGAAAACTATTGAGCTCCACGCATTGTGGGAAACTGAGTTAACTGGTGTCTGGGGCTGGCAATGTCTTTAACTCTTACTATTCTAATAAGTCCCCAAGGTTGGGAATCATGGTAACCCGCAGGGTGGGCATCAGCCATCCTCCATAGCTCCAGCCATTTCTGTCTGTGCGGGCCCCCTCGCTGCTGCTTTTCATGGTCTCCCTGAGGGCCGAGCGAGGCTGAAGAGGTGGGGTCAGCCCGGAACAAGGATGAGAAGGCAAGGCGCACCATTCTTTTATTGGTGTTTCTCCAAACACCCTGGGCTCCCCTGGCCCCACAACCTGGAGAGTCTCATTCTGAAAGCGTAGGAGGGCGCCCGGGAATCTTTTTAACAAGCCAACCCAGGTGCTTCTTACAATCAGGAAAGTTTGGGGAACGTCACTGTACACCCTTTTCTGGGTCCAGGTCATGGAATGGAAACGTGAGCCAATCTATCAACGTAAAACCTAACACTGTTGATCAAAAGTAACGCCCAGGTGTCTTGTGCCTGCGAGTCCAAGCTTGTTTCTCGGGCGAGAGATGCCCCTTTGGGCGCTTAGGGCCGGGCGGGGTCGCGCGCCGGGCTGTGGGCCGCGGTGGAGACCTGACCCGCACTCCGAGGGTTCCCAGAGAGCCGGGGAGCGAGTAGCAGAGTCATCGTTTCCAGCTTCAGCCTGGAAAGCTGGACCGTGCCGCCGCATGTGCGCTTGGCAGCCGGGCGCCCCGGGCCCTGCGGCCACATCATCCTGGGGCGGGGACGTGTGCGCTCCGGGCGCCCGGACGCCACTGAGCCACGTCTATGCCGCCGGCGCTCGCGGCCAAGGAGGCGCCCTGCCCCCAGCCGCCCACCCCCGGGGGTGAGCGAGCCGCGGCTCGGGGCGGGACCCTGGCGGGGGGACCCGAGCGGTCTCTAGGACCCGCGGGACGCCGCCGACTGGCGGGGGTGCGGGGGAGACAATAATTTGTTCCGCGGTAATAAGAACGGTGACTGCTGGCCGTGGATCCATTTCACAGGCCTGCCTTCTCTCACTAACGCTCTTCCTCGTCCCCGGGCCAACTCGGACAGTTTGCTCATTTATTGCAACGGTCAAGGCTGGCTTGTGCCAGAACGGCGCGCGCGCGCTCACGCACGCACACACACGGGGGGAAACTTTTTTAAAAATGAAAGGCTAGAAGAGCTCAGCGGCGGCGCGGGCGCTGCGCGAGGGCTCCGGAGCTGACTCGCCGCGGCAGGAAATCCCTCCGGTCGCGACGCCCGGCCCCGGCTCGGCGCCCGCGTGGGATGGTGCAGCGCTTGCCGCCGGGCCCGAGAGCTGCTGCACTGAAGGCCGGCGACGATGGCAGCGCGCCCGCTGCCCGTGTCCCCCGCCCGCGCCCTCCTGCTCGCCCTGGCCGGTGCTCTGCTCGCGCCCTGCGAGGCCCGAGGTAAGTCGCCGAACCCGGGCGGCTCGCTGCCCGCCCCGCCGGGGGCACCTCACGCTGCGCCTGGGCGCGCCGAGGTCCAGGGCTGCCCCGAGGGGCGACGTGCCCCGGCGCATCTCCGGAGCCCCGGGGCTTGCGCTTCCAGCGCGGCGAGACCGACCCCCGCCCAGGTGCCAATTCCCTGGGGAAGGGGGACACTTGGCCCGCAGCCCCGCAGGAGCCAGTGCCTGCCCCGGAGGGCACAGCCTCGAGACCGCTCCCCCGTCCTCACCCTCTTGGGTGACATTTGCAGATGTCTGTATCTTGACATTTACACGTGTCGCTCGGGACGATGCGTGTCGGGTCCTCTTGCTGGCCCTATCCCGCAGTGAATATCCCCACCCCAGGCTCCGGGCCAGCCCTTCACCAGGTTTCCTTTCCAGCCCCCGCCTCCCCCGCTAACACACTTAGGGGGGGCGCGCAGCGGCCCCGCAGGTGAGGCAGCCCCCTCCTCCGCAGGTGTGCCCTGCCGCGCTCCACAGCAGGCTCTATTTTCATAAACTGACTCTCTTACCTACTTCTTTAGTTTCCTCTCTGCCCCTCTTCCTGGCTTCCAGGTCACTCCCTAGCTGTCAGTCGCAGGCAAACTTTAGCGGAATTCTCCCTCCTCCCTCCGCTCAGTTTCTCCGCCGTAAATAATCGCCCCCATCAACTTGGTGTACAGCGAGAACTTACTTAGTTTAACGTACTTAGTTTTACAGACTTAGGTTTTCCCGAGTTGTAGCCCCTTAAAATCGGGCACCTGTGGCTCCCGTTTGCACAGTGAGGACTCACCCAGCAGGTGCCTTTTTAAAAATCCGGCAACTTCCCCGGGTCTCCGCCGCCGCCGCCTTCTTTCTGCCGCCCGGGGCGCTGTCGGTCCACCGACGAACGACTTCCCTTGGCCGCAAGCTCTAAAGTTCTGTGATTCTATATAACAGGCATTTATTTTTCAACAACTGGCCTAAATCACGAACCGTTACCACTTTATGATACGTTTTATTTTGCGATTGCCACTGCTGCCCTCCGCCCCCACCGCGTCTACTGTAATGTGGCTAAAACCCAGTTCTTGTTAAAATCCACACTGCGAAGACCAATTTGGGGATAAATGATTAAATACAAAGATTGCACAAAGCAATGAGAAAGTCAAGAAAGAATACTGCTGAGGGTTTAAAGAACTCTACGACCTGTAGTGAATTGTGCTTTGAAAGACTTTTAAACAAATTGGTCCTTTTGAATGTTTATTGAGAAAGAACTTTTTAAAAAACGGAAAGTGTCTCAAAGTGTGCCTGACATGGTCTTTAACTTGGCACGTGCTTTGTACACATAAAGAGAAGTCTACTGAGCAGGGACAAATTTTTTTTTGGAAGAAAATGTTTATTAAATCCAGCTAATAATGGGAAATTTCTTGGGTGTGTGTGGGGGGGACGACTTTTACTATTTTATGAGTTCAGCTTTGGTAGAGAGAGTGTTTCCTTAAGACAGAAATGACCCAAAATCGAAAACCAGGGAGGCCTAAGCACTTTGAATGGGTTACCTGTTGTGATATATTCCAGGATTCACTGCTTGTTTACCCTTAGATTCTCAGTATCAAGTCTTCAATCAATCAGTGCCCCAAATCATACCATTGAGGCCGTATAAAACTCCAAACATATAATGAAACATTTCTTTGCATTGGCAAGAGAAAAGGAGGAATTACTATCTGTTGAGTCTGAGCATATTCTGAGTTTCTCCCTAGCCTTGTCTGTACCCTGAGCCCTGGCACAGTTGCCTACTTGGTACTTTCTGGGGCAACTCAGCCTAACAAGTCCAAAACAGAACCCCAGATCCCAGACTCTCTAGTTGCAAATCATTCCTTCCCCAGCCTTTCTGAACCCAGTAACAACCTCCTCTGCCTTCTCCACATGCCTTGTGCTGACATGCAGGAAGTCATCCCTGTGTCCCCCTTTTTACTCCGTAAGCCACCAACCTCCTAAGTATATTCCCACCTACCCGCTTCCTTACATCCTGAAGTGTGCCTTTCCCAGTCCAGGCCACCTTATAGGAAAAATCTCTTCTGCAGAAGCCTTTTATCCCTCTTACCCAACGGGCCTACTGGCTTTTCACCTTATCCCTGCATGGTATATTTTCCTCCACAATAGAGCCAAAGTTATTATTTTCAAACACGAGTTAGAGCATTCAAGTTTTCTGTCTAAAACTCCCCAGTGGCTCTCTAGCACCCTTAGGAAAGAAAATCCAAACCTCAGCATGACCTAATTCCTGTTTTCCTTTCTGATCTCCTTTCTTACCATTCTCCCTTTGCTCACCCTACTCCAGACACACTGCCTTCTCTTCTTTTCAACTACCCAATATAGTAGTGCCATCATTTAAAAAAATTCAATGTTTGCACTAAGAAGACTTTGCAAATACTTTTCACTGTTTTGCCGTGCAGTGTTTTATGGCATTTCATCCCTCTTGTAACTTTTTGCTTTTCCTAGAGTTAATGATGGCCTTGTCTTGATTTTTGTTTGCTTTATTTTCTGTGCACCAAGCTGTGATATTGTGATATAATAAGAAATATGTCTCTGCCCCTGGTTCCTGGCACAGAACTCCTAAAATCCTTGGAATCTCTGGGGTATTAAGAGTGTCTTTTGTATGCTAATGAGCTTGTTAAGGCATGATTAGAGTTGGGACTTTTAGTGCCACCTCCCTTGCAACCTCCAGGGAGGGGAGACGGATTGAAGGTTGACTTGATCGCCAGTGGTGTAATTAATCATGGCTGTGTAATTAGGCCTCCATAAACCCCCCAAAGGACAAGGTTTGTAGAATTTCCAGATTGCTGAGCAAATCAAAGTTCCTGGAGGGTGGCGTATCTGGAGAGGACACAGAAGCTCTGTATCCCTTTCCACATTCTCTGCCCTTTGCATCTCTTCCAACTGTTTTTCATCTGTGTCCCTAATTACATCCTTCATTAATATAATAAACTGGTAAATATAAGCAAGTGTTTTCTGTGGTTCTGTGAGCTTACCTAGCAAATTAACTGAACCTGAGAAGGGGATTGTGGACCCCCAACTTATAGCTAGTTGGTCAGAAGTATAGGTGTGACAACCTACTACTTGTGATTGGCATCTGACACTGGGGGGAAGTCTTGTAGGACTGAGCCCTTAACCTGTGTGATCTGATGCTTTCTCCAGGTAGATAGAGTCAGAATAGAGTTAAATTGTAGGACTCCCAATTGATCTCTACTGAAGAACTGGTGGTTGGTGGGGAGAAACTCCCACACATTTGGGTGACCAGAGGTGAAACATTCGGTACTGAGAGTGAGAGTAGGGAGAATACTTGGTTTTTGGTTTTTCCCATCCCTTGCACAACCTCTATTTTACTTCCACACTTTCTGGGAGAACTATCAACCTCCTTTCAATATGATCCAACACATCAGGTAGTCTAGCCATGATTTTTCTTTTTCTTGATGTCATCTTTCCTGGAGCCCTTCATACTCCTGTTCCAATGTGACTCACGGGTTACTTTTTAGGCATACATTACAGCTGTTATCTCAGGACTACCCTTATTACCAAGACGCTAAGAATTCCTCTTGCATCCTTCCTGTGTTGAATCATCTATATTCTGAGCACTGTAAATTTTTCTTAGTTCATTCCTCATTTCTGTGGAGCACGTTTTCCGGTAACTTCCTGAGGAAGGGTGTTGGGAAGATACAACTTTTTTTGATAACTTGTGAATAGGTCAGGGATGCTTTCAGCTGCAAATAACAAAAAAAAAATGACAGCAGCAATTTTTACAAGCTTGTATTCTTTACAAGCAGTTGCAAAGTAAGTATTTTGGTGGCTGGTGTAACTGGTGTGTGGTCAGTGATGTGATCGGGGACCCAAACACTTTCTTTTATTTCTATCTGCGATACTTAGATGTTGACTTTTGCCTTTATGCTTACTTCCTCATGGTCTCATGATAGCTGCTGTACCTCTTGGCATCATATCTGCATTCCAGGCAGTAATACAGCAGAAAGGACAAAAGGCAGAACCAGTCAAATCTATTTTCATCAGGAAAATAATACTTCCATAAGCGTTTGTAGTAGATTTTGTCTTAGATATCTTTGGCTAGACTGTGACACAGGGCCCCTGCTAGCTTGTACAGAATACTAGAAAAGTAAATATTTTTAACTATATACATTGCTGCTTCAAACAAAACAGTTCTGTGAGTAAAAACAAAGGTTGGAATGTGTCTCTGGCATACCTTGTATAACATATATAGATAAACACACATTCATTCATTCCACCCTTGATTGCTAGTTTGTTTAGGTATAAAATTCCAAGAAAGAAATCATATTTTCTCAGTATTTTATAAGGCATTTCTTCATTGTCTCTATGGCCATTACTGCTTGAGAAGTTGATGGTATTCTGCTTGTCAAACCTTTAAATGTAGTCTTTTTTTCTTTTTGGAAGTGATTATCTTTTTTCTTTGTCACTAGTATTTTTGCATTTTATGATCATGTGCTTTAGCAATGCTCTTATCAGTAATTGTTAGGAACTCAGTGGGCCCCTTCAGTTTGAATATTCATGTTGTCAAGTTTTAGTATACTTTCTTATATTCGTTCTTCAATTATTTCTTCCTCACTGTTTTTAACACAGCTTTTCTGAAACTGCTATTAGCTGAATGTCCCAGCCTCCTGAAAACATCCTTTAATTTTCTTATCTATTTTTCATCCCTTTACATTTTTGTTCTACTTTCTGGGACAGTTAGTTAATTTCATTTCCCAACCCTTCTATTTAAATTTTTTGGCTGGGCACGGTAGCTCATGTCTGTAATTCCAGCACTTTGAGAGGCTGAGGCAGGAGGATTGCTTGAGCCCAGGAGTTCAAGACCGGCCTGGGTAATATAGTGAGCCACGCCCCCCAACCCCACCACATCTCAACAAAAAACTTTTAAAAAATTAACTGGGCATGGTGTCACACACCTTTAGTTCCAGCTACTCAGGATGCTGAGGTGGGAGGATCACTTGAGTCCAGGAGGTCAAGGCTGCAGGGAACCATGATCATGCTGTGCTACTCCAGCCTTGGTGACAGAATGAGACCCTGTATCAAAATAAATAAATAATTTTAAATTTTATCCTACCATATTTAATTTCCAAGAGGTTTCTTGTGCTATGAATGTTCTTTTATTCTTATTATAGTGTCCTCTTCTTTTTTGTAATGGATGTAAGATTGCTATTAACTCTGAATGTGTTAGTCATTACTTGTTAAACATTTTTTGTTCACCTCTTTCTCATTGTTAGCTTTGAGATTCTCTTTCCCCCCTATTTGTTTAATATCTGTCTGACTTTCTTCAAATGTCTGATTTTTGGCTCTCTGTTGATATTTAATAACGGGGCATTAAAGAGCTGATTAGAAGTTCTGTGTACTTCCACAGATGGATTTACTGACTGATGAACATTCATTTTGCTGAGAGACGTCCACATATCACAGACTCTATTTTTCTTAGGCCGGTCAATTTCTCCAAGGAAGAATCCTTCAGCTTCCTGCCAAGGCGATTTCACTCTGGCAATTTAAGCCTGGCTCTAGGGCCTGTGAACTGAGCAGGGGAAAAGAAGATAGTGTTGCCGTTAAGTATGCTTGTATTGTTTAAACTTAATCCTTTTGTTTTCCGTTTAGCACTTTGCTAACCCCCCTTCACGATTCCTGGGAGTCCTTATGTACAGAACTTCTCTACTTCAGTGTCTTCAGGAAATACGCCTCCCATGTTGGTCGGAATAGGACAGGCAACACCTAGCTGTGTTGGCTTTGCGGGGGATCTAGGGCTCTATCTTCTCCTTATACAGGTTTTCAGCCTCAGCCTGTATTGGCCTTGGCCCATACAGTGCCCCCTGTTCCAGTGCCCAGTGCCCCCTGTTCCCAAACCTTTCCAGGGTTCTGCTTATCCATCCCACCTTCTGATGGCTGCCCTCCTTTCCAGGTCATAAGTTCCCATTCTCTCTTCCCTGCTAAATAGGTAACAACTTGTCCATCCCCTTTCCATCTTCCAAAGCTTTGCTGCTTTGTGTTTTAATTATTATTATTGTTTTTTTTTTTTTTGAGACAGGGTCTTGCATTGTCACCCAGGCTGATGTACAGTGGTGCAATCATAGCTCACTGCAGCCTTGACCCTCTGGGCTCAAGTGATCCTCCTACCTCAGCCTCCCTAGTAACTGGGACTCCAGGCACACACTACCATGCCCAACTAATTTGTTCTTAATTTTTAAATTTTTGGTCAAGCATGGTGGCTCACACCTGTAATCCCAACACTTTGGGAGGCCGAGGCAGATGGATCACTTGAGGTCAGGAGTTTGAGTCCAGCCTGGTCAACATGTTGAAATCCTATCTCTACTAAAAAAAAGATACAAAAATTAGCCAGGGATGGTGGCAGGCACCTGTAATCCCAGCTACTCCAGAGGCTGAGGCAGGAGAATTGCTTGAACCTGGGAGGCAGAGCCTACAGTGAGCTGAGATCGTGCCACTGTACTCCAGCCTGGGTGACAGAGTGAGAGTCTGTCTCAAAAGTTTTTTTTAAAAAAATATAATTTTAAAATTTTTATACAGACAGAATCTCACTCTATTGCCCCAGGCTGGTCTTGAACTCCTGGGCTCAAGCATCCTCCTGCTGCAGCCCCCCAAAAGTGTTGGAATTACAGGCATTGAACCACGGTACACAGCCTATTATTGTTATTACAATTATTCCCTTATGGCAGGGTTTCAGGAGGGCATACAGATAAACACCTGTGACTCCGCCATGTACATTTAGAATTTAGCCAAGGCTTTGATTACCATGCTCGACATATAGATGTATTTTCTTTCTCTCACTTGTCATTTGGCACTTTCTAACTCCTTCCTTGTGGAAACAAAAATTAAACTCATTTTTAAATGTTTCAAAACTTTCTTTTCAAAATCTATAAAAACTCAAAGTCAACATATACCTAATTAGATAAATGTTGCAGCTGTGGAAACTGTAACAAAATTTTTCTTAAGGAATGTAGCTACATCATTTAAAGAAGCTAAGCACATTCCTTCCTGGTGTAGATGATGCTGTAATGAACTCATTAGAGTTGCAGAAAAAAAATTTTGTATCAGAGTGTGTTTCAGAGGCCTCCTTAAGCTAAATGGTTTCTGCAGCATCCATGATTTACAAAGACAGGTGTAGAATTTTCAGATGTTTCTTCTGTACCAAATGGCTAAGCCCTACAACCCTTTGGCTGTGTGCCCACAGGGAGCTATATGAAGCAGCTCTGGAGTATGTCCATGCTCTTTAATTGTCAGGTCTCTGGGCTGGAGAAGTGAAATTGGTGTAATCTAGACAGAATGTTTTTGAGAGTAGTTGCTGTGCATTTTTCATAGTTGTTTCTTCATATGTTTGGTTAGTATTTTTTTAAACCTAAAATTGTCATACCAGCACATTGTTACTTAAAAAGGAGTTTGTCGAGTGCGTCAGTGCCAGGAGCGGTGCGCAGGTCTTTGCGTGCACTATCTCCTGCAATTCTGCTGAAAGAATCTTGTTGGTCCTGTTAGTACCCTCATTCTACAGAAAAGGAAATGATAGCCTCAGATAGTGAGATCAGCAGTGTCAGGGGCAAGGCAATCTAGTCTACCTCACGCTGGAGACTGGATCTTAACCTAGCTGTGGCAAACATTTCATAACCTATCTTTGCCATAACTATAGCAATGAGATTGTAATTAGCTTGGATCTCAGCAGAACGGTAATGCAGTTCAAATGAACGTTATTTGCCAATTGAAATGTGCACATTGAATATTACACTTTCTCACAGGCTGCCATTTCAATCTTCATACTTTCTCCAGCCCATTTTCCACCCTGTTTCTTTTGTGCTTTATTTAATGCCCAATATACCTTGCCTCCAGTTGATAGATGGGATGGAAAAGCCGAGTAATTCAGCATCATATTGATATTTTTTATCCTTTAAGCTTTTATGTCATTCCAAAGCTACATTAAGAGCTCAGCTTCTTGGCAACTATTTAAAAAATTGGACAGCTTCATTGGATAACGTTTTCTGTCTGTTTGTTTACCTACTCCTGGAAGCCTTGAACTGCTTAATCAGTTTAGATGATCCATTCTTAGAAATGTTGAAACACCTTGACATGTCTTCCCCTAGCAGGCATGGTGAGCACTGGTCTGCAATTTGGCCAAAAGATTCCTTGTATTATGTGTTGCTATGTTTGTAATTAAAGCCAGGATAGGATGGAGACATTGCTTGTGAGAGATATGCTCACTTGAATCTGAATGTGATCTGAGAAACTAGTCTTGCTTAAAAAAAAAAAAATTGAAATATTGGGAGTACACGAAGGATTGCCTAGATATATGAGCAACTTTTTTTTATATACTTTAAGTTTTGGGGTACATGGCAGAACGTGCAGTTTTGTTACATAGGTATACAGGTGCCATCCATGGTGGTTTGCTGCACCCATCAACCCGTCATCTACATTAGGTATTTCTCCTAATGTTATCCCTCCCCTAGCTCCCCATCCCCCTGACAGGCGCCCCAGTGTGTGATGTTCCCCTCTCTATGTCCATGTGTTCTCATTGTTCAACTCCCACTTATGGGTGAGAACATGCAGTGTTTGGTTTTCTGTTCTTCTGATAGTTTGCTGAAAATGATGGTTTCCAGCTTCATCCATGTCCCTGCAAAGGACATGAACTCATCCTTTTTCATGGCTGCATAGTATTCCATGGTGTATAAGTGCCACATTTTCTTTATCCAGTCTGTTATTGATGGACATTTGGATTGGTTCCAAGTATTTGTTATTGTGAATAGTGCTGCAATAAACATATGTGTGCATGTGTCTTTATAGTGGAATGATTTATAATCCTTTGGGTATATACCCAGTAATGGGATTGCTGGGTCAAATGGTATTTCTAGTTCTAGATCCTTGAGAAATCACCACACTGTCTTCCACAATGGTTGAACTAATTTACACTCCCACCAACAGTGTGAAAGCCTTCCTATTTTGGTTTTGTTTTCATTCCTGGGTTTTTTGTTGTTGTTGGTAGTGTTCTTCAGAGCCTGCATTAGGATTTAGGGTCTACATTATATCTTAAAATGCAGCTGTTGTCTGCCTATGGAAAGGTACATTCCTGAAATTATGCATACTAAGTAAAACTTTAAAGCTAAAATCATTATTTCAGCCAATTTCAGTATAATTTGAGAATATCATATAAAAGATGATTGAAAAAGAAATCTGGCCCCATCATTCATTTCTAAAATATGACAATTTTAAAGTTGAAAAATGGACATAGAATAAGTTATACACCCATATTTTTGCCAGCCAGATTCTACTATATGTACTTCAGAACTTTCAACATTTAAAGATGTAAAATGTTAAAGATATATTTATAGCCATCCCTTTTCTCCCCACCCATTCAGACTATTTTATCTCAGTCTTCCTTTTGCAGAGGCTATACTACTGTGAAGTTGGTTGGTTCGTGTGTGTGTGTGTGTGTACACACACACATACCCCTAATCAATATCTGATACTCTTCATGTATTTAACTGTTAAGTAAATGGTACCCTACTATATATGACAACCTTCTGCAACTTTTTAAAAAATCAATATATATTTTAGACTTATTCATATATGTGCTTGGTTCATTCCTTTTAATTGAATGACTAAATCATAATTTGTGTACTCCTCTGTTGATAATAAATATGTTTTCCCCAACTTTTTGATATTGCAATGGTGAGAGGATCCTTGCTATCTTAGGTATGGGTGTAAGCTCTAGGGAACCTATTACAAGTGAATTACTAAGCTGTAGAGTACACAAATTTTTTACTGTAACATATTTTGTTAAGTTGCTTTCCAAATTGGTTGTACCAATTTATGTGCCTACTTATTGGAGAGCTCTGGTTACCTGTGTGGTTGTTAATACTTGGTATTTTCAGGCTTTTTAAATGTTGCCAAGCTGGATGTTAAATATTTCATTGTTTTAATTGGCATTTTTCTCATTACTAAAGACTCTAAGATTCTTATGTGTTTATATGTTCTTCGTATTTCTTCTTTGAATTATTTATCTTTATTTACTCATGTTTCTTTTTAAGTTTAGTTTAAACAATCCTCCTCTCTTTCCTGAGCTCCGAAATAAATGTTGATAATTTCTTCTAAATTTAAAATTTTTGCTTTTCGCTTTTAGAATAACTGGAATTTAATTTTTATTTCTTGTATGAGATCCATGTCTGTTTCCCACCATCTGGAAAACCAATTGCTCTAGTAACATTTGTTGAATCCTTTTCCACTTCTGATAACCAGCAAGCACACACAGATATGCTTCTGGGTTCTTTGTCCTACTGTTCTATTTACCTCCGTTCCAGCATCATATTGTTCTCAGTATCCCGTACTTCACAATAAGCCTTCAGTGTTTAGATTGGTTGGCATGATGGTTAAGCTCGATTGGATTGAAGGATGCAAAGTATTGATCCTGGGTGTATCTGTGAGGGTGTTGCCAAAGGAGATTAACATTTGAGTCAGTGGGCTGGGAAAGGCAGACCCACCCTTAATCTGGGTGGGCTTCATCTAATCAGCTACCAGCATGGCCAGAATATAAAGCAGGCAGAAAAAAAAATGTGAAAAGGCTAGACTGACCTAGCCTCCCAGCCTACATTTTTCTCCTGTGCTGGATGCTTCTTTCCCTTGAACATCGGACTCCAGGCTCTTCAGCTTTGGGACTCAGACGGGCTTCCTTGCTCCTCAGCTTGCAGACAGCCTATTGTGGGACTTTGTGGTCATGTGAGTTAATACTCCTTAATAAACTCCCCTTTATATACCTCTCTATTAGTTCTGTCCCTCTAGAGAACCCTGACTAACAGAGTTGGTATGTGGTGGTGCAGAGGGCAGACACTGAAGCCAGCTTGCTGGAGTTTGCAGATCAGCTCTGCCACCTGGCTCCTGACATGTGATGTTGAGAAAGTAACTAACCATCCTGTGTGCCCAGACTTTCCTAGGTTTAGCACTGAAGATGACACATCACAGGAAACCTCTCAGTGCCAGGCAAATTGGGATCGTTGCTCACCCCAAACCTTGAACAAACTATGTAATCTTTTTCTTTCCCCATTTTCCCTTGATGAAATGGTGATAATGGTCATATCTACCTCCACAGGGCCGTAGTGCAGGTGAAATGAAAGAATACGTATACAGTGCTTTGAACAGTGCTCAGACCATGCTAAGTATTCAATAAAGTATAAAGTTTAATGTCTCCTTTCCTTCTCCCCTCCTCTCCTTTTAAAGTTATCTTGACTATCCCTGAAACTTTAGTGTTTCATATGAACTTTAGAATCTTCTTGCTAAGTTCCTCAAAATACTGTATGGGGACTTGTAGGCTAATTTAGGGGAGAATTGACATCCTCATGACATCAAGGCTTCCCATCATGAATGTGGTGATTTCTCTATTTATTTGTTCCCTTTAATGCTATTCAATAAGTTTTCAATAATATTCTCTTCAACGTTCTTGTGCATCTTTGTAAGATATATTTCTAGATATCCTAAGTACCTAATAGATTTATTGTCACTTTAGATGGTATCACTATTTTTTAAAAGATTTTAACTTTTTAATATGAAAAGTTTTAAACATACACATAAGTAGACAGACTGCAATCAATACCTGTGTTTCTATCACTCAGTTTCAACAAGTGCCAGTTCATGGCTATTCTTGTTTTATCTGTGGAGTCATTTCCTTATTGAAAGTTCTAATTGATGTTTTCTTTTCAGTGTATATGAATGTTACTTATTTTTGTAGGTTGACTTTGAATTCAGAAATCTTGCTCACTTTTTTTTTAATCCTGATGATTCAAATCATAGGTAGGTGATTGCTCAATTTTTATTCTAATAATTTGTCTGTAGATTGACGTCATAGAAATTCTAAGAGAATAATCACCTGAAAGGGTAAGTTTTGTTTTTTCCTTTACATTCCTTATTCATTCTACTTCCTTTATTTTTCTTGTTTCATTGGGTAGCATCTCCATTACAATGATAAACAAAAGGATTAGCCAGGCCCAGTGACTCATACCTGTAATCTCAGCACTTTGGGAGGCTGGGGGGTGGGGAGGGGGGGTTACTTGAGCCCAGAAATTTGAGAGCAGCCTGAGCAACATAAGGACACCCCATTTCTACAAAAAAAAAAAAAGTAATATATGTGGCATGCACCTGTAGTCCCAGCTACGCAGGGAGGCTAAGGTGGGAGGATTGCTTGAGCCCAGGAGGTCGAGGCTGCTGTGATCTTGCACTGCACTCCAGCCTGGGAGACACAGTGAGACCCTGACCCTGTCTCAAAAAAGAAAGAAAGAAAAAAAAAGATGAAGAAGTGATTGCTAGTCTCCTTGTTTTTGTTTTTTTTTCAACTTTAATGAAAATAACTAACTTTTGCTATCTTTACACATCTTTCTTTTCTTTCTTCTATTGTTGTAGGATTATTTATACCTACTTTTTCCCAGTTCTGTTAATTTAGAGGTTACATATTCTGTTTCCACAGTTTTAGTAGTACCATTAAATTTTTAACATTTGCACTTCAGACACGGAGTCCAAAGGTAGTCAATAACTTTGGCCTCCTCCCAAACAATTACAAGCTAACCATGCTTTAGTGCCCTTCATTGTGCCTCCTGTTTTTTTATTATTGTCTAGAATTTTAGTTCTGCCATTTTGAAACACATCTCTCATCAAAAAATATAGTGGGGAAATACTTATGCTGATTTATCCAATGCAGCCAGTTTCCTTTCTTTCCTTTCTTTTTCTTTCTTTTTTTTTTTCTAACCATGGCTTCTTGCAAACCACTTCCACTTCTGGATCCAGTCGCTTCTTATTGAAGTAGTCTTCATTGAAGGTCTCTGAGTAGCAAATTCCCTATATTTGTTTGCCTGGAAAATGTTTTTCTTTTTCATGAATGTTAGTTTAGCTATGTATGGATAACCAAACCAGAGGTTGGCGATTGTTTTCTTTTAGCAGATATTACCTGTTGTATCCTTGCGTCTCCTGTTGTTGTTAAGGAGTCTTTCATTTAATGACTGTGCCTTTGCACTAAACCTGCCTTTTTCTCTGGTTACTTTTAAGGTAGTTCTTTGGTGGTGGTGGTGGAGTGTGTGTGTTTGTGTATGTGTAGTTCTGTATTTTATTCATGTGTTTTTATATGGCTTTATATTAAATTTGTGTATTTCTGGCCTTGTGGTGCTTCTTGAATCCAATCAATTATTTAAAAAAATGTAGCAAGCATCTCTTTAATTACTGCCTTGCCGTTTTTGCTTCATCACTTCCTTTGGAACTTTTGTTATATGTAGTTGGGCCTTATAATTCAGTCATCCTGGTTTTAGCTTCTCTTCATCTCTTTATCATTCTTTGCTTTATATTCTGGGTGATGTCTACAAGTCTAAATTTCAGTTTACCAATTCTCTCTTGAGCTGTGTCTAAATGCTGTTTAAACTGTCTATTGACTTCACATTTTTCAATATCTTTACTTTTTCACGTATGGAAGCTTTGTTTTGCTCTTTTTCAAACTTGCCTGATCTTCTTAAAATGTAATATTTTAAAATTATCTTTTATTATCTTTTCTTTGTATTCTTACATGTCTTTAATAATTTGGGATTTATATATTGTTATCCATTTCAGGTTATTATTTAAAGTTCTTAGGATGCTGATTCTGTATTACCGTGGATTATCTCTTCCAATGCCTTGCAATTTTAAATTGTGAGTTCATTTTCAGCTTTTTTCCCTCCACTGCTACCCTCTCCATGGGAGTCCTATGTACCCTGGATTAGAAGAGTTCCTGTGGAGCAGAGTCTGTTTACTCATGACAGATGCCTCAGGGATTTCCCTTGTCTAAGCCCAGTTATTGTGGGAATTTTACACCACATGGCTATTCTAATTTTGGTCTCCATACCCATGTGGCAAAGGCTTGAAGTTTCTATTTCTCTTGCAAAACTCCCTAACCCTCACCAGATCTCTGGGGAGACATGTCACTTTGAAGTTTCCCTGTGGCATTTGGTAGAGGTTTTCTAGCCCTGGTGACTTGGGAAGGGCGGCCTGTCTGGGCTTGGTTTTATTCAAGGATCTTAGCTAGAGTTCTCTGACTCGTGTGTTCAAGATCATACCTCCTGTTACTGAACTCATGGTTTCCAGGCTGAAGTCCTATGTCTGCCAGGCCTCTGGGATTCCATGACTTTGGCAGTGGGTGGATGCTCTGGCTAGGAATTCCTTAATTCCCTGATAATTTCCTTTCCCTTCTTTCTAGTTCAGTTATGTAGGTTGTCACATTTTATTTAACATTTTTCTGTGTTTGTAGTAGAAAGGCTTTCTAGCTGTGTCAGCTCAGTCCACTGTGTTTTCAGAACTAGACATCTCTGGTAATGATTCTTTGGGTCTTTTAGTCAACACATTTGTTGGCTGCCTATTGTAATCCCAGATTTGTGCCAGGAACTGGGGATACGGTGTTGAGAAGAACAGACACCCTCATTTCATGGCCTCTAGAGCGAGTGGATCGTAAAAGTGTACAGAAAATAAGTTGAACCCGCTTGGCAGCTTGATTCTCAACTTCCAATACTCCAAACACTCAGTCAGAAAAGTCAGTCAGCTGCTTTCCTGCTGGCATGTTAGTCTTGGCCTTGGCAGCTGCAGGGGTGAGATGTGCTAATGATGGGGCCAAGCTGAGCTTTGGGGGTGAAGCCATCAGCTGTTCCCATCTCCCTCTGGCGGAGGCAAAATGAGAACAGCTGGGAAGCAAGGCCAACATCCACTCCCAGAAGCCGCTCCTCTGCCAGCGGAGGTGTCAACAGAATTCCAGTCATGTGAGCCTTCCAGGAGTGTATAGTGAATTCATTCCATACTTAAACATTCTAGTATACAGAGAAGATTGTACAATGGAGTAAGCCAACAATGGAGACACTCATTTGTATATTTTTGTAACCTTCAGAATGAATGCTATGATTCCATATAGATTGATTTCTCCACTAATTTATCTGCAGGAAAATCAGATGCCTGATTTGCCACTAAAATTTGGACATGTCAGATTTAGTCTATTCAATTCACTAAGCTTTACTTCCAGTTTCTTAGTAGGGAGAGTCTGCTCCTTGGAGCATAATTTATTCAGCTGCAATAGATGGTCCTCTTGAAACTTTTTTCTCACATACTTTAGTCTCTTTTCTGTTTCTTGTCTCTGCTGTCCTTTAAAAAGGTGCTTATCATCCTTCTTTGTCCCTCAGTGCTGCTGAAGACTAAGCCATTGGTTACAGAGGCTCAGTGAGAAAGTAATTTCAAAAGAGGGAGGCAGAAAGGGCTGGGATACGATATGGTTTGAAAAGCTAAATCAAGACAACTGTTTTCAAGCACAAAAGCTCCTAGTAGAAGCATCTGCTTCTCTTATGGACTTCAGTGACATAAAATAATGAGATTTCTTCAGCTTATCTCCCCTGATGTTACTTCCTTATGGATTTAGTGGGTCAAGAGTGCTGTGTGTTCTGGCGTTATAGTTATAAAATTGACAGGTGGCTTGGATCATGGCCAGAATTCTGGACTTGGAGTGAGAAGTGGCTCTGAGTTCTGGCTTGGCCTCTTTATGGCTGTGTGACCTTGAGGAACCCACTAAATCTTTCTGAACTTAGTTTCTTTGTCAACAATGAGCAAGGATGCAGCCTACCTCCCTGGGTTGTGGTGAATTCCAAATGAGGGAGAGGTTGGGGAATGTGTTTTGTAATTTAAGGTCTTCTCTTTTGATGGTACAGGGGGCACATGGTATCACTGTTCATATGTTCATTCAGTGGCTGAGGTTTGTCCTCATGCCTTGAACGGCACAAGTTCTCAGCATCCATGAGCCACCGTCCCCTTCTGCTCATGGTAGATGGGTGTCCAAGTTAATCCCAAAGCTTGACAGAGGGGGTGGCAGAGAATTGGGAGAGGAGGGCAGTTTCTATTCCTTTTTCTCCTACCTTAAATCTCATGTTTCCATCTTTGTTGTTTATCAGTCTACCATTAGGGGCATCTCTGTTAACCAGGAGTATTTGAGATTGTGTTAATAATGTGAACTCTTTCAAATATCATTTACTTATAGCACACAAAATGGCCACTAGTTTCTTTCTTCTCTGCTGTATGGGACTCACTGTGGGCTAGGCATAAGGGCTGTAGAGAATGAATGGTAGCAGATGCCCAGGCCAGGGGCATGAGTTTTCCTAGCCTTCAGCTTCCACTGGCTTTTTGAGAAAGAGATGTGGGAGGGAGGATAAGCGTAGAATGGCAAGGCAAATAAAATTTAACATGCCTCTCAGGGTACTGGGTTGGCATGAATAAGAATTGCTGTAGAAATAGGAACCTCACATTTGTGGGTGAAGCAGACACATAAGCTCTTGACTTATATCTTAATTACCAGTTAGAGCAGATGATTGCAGCAGTAAAGCCCGTTAAGCACTCTGCATCCTTGTGGCTCCAAACAGTACACATTTAGAACATCCAGAATCTGACAGAAATGTTCCACTCTAAGACCAAATATTGGTGGTGTCTTCCCAATTTACAGCAAAACGTAAGTGAATGGAAAGATCTCTCCCACACTACTAAGATTGTTCATCTGAATCTTTCTGAAACTAAGTTGCAGCTACCATTATCTTCTGACTTGCACAGCAGCAAATGAATTTTCTAAAATGTTTACTCAGTCTTAGTTCAGTGCATGATCAGACAACACCCAAGGGCTCCTGGTGACAGGTTTATCTGTGTACCTGGAAAACAATCACATTTCTGAGTGGTAATTGCTCTTTCTTCATAGGATAGAATTGAGGAATTCCATAAAGGGATTTTGCCTGTGTGGTTTCTGTGCTAGCACTGGTTCAGTAGCTTCTCATACATTCTCACCATGCCCTGGGAGGCAGGCACTAGGACCACTCTTTCTTCCAGATAGGAAAGCCAAGGCTAGGACATTCAGCTTGTGCAGTTGTACAGCTACAAGGTGACACAGCTGAGTTTATGCGCATGAATTACTGCACAAATAGGGAATATACTAGAAATGGGACTTACACGAATAACTAATAGTGATGACACCGGCATTTAACAAAACATTCAGCAGACTCTCGACTAATCCCTTTACATGAATTATGTGGTTAAAATATCCCTATAGCCCTTAGAGGTATGGGCCATTATTATTTCCATTTTACAGACGAAGAAACTAAGGCATAGAGAACTCATGATTTGCCTTAGCCCTTGCATCTTATAAGAGGCTGAGCCGGGATTGAACTAGGCAGTTGATTTCAGGGCCCACATGCTAAACCACTGGGCTGTCAAGGGAGGACCTATGATGTCCAGGAACTCTTCCATACTCCAGACCCTTTGCAGCTATCTCAGCTTGTGTTTATCTTGGGACATTGGGATTTGAGGAGAGAACCTAGGAAGACACTGAGATAGAACAATACTTGAGTCTTTAGCTGTGTGAATCCCAGGAACTTGTCCTGTGGGCTCTGACCTGCAAGGACTGGCAGGAAAAACAGGACCGGAGACCCATTTGCAGGGCCTGGTGTCTCTGACCTTTCATTTTTGCATCAAAGGAACATGTGGACTTACCAGCTAAAATTTATTCTTCCTGAAGGAGAAACTTACTGTTTAATAATTAAGTATACTGTCTTCTGTTTTCTCTCACAAATAAAATGCAGGACTCAACCTAATAACTGCTACCTATGATGGCTGTAGAAAATACTTGTAAACATGATAAATGCACATGCATGAGTGCATTTGTTATTTATTGCTGTATGACAAATTGCCGCAACTTAGTGGCTTACGATCACACCTGTGTACAATCTCACAGCTTTTGTGGGTTACGAATCTAGGCACAACTTATCTGGGTCCTCTAATTCAGCTTCTTTCACTGGTTTCAGTCAAGATGTTAGCCAGGACTGGGTCTCATTCAAAGGCTCAACTGGGAAGGATCTGCTTTCAAGCTCACAGAAGCATGGCAGAATTCAGTCCCTTGAGTTGTTGAACTGAAGGTTTCAGTTCCTAGCTGGTTCCCATTTTCCTAATCAGTATTCTCTCCAATATAGAAGCTTGCTTCATCAAGGCCTGCAGACTGAGAAGGCAATATAATCTGCAAATAAGACAGAATCACAAGTTGTATAATCCAATCATGGTCTGTGAATATTGCTATAGTCTACTGGTTAAAAACAAGTCACTAAGTCTCTTAACCTAGTGACTTGCTTAATTCTAACCCTACCAGGGTTACACATGGGAGTGAATACCAGGAGGCGGGGGCACTGGGAACCATCTCAACAGTCTAGCACAGTGAGTTAATTAGATAATCAGCATTGTAAATACCAGGAATGGCTTTGACAGGTGAAAGCTTCTGTTTTCAGAGGTGTCCACTCACTATGTACAGGTCCTGGAGCTGGCAGCAGCATCTGATTGGTAAGGTGGCTCTGTTTCTGCATTTTTGTTGCTTAGCTGTTTCATGTCCTTTTACTGCAGTGTCTTCATTGCCTTTGCCTGACAGTTCTTTTCCCACTCTCACTCCAACACTTGGCTGAACTCCTCCTTGGCTTAGACTTCACTTCCTCACAGGCAGCCGGTTCTTGGTCCTTCCCATCCAACCCCAGTCAAGGAAAGGTCCCCCTGCTAAATGCTCTCAAAATGCTATGTCTCCGTCAGAGCACTTATCACATTCTAATCAACTGTTTGTCTTCTTGGTTAGAATTTAAGCTCTGTGGTGACAGAGACCACATCCATCTTATTCTCTGTTGGGTCCCCCGTGCCTAGCACATCACAGCTGCTCAATAAATATTGGCATGATGAGTAAATAGTCCCACTTGGTGTGCTGCTTTTTCATTTCAACAAATGTGATTCACCAAAGCTCTACTCTTAAATTTTTTGTTTTTGTACAACCTTTCATGTAAATGAATTTTCACATTTGGAAAGTCTTTTTGAAAAAAATACCATGTATCCAAATATTTGATATGGAAAAGGTAGTTAGTATATATTAGTGATACGAAAGGAACATCTTAAAGGAACATCTTTTGGAAATACTATGATGCTGTAATGGATGCTAATTTTTATATTGGGTAGAAAATGTGAGCTGATAGTCTAATAAAAATCACAAGAGGTCTCTATTAATTTTAGCTTGTTCTTATCTCCCTGAGAAATGTACAGATGCGAGGATAGGCATGAAGAACTCTATGCATTTGCTTGGGTTTGGATATTCTATAGCTAGCATTTAGTGATCTGGTGATGATAAACTTAACTATATATTTACTTTTTTTCCTTTTTATTTCCTCTACCCTCATTTTAAACTTTTGAAGTGATTTTAGCCTAAATGAGTAAAAATTCAATTGGGGAATGAAATGACTCCTTCTAAAACAGAGCTCACCTTCTGCAACTACAAAGGCAAAAAAAAAAACCAACAAAAAACTTACATCAGGCTGATTTGCAAATCACAAGTTTTACTTTGTTTTATGCTGCTTTCTTACATTGAACTTGGTTATTTTATTTACATCCACAATGGATAGTTTCAGTGGTTTGATGAAAATCATTTTTATATACAAAAATTGGAAGACTTAACATGAAAGGTTATTATTGACAAATTCATAGTAATTTTAAAAGTGCATTCCTTAAAGTTGTACCCTATTTATTGTTACAAAACATTTTTCTTTTGGTGGTTTGACTTCAGTCCTTTGTAAAAAAAAAAAAAAAAAAATCACACAATCTAAGCTGGGATCATAAAACAGTGAATTAAGTTATTAAAGGAATAATGAAATTTATGTTTCTGAAGAGTTTTAATATAAATAACAACTGGGTAGCCTGATTAGTTGTAGTCCTGGGAATATGAACTATGAGACCTACCTAGGTTTCACAAATTAGCATGCCCATTCATTTGTTGTTTATCCTATATTATATATACACATACACACATATATACACACATGCATGCATATACTTATATGCACACGTTTATATATATGCACATATACACATGCACACATACACATTTATGTACATATAGAGACAGATCTGGGTTTATTACCTAATATTTTAAGGATTTTATGTCTGTTTTTATAAGAGATAGTGCTATTTTTCTTATTATATTATTGTCTGGTTTTGGTATCAGGGTTATACTGGCCTCATAAGTTAAGGTTTTCTCACTTTCTGTATTTTGTGAAAGAGTTTGTATAAGATTCTTATTATTTCTCTCTTAAATGTCTAATAGAATTATTCAGTGTAGCTATCTGGGCCTGGAGATTCAAAAAATACGTCCATGTCATCTGAGTTAACAAACATATTGGCATAACATGTTTCATAATATTTTCTTATCACTTAATGCCTGTATTATCTGTAATGACGTACCCCTCTTTAATTCCTAAAATTGGTAAATTATGATTTTTTTCTCATTTTTTTCATCCTGCTAGGAATTTAACAATTTTATCAATATTTGCAAACAACCAACTTTGGTTTCAAAGATTTTCTCTTTTGTTATTTATTTTATTGATTTTTGCTACTTATTGTTGCTTTTCTTCTAGTTTGTCTTTGATTTGCTCTTTAGCTGCTTTTGGTTGATCCTTACTTAGAATATTACCATAACATTCTCAATTTCTAGTACAGCCATTTGGAAATATAAATATCCCTGGTGCAGTACTCCTTTAGCTGAATATTACAAATTTGTATAGGTTATTTTTTCATTATCGTCAGTTTAAAATATTTTTAAAAATTCTTTCATAATTTTTTTCTATGACTTGTGGCTTATTTAGAAATATGTTTTTAAATTTCTGAATATTTGAGATGTTAAGATTTTTGTTATTAATTTCTAATTTTATTATAATCAGATTATGTCTTCTTTATTACTTTTATCTTTACATTTGTTAGAGAGTTGTTTTATACTCCAGCTTATAGTCTTTATTGATGGATATTCCATGAATGGTTGAAAGGAATGTAAAATCTGCTGTTGTTGGATAGGGTAATGTCCCGTAAATAGCATAGTTAGTTGATGGTGTTATCAAATCTCATATTAAGCTTACTAATATTTTTTGTTTGTTATTTCTATCAATTATTGGGAGAGGAGTAACACCTTTAACTGAAGTTGCCAATTTATCTATTTGTACTTTCAGTTCTGTCAGTCTTCTTGATGTATTTTGAAACTCTTTTTAGGTTTATACACATCTAGGATTGTTATGTCTTCTTGACGAATTGACCTGTTTATCATGATGAAATTTCCTCTTTATCTCTGGTAGTAATTTCTGTCCCACAGTCCACTTTGACTAACATTGATATGGCCACCTCAGCTTTCCTATGCTTAGTGTTTGCATATGTATGCGCAGAGCATCTTTTTTCATTTTTTTAAATTTTCAGTATATCTATATTTATGCTCAAAGTGCATTCTTTTAAACAATGTGTATTAGCTTTGCATTTTAATCTTTTCTGAGGGCCGCTACCTTTTAATTGAAATATTTATTCCAATTACACTTAATTATTCTTATGGAGAATTACGTTCATTATCTTGCTGTCTTTTACTGTTTGCCCAGTATGTTTTTGCTTTTTTCCCTTCTTTTCCCATTTTCTTTTGTACTGAGTAGTTTTAATATTTCCCTTTTTTAGCTGTAGTTCTTCATTTTATTATCATATTTTAGTGTTTGCCATAGGAATTAGAATATGTATCTTTAACTTAGAGAGTTATAGAAAGGATCACGCATCCTGCTGTGACATCCTAAAAGGCTGCATGGAATTAATATGGAAGCAGTGTTTTCATACAGTAGTTTTATATTTTTATTTTTTGTATTTAAATTATTCATTCATCTGTCATTTTTACACAAAAGGTGAGGATAGGAATCCATTCTCTTTTCAGATGACTACCCAGTTATGACCACTGACTGTTTGATTTCCATTGATTTGAAATACTACCTTGTTTATTAGATTTTTTAATACATATTTGTGTCAATTTTTCTCACTTTTATATACTTATATTGATCTGTCTATTCTTGTACTTGGACTGTATGCTTAATTATTGCTATTTGATAATTCTAACACCTGGTAGATCTAAACCTCGTATAATATTCTTTCAGAATTGTTCTGTACCTTCTTGATTACTTTCCATATAAATAAACTTTAGAATCTAAAAGAAATCCCAATAAATGTAAGCAGGATTGCACTTGAAAAGCAGGTGATTTAAGACAGGAGTAAGCACCTTTAAAATTTGTGCTATGTGTTGTAATTGGCTTTCCAATCGCTGTGCTCCTTGATATGGTTTGGCTGTGTCCCCACCCAAATCTCATCTGAATTGTAGTTCCCATAATCCCTATGTGTTGTGGGAGGGATCTGGTGGGAGGTAATTGAATCATGGGGGCAGTTGCCCCGATGCTATTCTTGTGATAGTGAGTGAATTCTCATGAGATTTGATGGTTTTATAAGGGGCTTTTCCCCCTTTGCTCCACACTTCTCCTTCCTGCCTCCCTGTGAAGAAGGTGCCTTTCGTCACCTTTGCCCTTTGCTATGATCACAAGTTTCCTGAGGCCTTCCCAGCCACACGGAACTGTGAGTCAAACCTCTTTTCTTTATAAATTACCCAGTCTCGGGCATTTCTTCATAGCAGCCTGAGAACAGACTGATACACCCCTTTATGTTCTTCCTGGCCTGTTTCTCTGAAGCTTCTTCATTCCTAGCTAGTGGTATTATTGTTACCAATTATTATCATATTTTCTTTGCCAATTTTCTAGGTTAAAATATTCTAATTTGCATTTTAAATTTATTGTTGGGGTCTTAGGAGTCTATTAAGCAACACTTTCCTTCCCCTCTTAGGTTCAGAAGTAAACGATGGCACCGGAAGCAGAATGTTAGAGAACAAATTATCAGTTATTAATACACAGCTGATCGTAGAATTTGGCTTTAGGTCTTTGGCTGAGTAGGCTTACTACGTTTTACTTCCAAATTTGAGAGTCACCAATCATACTGGATAATATTAACAATGTAGTATCTTGCCCAACAGGGTCATATCCCTTAACATATGGCAAAGGGCAGACCAGAATGAGCATGCTGTAGACACATCCAAGATGACAGGGAGATCCCAGAAGAAATGAGACACAAAATTAAGTTCCTCCTTTCAAACTCTTATATACATCACTATTTACCTGGGGGAGTTAGGGGAAGGGAGGGAGGCCCGGAATATTAATCTAATGGAAATTCATGTACACTAAAACAAGGACAAAGGTGGGATGGTGATGGAGGAGTTGAGGGAAGGAGATTCTCTTTAAATTCTTAATAATGCAGTTTAATTTCCCCCCTTATTTTTATCAATAATTTTTGATTTTTTAAAATTGTTAGTTCATATCCTTTGGTCACTTTGTTATTGAGGATTTGTCTTCTTTTAATTGATTTGTTAAGAGCTGTTTATATATGACAGCACTACCCTTTTGTGAGCCATAATTTGGAATGAACAGCATACCATTCATTTATTACAAAGCACTTTTTAGGTGTTATTTTTCTAGTTATTTTTCTTTCCTTGTCATTATAAATGGGATCCAATTTTCAATTTTATTTTAGTAATGATATTTCTTGTATTAGTTTATATACACACATTCTGGGACTAGCCTGTTTATTAAAATATCTTGCTGGTTTTAGTAGATGTTCAGTTGACTTTCTTGGGTTTCCTAGGTAACTAATCATATCACTTATAAATAACTTTTCTTTTCTAACATTTATTTCCCTGAATTGTTATTGCTTTATTGCAGTGTCTCAAACATAAAGAATTGCTATAAAAATGTGTACAAATAGCAATAATTCCTCTTTTGTTTTGGTTTTTAATGGAAGGCTCCTGATATTTCACCACTGATTTTAATATTGACTGTTGATTTAAGATCTGAGTTTATGATTTTAAGAACCTTTTTCTAGTTTTCAAATATGTTTTTAAAAAAAAAACAGTATTGGATACTGAATTTTATTAACTTTTTTTAGACATTTACAGAGGTACCATATCTTGTCTCTCTCTTTTTAAATCTTGTGACCTGATAAAAATATTAATTGACTTATTGATATAAATATTCATTCATGGATTTCCCCTTATCAAAATATTCTTATATTTTTGGGACACATCCTGCTCTGTCAAGGTGTATCATATTTTTAATATGCTGCTGAATTTAATTCCGTAGTGTTCTAATTAAGATTTTTTGCATCTATATTAGGAAGGAGAGTGGTCTTAGTTCTCTGTTTATACAAACTTAGTGGCTTAAAACAATAAAACCCATCTTTAGCTCATGTGTCTGTGAGTCAGGGATTTAGGCTGGGCAGGTCTGGTCTCCGTTAGGCTTGCTGCCATGTTTATGGGCCTGCTGAGTATAATAGAATGACCAGGCCCTTCTCCATGTCTCTCCCATCTCCCTAGCAGGCTAACCCAGCATGTTCTCATAGAGAAGGCAGAGGCATAAGAACAGACATGTCCTTAGACACAAGCCCATTTCAAGCATCTGCTTGGGACCCACCTGCTAACATTCCATTGACATGTCAGGGAAGCAAACTGGGGAAGGAGGTTCTACCTCTTCAGAGCAGGAGTAGAAAAGCCATATCCCACCCCCAGACAAGGGACTCCTTGGGGTTCAGATAGAGGGATGGTAAAGTATTAGGGCAATTTTAGCAATCAACCATAATCCTGAAGTTTCTTTTATCCAGTCTTTTACTGTGTGTTTTTTGGGACAGTAAAAATTATATGAAAATAATCTGTCGCATTGGGGCTTCAAAAAACTCTCTCTTAAAATTATCTGGCCCCAGTATCTTTATGGAACATAAATCTTGTACAGATTTTTGAACTTCTTACAGACTTATTGGTTTTGCTATTTCTTATTGAACCAGTTGAGATAACTTATCTTTTCCTAGAAAATCATTTATTGTCCCCATGTTTTCAGATTCATTAGTATAAAGAACATGTAATACTTGATTACAATTTAATTTTTGTAGCAATAATTATACTCATTTCTGTTTTTAAAACTTATTTTTATTATGAGTTGACAAATTATATGGGGCCCAAATTGATGTTATGATTTATAAATACAACATGGAATAATTAAATCAAGTGACTTAACATATCCATCACCTCAAATATGTAGCTTTTTTGTGATGGGAGCATTTGCAGTTTATTTCCCTCAAGAATTTGAAATGTACAACACACTGTTATTAGCTATATTCATGTCACTGTGCAATAGATCTCAAAAAACAAAAAACCTTATTCCTCCTGTTTAACAGAAACTTTGTACCCTTTAACCATCATCTCCTCATTTCCCCCATCCCCAGACTTTTGGTAACCACCATTCTACTCTTTGTATGAGCTCAATTGTTTTAGATTCCACGTATAAATGAGAACACACAGTATTTGTCTGTCTGTGCCTGGCTTATTTCACTTAGTATGATCTCCAATTCCAAACATATTGCAAATTACAGATTTTTTTTTCTTTTTAAAGACTGAATAGTATTCCATTTGTATATATACTACATTTTCTTTATTCATCTGTTGACAGATGCTTGGGTTAATTCTGTAACTTGACTATCGTGAATATTGCTGCAGTGCACATGGGAGTTCAGACATCTCTTTGACATACTGATTTCAAATCTTTTGGGTAAATACCTAGAAGTGGGATTGCTGGGTCATATGGTAATATTGCAGGGTCATATGGTAATGTTATTTTGAGGAACCTCTATAGAGTTTTTCATAATCATCATACTAATTTACATTTCCACCAATAGCGTACAAGTGTTTTCTTTTCTTCACATCCTCGCTAACATTCGTTATCTTTTGTCTTTTTGATAATGGCCATTCTGACAGGTGTGAGATAATATCTCATTGTGGTTTTATTGGCATTTCCCTAATGATTATTTATGTTGGACTTTTTTTCATAAATCTGTTGGTCATTTGGAGTATGTCTTATTTTGAGAAATGTCTAGTCTGGTCCCTTGCCCATTTTAAAATCAGGCTAATAGTTTTCTTTCTACAGAATTGTTTGAATTCCTTATATATTTTGGATATTAACTCCTATTACATGAATGGCTTGCAAATATTTTCTCCCAATGCATACATTGTCTCTTCATTCTGTTAATTTTTTTCTTCATTGTGTGAAAGCTTTTTAGTTTGATGTAATTCCATTTGCTTATTTTTGCTTTTATTGCCTGTGCTTTTGGGACAAATCTAAAAAAAAATTGCCTATAGACCAACATCATGTAGATTTTCTTTGTTTCCTTCTAGCAATCTAGTTTCAGATTTTATATTTAAATCTTTAATCCAGTTTAGTTGGCTTTTTTGTATATAGTGTGAGATAAGTGTCCAATTTCATTCTACTGCCTATGATTATCTAGTTTTTCCAACACCATTTATTGAAGAGACTGCACTTTTTCTATCATGTATCCTTGGCACCTTTGTCAAAAATCAATTGACCGTATATGTTTGGGTTCATTTCTGGGCTCTTTGTTCTATTCCATTGGTTGATGTGTCTATTTTTATGCTTAGTACCATGCTATTTTAGTTGCTATCACTTTGTAGTATAGTTTGAAATTAGGTACTGTGATGCCTTCAGCTTTGTTCTTTTTGCTCAGTACTGCTTTGGCTAGTCAGGATTTTTTGTGATTCCATATAAATTTTAGGATTGTTTTTTCTATTTCTATAAAAAATCACATTGGATTTTTATAGAGATTGCATTGAATCTGTAGATTGCTTTGGGTAGTATGGCCATGTTAACAATACTCATTCTTTCAATCCATGAAGATGGACTATCTTTCATTTATTTATGTTTTCTTCAGTTTATTTAACATTTTATAATTTTCAATATACAAGTTCTTTAACTCCTTGCTTAAATTTATTTCTAATATTTTGTTTAATTTTTATAGCTATTTTAAATGGGATTTGATAAGGTTTGGCTGTGTCCCCACCAAAATCTCATCTTGAATTCCCACGTGTTATGGGAGGAACCTGGTGGGAAGTAATTGAATCATAGGGGCAGATCTTTCTCATGCTTTTCTGGTGATAGTGAATAAGCCTCATGAGATCTGATGCTATTAAAAATGGGAGTTTCCCTGCACAACCTCTCTCTTTGCTTGCTGCCATCCGTGTAAGACATGACTTGCTCCTCCTTGCCTTCCACCATGATTGTGAGGCTTCCCTAGCCATGTGGAACTGTAAGTCCAAATTAAAACTCTTTCTTTTGTAAATTGTCTAGTCTTGGGTATGTCTTTATCAGCAGCATGGAAACAAACTAATACAGTAAATTGGTACCAGTAGAGTGGGGCACTGCTGAAAAGATACCTGAAAATGTGGAAGCCACTTTGGAACTGGGCAACAGGCAGAGGTTGAAACAGTTTGGAGGGCTCAGAAGAAGACAGGAAAATGTGAGAAAGTTTGGAACTCCCTAGAGACTTGTTGAATTGCTTTGACCAAAATGCTGATAGTGATATGGACAATGAAATCCAGACTGAGGTGGTTTCAGATGGAGATGAGGAACTTTTTGGGAACCAGAGTAAAGGTGAATTTTGTTACATTTTAGCAAAGACACTGGTAGCATTTTGCCCCTGCCCTAGAGATTTGTGGAACTTTGAACTTGAGAGAGATGATTTAGGGTATCTGGAGGAAGAAATTTCTAAGCAGCATGGCATTCAAGAGGTGACTTGGGTGCTGTTAAAAGCATTCAGTTTTAAAAGGGAAGTAGAGCATAAAGTTTGGAAAATTTGCAGACTGACAATGCAATAGATAAGAAAATCCCATTTTCTGAGGAGAAATTCAAGCCAGCTGCAGAAATTTGCATAAGTAATGAGGAGCCAAATGTTAATCCCAAGACAATGGGGAAAACGTCTCCAGGGCATGTCAGAGGTCTACATGGCAGCCCCTCCCATCACAGGCCTGGAGACCTAGTTGGAAAAGAATGGTTTCGTGGGTCAGGCCCAGGGTCCCTGTGCTGTGTGCAGCCTAGGGACTTGGTACCCTGCATTCCAGCTGCTCTAGCCATGGCTAAAAGGTGCCAATGTGCAGCTTGGGCTGTTGTTTCAGAGGGTGAAGCCCCAAACCTTGGCATCTTCCATGTGGTGTTGAGCCTGTGGGTACACAGAAGTCAAGAATTGGGGTTTGGGAACCTCCAGCTAGATTTCAGAGGATGTATGGAAATGCCTGGATGCCCAGGCAGAAGTTTGCTGCAGGGGTGAGTCCTTCATGGAGAATCTCTGCTAGGGCAGTGCGAAAGGGAAATGTGGGGTTGCAGCCCCCACACAGAGTCCCTACTGGGGCACCACCTAGTAGAGCTGTGAGAAGAGGGCCGCCCCATCCTCCATACCCCAGAATGGTAGATCCACTGACAGCTTGAACTGTGTGCCTGAAAAAGCTGCAGACACTCAACACCAGCCCGTGAAAGTAGCCAGGAGGGAGGCTGTACCCTGCAAAGTCACAGGGGTGGAGCTGCTCAAGACCGTGGGAACCCAACTCTTACATCAGAGTGATCTGGATGTGAGACATGGAGTCAGAGGAGATCATTTTGGAGCTTTAAGATTTGACTGCCCTGCTGGATTTTGAACTTGCATGGGTCCTGTATCCCCTTTGTTTTGGTCAATTTCTCCCATTTGGAATGGCTGTATTTACCCAATGCCTGTACCCTCACTGTATCTAGGAAGTAACTAACTTGCTTTTGATTTTACAGGCTCACAGGCGGAAGGGACTTGCCTTGTGTCGGATGAGACTTTGGACTGTTGCCTTTTGAGTTAATGCTGTAATGAGTTAAGACTTTGGGGGACTGTTGGGAAGGCATGATTGGTTTTGAAATGTGAGGACATGAGATTTCGGAGGAGCCAGGGGCAGAATGATAGGGTTTGGCTGTGTCCCCACCCAAATCTCATCTTGAATTCCCATGTGTTGTGGAAGGAACCTGGTGGGAGGTAATTGAATCATGGGTGCAGGTCATTCCCATGCTGTTCTGGTGATAGTGAATAAGTCTCATGAGATATGATGGTTTAAAAACAGGAGTTTCCCTGCACAGGCTCTCTCTTTGCTTGCTGCCATCCATTTAAAACATGACTTGCTTCTCCTTGCCTTCCACCATAATTGTGAGGCTTCCCCAGCCATGTGGACTGTAAGTACAATTAAACCGCTTTCTTTTGTAAATTGCCCAGTCTTGGGTGTCTTTATCAGCAGCATGAAAATGGACTAATACAGGATTCTTCTCTTGATTTCTTTTTTGAAGAGTCTCTTTTTAGTATATAGAAATGCTACTGATTTTTTTGTTTATTTTGTATCCTGCAATTTTACGGAATTTGTTTATTCTAAATTCTAGCAGTTTTTTTAGAGAATCTTTAGAATTTTTTAACATGAAGAAACACGTCATCAACAAACAGCAACAATTTTACTTCTTCCTTTCCTATTTGGGTGTCTTTTATCTCTTTCTCTTGCAAAATTGCTCTGGCGAGGACTTCCAACACTATGTTGAATAGAAATGGTGAGTGTAGGCATTCTTGTCTTGTTCCAGATCTTAGAGGAAGGGCTTTCAATTTTTTACTATTGAGTATGATGTTAGCTGTGGGCTTATTATATATGGCTTTATTGTGTTGAGGTACATTTCTTCTATGCCTAATTCATTGAGAGTTTATCATAAAAGGATATTGAATTCTGTCAAATGCTTTCTCTTCATCTAATGAGATGATCACATGGTTTTTGTCCTATGTTCTCTTAATGTGATGTATCACATTTATTGATTTGTCTGTGTTGAAACATCCTTCCATCTCAGGGATAAATCCCACCTGATCATGATGAATGATCCTTTTAATGTGTTTTTGAATTTGGTGTGCTAGGTTTTTGATAAGGATTTTTGCATGTATGTTTAACAAGGATATTGGCCTGTAATTTTCTTTACTTTTTTTTTTTAAATTTTTGAGACAGAGTCTCGCTGTCACCCAGGCTGGAGTGCAGTGGCGCGATCTCGGCTCACTGCAGGCTCCACCCCCCGGGGTTCATGCCATTCTCCTGCCTCAGCCTCCTGAGTAGCTGGGACTACAGGCACCCGCCACCTTGCCCAATTTTCTTTACTTTTGAGGTGTTTGTCTGCCTTTGGCATCAGGGTAACGCATTTGGAAGTATTCTTTCCTCTTCAATTTTTGGAAAAGTTTGGATTCATATTTGTTTTTCTGTAAATGTTTGTAGAATTCAGCAGCAGTGAAGCTAATATAGCTTGGCTGTGTCCCTATCCAAATCTCATCATGAAATGTAGTTCCCATAATCTCCATGTGTCATGGGAGGGACCTGGTGGGAGGTAATTGAATGATGGGGGCAGTTAGTCCCATGCTGCTGTTCTTGTCATAGTGAGTGAGTTCTCACAGATCTGATGGGTCTTTTTATAAGGGTCTTTTCCCCGTTTTGCTCGGCACTTCTCCTTGCTGCTGCCATGTAAAGAAGGATTTGTTTGCTTCGCCTTCTGCTATGATCATAAGTTTCCTGAGGCCTCCCCTGCCATGCTGAACTGTGAGTCAATTCAACCTCTTTGCTTTATAAGTTACCCAGTCTTGGGTATGTCTTTATTAGCAGCATGAGAATGGACTAATACAGAAGCCATCAGTTTCTGTATTAGAAAAGCTATCAGGCTTTTCTTTGATGGGAGACTTTTTATTATGCATTCAATCTCTGCTTAGCTTTTGTTTGTCTAGGAAAGTTTTCATTTGTCCCTTATTTCTGAAATACAGCCTTGCTGGGTAAGGTATTCCTGGTAGACAGGAGTTTTTTTTTCCCCCCTCCCTCAGCACTTTGAATATATCATCCCACTCTCTCCTGGCCTGCAAGTTTTCTGCTGAGTAATGCACTGATAGTCATATTGAGACTTCTTTGTATATAACGTATTTTTTATCTTTTGCTGCTCTCACAATTTTTTGTCTTTAAGTTTTGACGGTTTGATTAATATGTGTTATGGTTGACTCCTCCTTGGGTTGAATTTGATTGGAAACTTCTATGCTTTCAGGACCTGGATGTTGGCATCTTTCCCCAGGTTAGGGAAGTTTTCAGCCATTATTTCTTTAAATATATTATGTGGCCCCTTTTTCTCTTTCTTCTTCTGAAATTTGTATTATGCAAAAGTTAGGTCATTTGATGGTATTCCATAATTCCCATTGGCTTCCTTCATTTTTCTGTTTGTTCCTCTGATTGGATAATTTTAAATTATCTGCTTCGATTCTTTTGCATCTTGCTCAAGCCTGCTGTTGAAGCTTTCTATTGCATTTTTAAAGTTTAGCCATTGTATTCTTTATCTCTAGTGTTTCTATTTGTTTTTTGATTGTTTCTGTTTCTTCATCAACTTTTATTCATGTATTGTTTTCCAAATTTTATTTGATTTTTAATCTGTAGTATCATATAGTTTACAGAATTTCTTTAAGAGGATTATTCTGAATTCTTTATCACTTTATAGATATCCATTTCTGTAGGGTTCATTTTTGCAGTTTTGCTAGTTTCTTTTGGTGTTGTCATGATTTCTGAATCTTTGTAATGCTATGTTCTTGCACTGGTTTTTGTGCATTTGGGGAGACAGTCACCTCTTCTGGATGTTACAGGTGTTCTTTGGCAGAAATACACCTTTACTATTTAGTCTAGCCTGTGATTCCGGATGGGCCAATTGGTAATGACCCCAGGCAGGCAAAGCTTGCTTTCCGTTCTCTAGATGGCTGGGATGCTGCCTTTGCTTTGAGTTCGGGTAGAGCTAAGCTAGCTGGGCTCAGGTGTCAGGTGAGAGCACTAGCTGAACTCTGTAATTAGGCAGAACTACTGGCTGGTCGTTGCAATTTCCTCTGATTGGGCTGGGCTACAGGGTGTATTCCTTCACCAGGTGGTACTTTTATTTGAATTCTTCAGTTGTACAGAGTTGCAGGAGGTTCCCTGGGGTTAGGTGGAGTCATTACTCAGGAAGGATGGGATTATCTGGTGCTTCAGTAGAAATGTATGCTTGAGGTTTGCGTCTTTGCCTAACCAGGGCCTTAGGGTAGGCTTTGAGGTTAAGCTGAGTGCTGTTTGAAGTTTTGGGTGTTGCAGAACTAGCTCTTGCTCTTTACCAAAATGTGTAGTCGTGGGGAGCTCTCTTCCCAGGTGGAGCCTTCAAGTAGAGCCTAAGGCTGGGCCTGGAAGATGGCTGTTGGGATTCAAGCCAGGCAAAACTTTTCACCACTTGGGAGTGACCATCTTGGCTTTGCAGGTGTGCTATGCTGTTGCTGGTACCTCTCACTGGGGGCTGCCACTGGAAGATACACAGAGATATTACCAGTATCTGCTGTGGGCCCTGTCTCCTTGCTTTGTTTCTAACTGACTCCAGCTGGTCTCGCCATGCCGCTACCTCGAGCATTCTTTATGAAGTGAGACTGAGGTGGGCTTCCTGGGAAGCATCTCAGAATGCTAGAGAAGCTAGATGTCTGCTTCTGGTTCTCCCTGCCCACTGCAGAAACCATGGGCCCTGAGGCATCCTCTCTGTGTGGCACCATGCTGAATGAAAGGATGGAGGGAGAAGCAGTGTGGTCAAAGTGAGACCATTTCTCCTACCCTTCCAATGCAGACTTCATTCATTTCTGTAGTCTAGGCAGGTCTCTCAGGCTTATTCCCAAGTTTTGGGGTTTTGACCCACATGTTCCTGTCTGTAGATAATTGCTAGTTGAAATTTCTGTGGGTGATAGTAAAGCCTGGGGCCACCTGTTCCATTATTTTTGCCCACTTCTCTTTATTTACAATTTATCTTTCCCCTTGTTTAGACCTGTCGGAGATTTAGATATGTATTTGGCCTGTCAGAAGAATTTAGTCTTGGATTTATTAATCAACACTATTCCTTTTATTCATAGCTTTTAATTTAGTCATTTCTGGTTTTATTTCTTAACTCCTTTGTCTTTTTATTGTTGTGATTTTTTGGCCGAATGTTTAGTTCATCTATGTTCATATTTCTTGATAATAAAAGCAGTTAAAACTATACATTTTTTGTTAGTCGAGTTTTGGTTTCATTCCGTATATTTTGATGTATAAATTCACTCAACACAATTATAAAAATTTTTTACCTTTCAACATTTTTTTCCTGTGGGGAATTGCTATTTGACAATTGACATAAGAACTCTTGTGGGTCAGGTTTTCTGTGAACTATGAATTCCAAGATCAATGCAAGTTTTAATATAAATATGTGAAAAGCTCCCATCTCCCTATTTTGCCTCCCCTCCAACAATTTCATTGGTTAAATATATCTTCTGAGTATTCATTAAAAAAAAAACAAACTTTAGCAGTGGTTACTCAAAATCTTGCCATAGTCAGTTCTGCAGTATTCACTAAAAGACTTAGATTTTTATCAAAATTTCTTTCCCCCTAAAGTCTATGTGGTGGAGCTTTCTTTTTGAATCATCAACCAGTTTGTTCTTGGCATTAAACATTATCTTTTTTCCATTAAAGCTCTAATTTTTTTTTAAAAAAGCTAATGATGAAAATTTTAGTTATAATTTAAATGAAATTTGCATGTACAATTGTCAGTAAGGACTATGAAACAAAAACAATTACGTAATTTTTGAGATGCAGCAGATCCTAGAAACTCACTCAGTCCTGTGGTTGCCAACCTTTCTCCATCTCCCGCAGATGTTCATTGAGTGCCTACTGCATGCCAGATACCATGTGCAGTAACTTCTGAATCCTCTCATCCCCCTACTTCCAGAACACAGGACTATGAGTTACTTGAAAGCTGAGGCTTGGTAGAGGGCTGGAGCCAATTGCGTTAAACTAACTAACGTTATTGCAAAATATATTCTAGGGCTTTTACTCTAATAAAAATGACTCCTGGAACTGCAGTACTATATTCTTGGAACCCCAAGAAACCAGGTGACAACCCATAAATTTACCATCACTTTTCAGATGAGGAAGGCAAATCTGGAAGGCCAAATTACTTGTCCAAAGATAGACACCAAACCAGTAAAGGAGCAGGATTTGATGGAGGGAAGATGAAGTATCAATGAAAAAATAAGTCTAAGTAAAGAAATGCAAATATCTTTTTCTTAAAAAAAAAAAACTTGTTAACATAAAATAAAATAAAAATAAAATAAAATAAAAAACCTAGAATGCCAAAAAAGAAAAAAAATTTCAAATATGGCATCTCAAGTTTGAATTGGTTAACTTCCTTTAGGGATTTGGAATTTTCTGTCAACATGATTCCCCTGGCCAGGATTAAGACATGGTCTTGTAGACTTGTAAAAGGGTATTATCCCTGGAAAATATGCTGTTCAAAATAAGGGCAGCTGGAAGCCTACAGATGACTGTTTGTGCCAGAGCAGTCAATTGATTACAGCAGGGAGCTTTCCCTTCTTTTTAAGGACTCTGGAGAGTTCATTATGAAATCTTTTGAAAGATACATGAGCAGGACCAGGCTAGACCTGGATTCCATTAGCTTTGTCTATTCACAAATAGTGGTTAGTATTAGAAGAGTCATAAATCTCTTATTTATTTTGCTATCAGAGACCTTCATAAAACTCAGCTCTTTAATAAACAGGTTGAGATACTCAGCAAACTAAATGGAAAAAATGATAAACTAATGTAAACACAGCATTTGCCTTGTTTATCATTGAGTGCCTGTCTGTGCTTGTTGCTTTCTGAACCTTGAATGCTGTTACTGCAGACCCTCCCTTTGTGCCTAGTAGCCCGTGTCCCTTGGGAAACCTCCTTCACCACTGTCCTCTCACTTCAGCCTTGGCTCCTTTCTCCAGATTGTGGAAGACATTCTCCCTGGGAGCTCCACCATCTTAGTATGACACTGTTGCTTTCCCCACTTGTACCGTAACATCTTTCAGATCTAGGCAGTGACCTTTGATTCCAACCTCAAGGACTTGGCCTAGCACAAAGCTGGTGCTAAATAAAAGCTCCTGGTTACACAATGACCCATGAGGTTGTGAGCTCATTGATATCAGAGTTCAAGTCTCCACTTATAGGGTGTTACAGCCATTTAAGTATAGGGAGTGATGGCAATTCCTTTTGAATCTGTGGGCTGCATTTGGTATGCAGGAGATGCTCTGATGTTCCATGAGTGGGAGGAAGGATGTTCTGGAGCAGTGGAGAGAAGCCTGCTTTGATCACAGTGAGGATGCACCCACAGCAAGAGCAGCCTTTGTGCTTTGACTTTAGCTGGTGGTCAGAGATGGTTGGTTCAAAGGCTAGGGTCTCTGAGACTGCTGGTCTACCAAATGGTCTGCACTGAAACCATTCCCTGGGAACTTGTTTTGAATGTACATTCTTATATCCCACCTTGAATCTGGATCACATCACTGCCATGGTGGTGACACCCTATTGTTTATTCCTGTTGTTTATGGCAAGGTCCCCAGCCTCCAAGGCTCACTTCCCACCCAGCCCTTCCCCTGCTCAGCAGAATGGGGTGAATAAAACCTACTGCGACATCTTTGTGCACTGGCGTGAGGTGACAGATGGAGGAAACACTTTGTAAACTGTCAAGCGCCTGGCAACTGAAAGACATCCGACACAAGACAGCCATTAAGTAATTACATGCATAGCAATGCTGACCAGCTGTGGTCCAAGCAGTTCATATAGTACCAAGTTTCCTAACTTGGTGTCATTTGGGAACTTACTTTCATGACTTTTTAATAAATGTATATCACCTGTGCCATACACAGATTTGCTTTTCTTAGTTTATCTTAATTTTTCTTAATTTATCTTAAACTTTAAGTCAGTATACACATTTTGCTTAAATTTGTTTAAGAAGGAAGTTGTACTTCAATATTCTAAATAGGCCAGTATCACTTGACATAAATACTATAAAGATAAATTGAAGGAAAACAAAACAATGTTATTAAAATGCAGCCAGACAATAGTGTCTGTTGGTGTCCCTGAGCCCAAGACCTGTTCTCTTTGTGAAAAAGGGCAGAGAGCCAGTGGCTGGGAGGTTTTAGGCATGGAATACCAAATGGACTTTTTCCTAATTAGAGGGCTTGACAGGAAACTGAAAAGTGAATAATTTGTTCCCCCCTTGACCTTATGTTAAGTGTCAGCACTGCTGAGGACACCTCCATCAAGCCAGCTGGGTGTGTCTGGCCCTTTGAGGGGTGCTGTTGTGTTGAGTGCTGGGTTCTGAGGCTTGAGGCCGGAGGTCTTCAGTGAAGTCCCTGAACAACTCAGTGAGTCTTTGTCTAAAGCAGAGGGGACGAGGCCAGAGTCCTATAGTGACCCGAGAGTACTTTCTCAGTCCACTCTTCCTGTGTGTGTCCAAAGGCCGGATGAGGGCTGAGTGCTGGAGTCGGCGGGTTATAAATAACCCCTGAAGCCAACTAGAGTCTTTGGGGGCTCAGCACTTCTCACTGGGGGTGGGGGTGCAGGGAGAACAATGCACAGTTGAAGACATTGTCTTGATGAGGAGGTTTGAGATTTGTTCCTGGATCCTGGATCCAAACCCATCAACCAGGGGGTGTTTTCATGCAGGTCACTGGAGGGCTTCTGGACCTCCCCCCTCTCTATCACATCTATTCAGCATGTTGATTTAGCATGTGGGAGGTCCAAGGTACAGTGCTGGGGGATCCGAGGAGAGGAAGCGGCAGTCTCTGTCGCAAGGAGTCAGCTCCCCTCCAGTGTGGCCAGGTAGTAAGCACATGCCATGCATGGGCTCTGTGTCAGGCAGGGAAATCCAGCACCAGAGGGCCAGAGCAGGAGGGACCGTTTCTTGTAGGAGGCTTCAGACAGGGATCCATTGTAGCGCAAGCATGCAGGATGGTGACCACCAGTGAGGCCAAGAACTGGCCTATCCAGTGGGAACCCTCTTGATTTGGATGGGGCTGGCAGAGGACAGAGCTGCCAGAAGCCAGTCACAACCAGGACACATCTAGTGAGGTCCGGACAGCTGCAGGAAAGCCGAGACTAAAGGGGGAAGTCGGGACAGAAGGGAAGGGCACGGTGGGGTGGGGGAGCAGGGCACATGTTGTCTGGTGCCAGCTTTGGGCTGAACAGGTGGGGTCTGGGCCTCCGGGCTGAGGGCACTGCCCGTGGACACCTCTGCCACAGCCTAGCTTTGCTTGAAATCCTGGCCATGGCCTGCTTTCCACACTCTGCTTCATTTCACTTTGTGACCGATATGGGTACACTGTGGTGGGGCAACATGGCCCAGACTGATGGAAGACCAGCATGAGCAAAGGTGCCATGCAGGAGAGCCTGGACAGGGGAAGGGGCAGGGCTCCGGGGGTCGGCAGCAGTTCAGGTCACAGGATACTGTGGATCTGAGGTACCCATGGCAAGGCAGAGCCCTGGATGTGAGCCTGAGCTCTGCCCACTGCCAGAGGCGTGAATTCTGGCCAGGTGCCCGGCCTCCAAGGCTCACTTCCCACTCACCCTATCCCCTGCTCAGTAGAATGGGATGAATCAAACTTCCTGCAGCATTCTTGTGCACCGACGTGAGGTGACACATGTGGGAAGCACTTTGTAATCTGTCAAGTGCCTGGCAACTGGGAGACATCCGACACAAGACTGCCACTGACAACAGACACAGCTGCTCACACACGCAGGTCACTGCGGAAAATGCTCCAAGAGATGGACAGAGTCAGGCTCTGGAGCAGGAACTTCCTAGAATGATGGAGTTGACAGGGCCAGGTGAGTCTAGTTGTGGTGGCCATGCCCAGGCAGCTGTCTCTGTCCCGGGGCTGAATTCCTCTCCCCTCTTCCTCCCTTTCTCAAAGTCAGCCTTGTAGAGAACTTGCTTCACTGGGGCTTGGCCGACTCTGTGTGTGGGTGTGTATTTTCAAGAGGAGAGTTTCTCTCCATGTGGCTCTGATTTATGCTGATACTGTCAAGTTGAAAAACACAAATTGCTTGATTCCACAGAAAATCAATTTGACAATTTCTTTGCTCCCCACCCAGCCCTTGACATGAACAGTAATCTTTAGGGCACACTGGAAAAGTTAGGAATTACAATGTGTGCCAGTGTGTGGATGCTGCTTTGTTTTAGTTGTTTCAATTTTTTCCAGTTTCTTCTTGGGGACAGGGAGAGCATTGAAATATTTATAAGAATATCATTGGCCGGCCAGTGACAAGTACCCTCAACTCTCTCTTAGATGGAAGCTGTGTCCACGTGCAATCACAGAGTTGAAGGAAAGATGAAACAAAGGCTACTATGTGGCTTCTTGGCTCTAAAGACAAATATCTAGATTTCAATCGTATGCATTTTCCATCTAGAAATCTGTCTTCCGGAGAAAACCCATACCTGAAGAGCAAGCCAGCATACCTGTGTGATTCTGCCCACGGAGAGTTCCATTATGTCATCTTTTTCTGCTTAGCAGAGATAAATGTAATAGTATTTGCATTGTTACAGATCTGATAGATCTGGTGTCGAAACAGTTTGCCTAGATGGAAGAGATATGCAGATTGTTGAGGCTGTAAGGGACGTTGAAAGTTCATCAAAATAGGAGTTGCTTCCCTTGATAATTTCATTCTCAATTGGACCTTTAGAGGGAAGTTTCCTCTTTGTATAAGGAATTATGCAAATGTTTGTTTTATAGTGGATATATTTGGATTCCTGTCTCTTATTTTATAACAACTGCATACTAAAACAGGCATCTCTGGCACCAGCCCCCTCATAAACTTAGCTTTCTTTAACATGTTTTAAAAGCAAATAATTTTGGTATTGTGGTCTGCTGCAGACATCATTTGTAGTTGAGCCAGGATATTATTTGAGAACTGCAAAGCTCTCTAGGTATTACCTCCCTATATAAACCATGTGTTAGAAAGATATAAATTCAGTTTCGAAATATTTGTTAGACTGCTTTTGGCTTTCAGTCTGTGCCAAACATGTGCTTTGGTGACAGATGGAGTCATGTGGGCCCCTGAATGAAACACTTTATTGTGTATAGACTTTGTCTTCCAGCAGTTGGGTTGCAGAAGCTGGGAGATAAAGAGGATCCAATTGCTATGAGGTGTGTTCTCCAGTGAGCATAGGATCCTTTTCCCCCTCAAATATGTCACTAGGTTATTTGGTCTCAAATTCTGTGCCATAGAAAATAGTGCTGTACACTCTGAATTTATCTAGAATAATTAAATGTAAAGCATTCTCATGTTAACTTCAAATTTTGAAACTAGAACATTTTTCCTAAGAATCTATTGAAACGTATTGGCTTTGTGGGCCTGTAAACCATTCAAGGAAGCATGGACCTAGGATTGCCAGATAAAACAGGACTCCCAGTTGAATCTGAATTTCAGATAAACAACGAATTTTTTCTTAGCGTAATTATATCCTCAGTATTGCATGGGACATATTTATCCTAAAGAATTATTCATTGTCTATCTGAAATTAGATTCAACTGGAAGTTCTATATTTTGATTTGCTAAATTTGATCATTCTACTTGGATCCCAATTTATGGTTCGCTCTCATAAACAGTGACTGTCAAAGAACATTCCTCAGTGATGAAGGCTCTGTGAGTTTGCAAGTCCACGTGGCACAGAGACAGAGGAAATCTCAGTTCAGTCATCCTGCAGAATAAAAAGAGTGTTCTGTTAGAACAAAGTGGACGTAGATCACATCTACGGCACTTCTGATTGGGCTCGGTTGAATACTTTTTTCTCCCCATATGCATCCGTTCTCTCTCATCTCCCCCTCTTGCATTTGTTCCCACATTGTATAGGCAGAGCACGGAGGTGAGGGCATAACTCGGAAAGGCATGCTTGGGCCCATTCTCTTTCCATATAAGAAGCTTCCTTTCCCTCCCCCATCCTCCCGCGTGAATGCCCAGATCCTGCCCATTCAAAGCCTGATATCATTGGCATCCCTGTTGTGAAGACATCCTGGACCGCCTCAACTGAATCAGGTTTCTAGCCCAACTCCGATTGCTCTTAAAGGCACTATCCCTTTCCGTCTTCTTTACCAGACTCTGTGCTCCCAGTAGGCAGGATGCAGTCTAACTTAAGAAAACACCCAGGGAGGAGCCTCCAGGCTACTGACATGCAGAAGAGGTTTCTTTTTCTCTCTTCTCTCTGTCCGTAACTTCTAATTGAGCACTAAATGTACAGGTGCTAAGACAAAGACTTTCCACAAATCCTCTCCTTTCTCAATTGCCCAGGGGTTAAGCACCCTGTACTCCAAAGGTCCCACCTTTGGTGAAAGGCAGAGCTCACTGGAAGGTGTTGTTCTAGACTCCCATGGAAACCTGAAATGCTGTTGACTCTCAGCCTGTACCATTGGTACCCCATTTCTGAGCAGCAGCAGAGAATTCGTCACTGGATGTGTGACTCCCAGCCTCCACTCTCAGGGCAGGATTCAGGGTGACCCAGAAGTTTGTTTTAGAAATAAACCTGTTTAATATTCTTAACACATAAAGTTTCAAATAAATAAGAGAAAAACAGACTAATTAAAAATTGGCAATAAATGTGAGCAAACAACCCCCAAATTAAGAAATAAAAATAACTGATGAAAATATGAAAAGGCTCAATTTCAGTGATAAGTAAATGCACATTGAAACAACAAAGAAATTTGTTTTCTTTATAAGTGGCCAAACATTATTTGTAGGGCTTTCTCTTTATAATGATTGGCTATTGACAAGGCAGGCCAACATTCAAATTCAGGAAATAAAGAGAACGCCACAAAGATACTCCTCAAGAGGAGCAAATCCAAGACCCATAATCGTCAGATTCACCAAAGTTGAAATGAAGGAAAAAATGTTAAGGGCAGCCAGAGAGAAAGATCGGGTTACCCACAAAGGGAAGCCCATCAGACTAACAGCTGATCTCTCAGCAGAAACTCTACAAGCCAGAAGAGAGTGGGGGCCAATATTCAACATTCTTAAAGAAAAGAATTTTCAACCCAGAATTTCATATCCAGCCAAACTAAGCTCCATAAGTGAAAGAGAAATAAAATACTTTACAGACAAGCAAATGCTGAGAGATTTTGTCACCAGCAGGCCTGCCCTAAAAGAGCTCCTGAAGGAAGCACTAAACATGGAAAGGAACAACCGGTATCAGCCACTGCAAAAACATGCCAAATCGTAAAGACCATTGAGGCTAGCAAGAAACTGCATCAACTAACAAGCAAAATAAGCAGCTAACATCATAATGACAGGATCAAATTCACACATAACAATATTAACCTTAAGTGTAAATGGGCTAAATGCTCCAATTAAAAGACACAAACTGGCAAATTGGATGAAGAGTCAAGACCCATCAGTGTGTTGTATTCAGGAAACCCATCTCATGTGCAGAGACACACATAGGCTCAAAATAAAGGGATGGAGGAAGATCTACCAAGCAAATGGAAAACAAAAAAAGGCAGGGGTTGCAAACCTAGTTTCTGATAAAACAGACTTTAAACCAAGAAAGATCAAAAGAGACAAAGAAGGCCATTACATAATGGTAAAGGGATCAATTCAACAAGAAGAGCTAACTATCCTAAATATATATGCACCCAATACAGGAGCACCCAGATTCATAAAGCAAGTCCTTAGAGACCTACAAAGAGAATTAGACTTCCACACAATAATAATGGGAGACTTTAACACCCCACTGTCAACGTTAGACAGATCAACGAGACAGAAAGTTAAAAAGGATATCCAGGGATTGAACTCAGCTCTGCACCAAGTGGACCTAACAGACATCTACAGAACTCTCCACCCCAAACCAACAGAATATACATTCTTCTTGGCACCACATCGCACTTATTCCAAAATTGACCACATAGTTGGAAGTAAAGCACTCCTCAGCAAATGTAAAAGAACAGAAATTATAACAAACTATCTCTCAGACCACAGTGCAATCAAACTAGAACTCAGGATTAAGAAACTCACTAAAAACCGCTCAGCTACATGGAAACTGAACAACCTGCTCCTGAATGGCTACTGGGTAAATAATGAAATGAAGGCAGAAATAAAGATGTTCTTTGAAACCAACGAGAACAAAGACACAACATACCAGAATCTCTGGGACACATTCAAAGCAGTGTGTAGAGGGAAATTTATAGCACTAAATGCCCACAAGAGAAAGCAGGAAAGATCTAAAATTGACACCTTAACATCACATTTAAAAGAACTAGAGAAGCAAGAGCAAACAAATTCAAAAGCTAGCAGAAGGGGCAAGAAATAACTAAGATCAGAGCAGAACTGAAGGAGACAGAGATACAAAAAAACCTTCAAAAAATCAATGAATCCAGGAGCTGGTTTTTTGAAAAGATCAACAAAATTGATAGACCTCTAGCAAGACTAATAAGAAAAGAGAAAAGAATCAAATAGACGCAATAAAAAGTGATAAAGGGGATATCACCACCAATCCTACAGAAATACAAACTACCGTCAGAGAATACTATAAACACCTCTACACAAATAAACTAGAAAATCTAGAAGAAATGGATAAATTCCTCAACACAAACACCCTCCCAAGACTAAACCAGGAAGAAGTTGAAACCCTGAATAGACCAATAACAGGCTCTGAAATTGAGGCAATAATTAATAGTCTACCAACCAAAAAAAGTCCAGGACCAGATGGATTCACAGCCGAATTCTACCAGAGGTACAAGGAGGAGCTGGTACCATTCCTTCTGAAACTATTCCAATCAATAGAAAAAGAGGGAATCCTCCCTAACTCATTTTATGAGGCCAGCATCATCCTGATACCAAAGCCGGGCAGAGACACAACAAAAAAGGAGAATTTTAGACCAATATCCCTGATAAAATCAATGCAAAAATCCTCAATAAAATACTGGCAAACCGAATCCAGCAGCACATCAAAAAGTTTATCTACCATGATCAAGTGGGCTTCATCCCTGGGATGCAAGGCTGGTTCAGCATACGCAAATCAATAAATGTAATCCAGCATATAAACAGAACCAAAGACAAAAACCACATGGTTATCTCAATAGATGCAGAAAAGGCCTTTGACAAAATTCAACAGCCCTTCATGCTAAAAACTCCCAATAAATTAGGTATTGATGGGATGTATCTCAAAATAATAAGAGCTATTTATGACAAACCCATAGCCAATGTCATACTGAATGGGCAAAAACTGGAAGCATTCCCTTTGAAAACTGGCACAAGACAGGGATGCCCTCTCTCACCACTCCTATTCAACATAGTGTTGGAAGTTCTGGCCAGGGCAATCAGGCAGGAGAAAGAAATAAAGGGTATTCAGTTAGGAAAAGAGGAAGTCAAATTGTCCCTATTTGCAGATGATATGATTGTATATTTAGAAAACCCCATCATCTCAGCCCCAAATCTCCTTAAGCTGATAAGCAACTTCAGCAAAGTCTCAGGATACAAAATCAATGTGCAAAAATCACAAGCACTCTTATACACCAATAACAGACAAACAGCCAAATCATGAGTGAACTCCCATTCACAATTGCTTCAAAGAGAATAAAATACCTAGGAATACAACTCACAAGGGATGTGAAGAACCTCTTCAAGGAGAACCACAAACCACTGCTCAATGAAATAAAAGAGGACACAAACAAATGGAAGAAGATTCCATGCTCATGGATAGGAAGAATCAATATCGTGAAAATGGCCATATTGCCCAAGGTAATTTATAGATTCAATGCCACCCCCATCAAGCTACCAATGACTTTCTTCACAGAATTGGAAAAAACTACTTTAAAGTTCATATGGAATCAAAAAAGAGCCCACATTTCCAAGTCAATCCTAAGCCAAAAGAACAAAACTGGAGGCATCAGACTACCTGACTTCAAACTATACTACAAGGCTATAGTAACCAAAACAGCATGGTACTGGTACCAAAACAGAGATAAAGACCAATGGAACAGAACAGAGCCCTCAGAAATAATACCACACATCTACAACCATCCGATCTTTGACAAACCTGACAAAAAGAAGAAATGGGGAAAGGATTCCCTATTTAATAAATGGTGCTGGGAAAACTGGCTAGCCATATGTAGAAAGCTGAAACTGGATCCCTTCCTTACACCTTATACAAAAATTAATTCAAGAGGGTTTAAAGACTTAAATGTTAGACCTAAAACCATAAAAACCCTAGAAGAAAACCTAGGCAATACTATTCAGGACATAGGCATGGGCAAGGACTTCATGTCTAAAATGCCAAAAGCAATGGCAACAAAAGCCAAAATTGACAAATGAGATCTAATTAAACTAAAGAGCTTCTGCACAGCAAAAGAAACTACCATCAGAGTGAACAGGCAATCTACATAATGGGAGAAAATTTTTGCCATCTACTCATCTGACAAAGGGCTAATATGCAGAATCTACAAAGAATTCAAATTTACAAGAAAAAAACAACCCCATCAAAAAGTGGGTGAAGGATATGAACAGACACTTCTCAAAAGAAGACATTTATGCAGCTAACAGACACATGAAAAAATGCTCCTCATCACTGACCATCAGAGAAACGCAAATCAAAACCACAATGAGATACCATTTCACACCAGTTAGAATGGCAATCATTAAAAAGTCAGGAAACAACAGGTGCTGGAGAGGATCTGGAGAAATAGGAATACTTTTACACTATTGGTGGGACTGTAAACTAGTTCAACCATTGTGAAAGATGGTGTGGCGATTCCTCAGGGATCTAGAACTAGAAATACCATTTGACCCAGCCATCCCATTACTGGGTATATACCCAAAGGATTATAAATCATGCTGCTATAAAGACACATGCATACGTATGTTTATTGTGGCACTATTCCCAATAGCAAAGACATGGAATCAACCCAAATGTCCAACAATGATAGACTGGATTAAGAAAATGTGGCACATATACACCATGGAATACTATGCAGCCATAAAAAATGATGAGTTCATATCCTTTGTAGGGACATGGATGAAATTGGAAGTCATCATTCTCAGTAAACTATCGCAAGGACAAAAAACCAAACACCACATGTTCTCACTCATAGGTGGGAATTGAACAATGAGAACACTTGGACACAGGAAAGGGAACATCACACACCAGGGCCTGTCGTGGGATGGGGGGAGGGGGGAGGGACAGAATTAGGAGGTATACCCAATGTAAATGACTGACGAGTTAATGAGTGCGGCACACCAACATGGCACATGTATACATATGTAACAAACCCTAGAACTTTAAGTATAATAATAAAAAAAGAAAAATATAATGATTGGCTATTGAGTTGTCAACTTGCCAGTGCCTGGTCGTTGCTGAATGAAGGGAAACCAGTCACATTTCAGGTCCAGCAGAGAGGAGGAGGGAGCCCTGCCCACGCCCCACCCCTCCACCCTCCCTCCAGCCCTCATCAGCGGATTCACCTTGTTGATTTATGGTGCTACACTGTGTGATCAGACGCCGAAAGGAGAAAAACTGCTCCCTTGGATGACATATTAAGTGCTCATCTTGCAGAGAAATGAAAATCCATTTAGAACAATTAATGCATCATTAGTGTGGATTTTAAACCAAGGCAGTGTTCTCAGCCTACAAATGTTCTTGCTCTGATAAAAGACCTGCCAGCCAATACTGGATTGGACCAGTTCTCTTGTCTGTGGGAATAGATCAGAGTCAAGATGGGTATCGTTGAGAGGAAATTATTTAGAAGTTCCTAAAATGAACAGTTTTCTTTACTCTTTTGGCTTCTCTATGTAAGATGAAGCAAGGATTTAAACAGTTAAGCACAGTGTTTAGTTTCAAACACTAAGAACAAAAAAAATTCTCATTAGAATTATTTAAAATGTTCCTGGGTCAATCTATATGCCTAATAAATATCTGTCAAATTGAATAGAATGAAAAGTTCTTCAGGACGCTAATTCTAAGTTGTAATAGTTTTGTTTATCCTGTTTGACTATTTAAATTATGATTGCCCATTTGGGTCCTCCAAATTCAATGGCCAAAGTCAATGGCTAGAAAATCAAAGGTTGTAAAAATCATGTCAGCACCTACCTCTAGATAGCCACACTTTCTCCTTGGTCACTGGAACTTAGGCAGGTGTCCCCTAACTTTGTGATTCCGATCATCGCAGTTCTTGAAGTCCCACCTTATTCCCCATCTCACCGTATTCCCCACCTGCCCAAGCCACAGTCATCCCTGCAAGTGGGGAAAAAGGGAAATGAGCATTCCTGCTGTCGGGCATGGGGCATAGGATGTGCCCCTTCTTGTTGTCTTTTGGAATTCAGATTCTATTTTCCCGTGAAAACACATGAGGTTTCAGATCTAGAAACTATTACCCACATTAGAAGTCAAAGTGCATTTTTCTCATAGAGAAAATGAAATGTTCTAAATGGTGATATGAAAGTCAACTCTATGAGTTAAAAGGCATTTGAGAGTTAGCCTTCAAAAACTAACCGAGTCTATAAAAAATACATTTCAAATTCAAATCATCACCCTATGCCCACTGCCTTCTGGTGTGTAGCCACGTACATGCTGGGGCTTAGCTTCCCCTCAGCTAATGAAGCAGGCGTGGATCCTTAAACAGAGAAGGAAATATCAGGCTACTATGATGACAATTGCTATTATGGTCCCTTAGTTCTCTGTTCTCCTCTTAATTTGGCTTCTCAAGGAAGCTTTCCTGCTGGGTAGATAATGAACAAAATGTTTTAGATGAGGACTCTGGTTGACTTGGCAGTTCTTTCTCATTAAAAATAAGCAAATTGGAATTCTGGCTTATAAATAAGGCTCATGTGGATTTGGTTGTGTGCATCCACCTGTGAGGAATCAGACATTGCAGGGTGAGCTAAAAGTCAATCACTCATCAGAGTCTCCATGAGAACGAAGCCTTGGACCCCATTCCTGTCTCATCATGATCACAATGAGGCCATGGAAATTTTTAATTTGTTTGATAATAATTCATTGCACAAATACTTGTCTGCACATGAAGATATAGCAGTAAATTTGATAGACGAGGCCCCTACCTCTTGTTATTCCTATTTTTGATTGAGGGGTGGTAGAGACAGGCAAAGAGGTAAATAAATAAAACAAGATTTGACACTGATAGTGGCTGTAGGCGAGATAAAGGATGACGGGCCGGGAAGCAACTTGGGTTGGGAGGAAAAGTATTTAAATAGGGAAGACTCTCTGAGGGGTAACATTTGAGCAGAGACTTGAATAACAAGGTTTGGGGGCATGCGAAGGTTTGAGAGTAGGGTATTCTATGCAGAGGGCACAGCAAATGCAAAGGCTGTGGCCAGGTGCAATGGCTCACACCTGTAATCCCAGCACTTTGGGAGGCTGAGGCGGGTGGATCACGAGGTCAGGAGTTCAAGACCAGCCTGGCCAAGATGGTGAAACCCCGTCTCTACTAAAAATACAAAAAATTAGCCAGGCGTGGTGGGGGCACCTATAAACGCAGCTACTCGGGAGGCTGAGGCAGAGAATTGCTTGAACCCAGGGAGGTGGAGGTTGCAGTGAGCTGAGATTGCACCACTGCACTCCAGCCTTGGCAACAGAGTGAGACTCCACCTCAAAAAAAAAAAAAAAAAAAAAAAGGCCACGAGGTAGGACATAGCTGGGCACTATTAAGGGGTCAGGAGGCTGGTCAGTATGGTGGCAGTAGAGAGAGGAAGATGGTGCTATCAGGACATGAGGTTCCAGAACTTAGGAAAAAAATCTGAATCATACTCCAAGTTTTCCTAATCAGCATGAGTGTTTATTTGTCACACAGTAGGATTATGAGCACAGCATTCTGTAATTTGGCTGTATAGGTCAGCCCCCTGGCTTCATGATTTGTGTGATCCTGGGCAAGTTACTTAACTTCTGTGCCTCAGTTTCATCATCTATGAGATGGGGATAAATATCACAGGGTTGTTGTTGGGTTTAAACAAGGTAAGCTTGTAAAAGATTAGAATGGGGCTTCCTTGCATAGCAATTGCTTAATTAGCATTCGTTGTAATCAATAACTATTTCTTGTTTATGTAATCTATGCTCAACACTCCATGTTTGCCTTATGAACAGTTCTCATTTATCCATTCTTCAGGCTTTATACAGTCCATTCTTAGGCAGAGAATGTGTCCATTATGGGTCAGAGTTAGCCTGCTTAAAAGCCCTAGAATGGGGCTGGGCACTGTGGCTCATGCCTGTAATCCCAGCACTTTGGGAAGCCAAGGTGGGTGGATCACGAGGTCAAGAGATCAAGACCATGCTGGCCAATGTGGTGAAACCCCATCTCTACTAAAAATACAAAAATTCACTAGGTGTGGTGGTATGCACCTGTAGTCCCAGCTACTCCGGAGGCTGAAGCAGGAGAATCGCTTGAACCTGGAAGTCAGAGGTTGCAGTGAGCTGAGATTGGGCCACTGCACTCCAGCCTGGGTGACAGAGCAAGACTCTGTCTCAAAAAAAAAAAAAAAAAAAAAGCCCTAGAATGGCTTCCCACTTCACTCAAATAAAATTTAATTTCCCTGCCTTGAAAGGCCCGCCACAGTCTGAGCCTTGTCTACCACCTGGACTTCTGCTCCTCCCTCTCTGCATCCCATCTCTCACTCCATCTTAGCCATACTGACTGCCTGGCTGTTCCTGGAACCCACAAAGCACTCTACTTCCTTGGGGTTTTCACATTCATGTTCTCTTGATGAGAAACCTGTCATAGATGTTTGCTCTTGTTAAAGGTCCCTCTCCTTTAAGATTGAAAGAGGGAGAACCTGCAGATGATGAGGCTATCTAGAAGTATTCAGTTAAGTACTAGGAGCATCTTTTAGAAGACAAAAGAACAAAAGCAAAGCGCAAAACACCAACTGGAGTTTTGTAAGAAGAGGACTCTGCCAAAGAAGTCAGTCATCCAGACACGTGGCTTAAGAAAGGGCGATGAATGTGGATGGTATTGACAAGACGTGTATGATTGAAAACGTGTTGGTTTTTCGCTGGGAGATGAAGATTAAAAACCTTTGATTTTTAAACACGTTGAATTTGAGGTGGTGATGGTGACAAGACATTGAAATTAACATGTCCTGTAGATAAAATATAGACTGTGCTTGGGTGAAGTGGCCAGATGGGAAGAAAATATTGATTTGGGCAACATCAGCTTAAAAATTAATGAGTTCTCTGGGGAACAGTAAGGGTAGAAAGGGAAGATGGCCAAGAGCTGAGACTTGGGGAATGTTCAAGTGGAGGAGGCAAGACCTGGGCAGAGGAGGGGAAGAAATCCAGAATCACAGAGTGCTGCCCAAGTTGGTGTGTATTTTGGCAGAAGGTGGTCACAGATACCCAGTGAAGCAGCAGGGATGTGAGAGAATGCCGTTACATGGAGCTGGGGCTTTAGTGTAGATGCAGAATGACTTGTTTTTCACTGTTGTTTAATTCCATTTAATAAGTTTACAGGACTTAATGATATATACAAGGTTCCATTCTTGTTGTTTTGCTGTTAAGATCCAAAAATTATTCCTAGGTGTACATTTTAACAATTAGTTTCATTTTCCCCTTACATCATTTCTTGCAAGGTAAGCATTGAAGAATTCTGACCCTCTGCAAAAGCGTTACAAAGTGAATGTATGTATTTGACATGCAAAGGGCTTGGGTTTTGCCATTAATTCCACCATTTATATTATTAGGCAACTTTGAGAAAAACCTATACAACTCTATAGTTTAGTCTCACAGTGTGTAAAATGGGATTAGTATCTCACTCACCAGTAATGGGTATAAAAATGTAAGTTACTGTTGTAAGTGACTTTGCTCCCCACAGCTGGGAGGCACCATAGGCATGGACAGTTATGTTTATGTGTAGTAGAGACAGCTCGTGCTTGGGGTATGAATCTATTTAGACATTTATGAGAAGCTATAACTAGCTTTCTTTGAATTTCAAAATGACACATAAAACATCTTTTCCAAATTGTAATTGTTCCATAGCACTTGATTGCTTTTATTTCCAAATGGCTCTGTCCTCTAACACGCCCAAGGCTGTGTATCTGTGGTGCCAGAAGAATTGTTGTTTTGTCATCATAAGTCCAAAGGATCTTTTTAAGTTTATTTTTTCATCATAAAAGTCATAATGTGCCAGTTATAGAAAAGCCAGAAATACATACAAACATAAAGAAGAAAATCATAATGAATTCATAGCCCCAGCACTCAAAGAAAGCCAGCAAGAGCATTTTGGTGTATTTCTTTCCAATGACTGATAAGGAGTAAACAAAAAAAACAACCTAAACCAAATGAGATCCATGTGTGATGGTTAATATTAGGTGTCAGCTTGACTGGATGGAGGGTTGCCTACATGGCTGATAAAGTATTGTTTCTGGGTGTGTCTGGGAGGGTGTTGCCAGAGGAGATTGGCATTTGAGTCGGACTGGAAGAGGAAGACCCACCCTTTCCCAGGATGGATGGGCAGCATCCCATGTGCTGCCAGCACAGCTGGAACAAAGCAGGTGGAGGAAGGTGGGATGATCTGGCTTGCTGAGGCTTCTGATTTCCTTCTTTTTCTGTGCTGAATGCTTCCTCCCACTCCTCCTGCCCTTGGACATCAGACTCCAGGTTCTTTGACCTTTGGACTCTGGGACTTGCACCAGTGACTTCAAAGCAGGAAGAGGAAGGTGGGATAAGCTTGCTTGCTGAGTCTTCTGGCTCTCTTCCTTCTTCCCATTCCTCCTGCCCTGGGACATCAGACTTCAGGGACTGAAGACTTCAGACTGTGGGACTTACACCAGTGGCTTCCCAACCTTTGGCCGCAGACTGAAGGCTGCACTGTTGGCTTCCCTGGTTTTGAGGCTTTCGGGCTTTGACAGAGCCACTACCAGCTTCTGTTTTTCCCAGCTTGCAGACGGCCTGTCCTGGGACTTCGCCTTGTAATTGTGTGAGCCAGTTCTTCCTAATAAACTCCCTGTTTTATATACACATATTCTATTGGTTCTGGAAAACCTGAGTAATACACCATGTACATGTTTGCATCCATGATCTCATTTGATCCTCTTGCCGGCCCTCTGTGGCGGATGTTGTTCCATAGCCCAGCTCCACTCACCAAGGATCTGAATAGCAAGGAATGCAAGCAACTTGCCCAGGGTCATTGAGAGCGTGTGGTGGATGCAGGATGCGTCTTCTGACTCAAAATATTATTCTGCTTCTCTTACACCTGCCTACATCTTCGTAATTCAGCCTGCCAGCGTGGTAGCTACAATCTTAGGCTCTGAGAGAAGCTATATTCTGTATTGACATGGTTTTGTCAATGTGTTTATGTGTGTGTCACTTGGTGTCACCTTCCCAAACCTAGTGGCAGTTTCTCCCTTTAACTTTTCTGCCATCCCAGACCCTTGTAGCCAATGATGCAAAAAATTTTAAGTTTTTATTTCAACTTGCCGTTTCTGTGTTTTCTAGAGTATGCTGGAGTACTCAGAAGGCCCTTTAAGCTGCTTGAGAATCAATTATTTTCACATCCTCTGCCTTTTTCTACTCTAGGAATCCTTGGCAGTGACAAGGTTTTAGCTTGCCTGCAGGTACTGCATCTTCCGTCTGAGTAAATAGCAATGTCAGAAGAGCAGTGAATGGCAAACATGCCAACTTTCTGGTATTTGGAGCCCCCAGTGATAACCAGTCATCCCTGAGCCTTTTGATATGTACTGAACTGCTCCAGAATGACATGATTATTCTTGTAAAATTCAGATTAAATTTAAAAAATTATTCTTAGTAGACTTCATTTTTAGAACGATTTTAGAGTGACAGAAAAATTGCAAAGCTAGAACAGATGGTTTCCAGACACTCCACATCCCATTTCCCCTATTCTTAACATCTTACCTTAGTATTGTACATTTGTTACAGTTAGTAAGCCAATATTTATATAGTATTTTAAATTAGGTTTATACTTTATTCATTGGTTCTTACTGAGTGCATTTTTTCTGTTGCTCAGTCCCATCCAGGATACCACATTACATTTAGTTGTTCTGTCTCCTTAGGTTCATCTTGTCTGTGACAGGACCTCAGACTGTCCTTGTTTTTGATGATGTTGACAGTTTTGAGGATTACTGGTTGGTATATTTTAGAGCGTACCTCTTTGGGAATTTATCTTATGATTAGACGGGGGCTGTGGGTTTTGAAGTGGAAGATCACAGATGGAAGTGTGACTGTCATCACATCACGTCAAGGGTCGTACCATCCACAGGAGTTATCTCTGTTGATGTTGACCTTGACCATCTGGCTAAAGCAGGGTTTGTCAGTTTTCTCTATTATAAAGTTACTTTTTTCAGCTTTACTTTTGCTATTGGTTCTTTTGTGGATCCTTCACTTATGTTATTTTAAAATTGCATTACTAATTTACATGTAGGGAGCGTGCAGCTAAAATGAAAGAACTACATCATTATTTGGTTAAGGTTGAAAATGTGAATCTGAAAGGAAATCTTGCTATCATTTATAGGAGCATCACCACCATATTGCCCTGAGACAAGGAGCTGCTCAGTTCTGTAAGATTTTCTTTAGGTCTCGGATATTTAGGGGCTAAAAAAATTGCTTAATCAGTTTCCGAAGCCTTGTCCCTGGCTTCTTGGCAAATGGCCGCCCCAACTTTTTGCTTTCACTTAGATTTTTCAAAAGAATGTTTATCTTAATTCTACTTTTTGCACCTCAGATTGATTCTCCATTTTAAAGTTCATGTAGGTGTTGATAATGATTTCCCTTTCAAGCCAGAACTCCAGGTGTGATATTTAAGTTTCTCTTGACTAATGATCTCATCAGAGTTTATTTTCTCAATGGCCCACTGGGTGGCTTAGGAGGATACCCACTGGCATCCACTTACACACTGGCATTTTCAAATGATCAATATGGAGTTGTGATTTTTGCACCAATAGCGTGGTTTGGTTAAACAGACACTGCCTCAAAGTCTAGAAACTTGGATTCTGATATTTAAGACGGATTTCATGCATTAAGCTTTTCGAAAGCGCTGTACTGTGTTGACTTATTTGAGCCTCCTTAACCTCATGAGAATCTTAGAGGAGAGAATGCAGTTTTCATTTTGTAGACAGTAGAGCCTCAGATGTCAGGCTTTGACAAAGGAAAATAAATCAAGGAGGAGTCAGGACCAGGGTCAGGTCTTGTGGCTCCAAGATGTCCCCTCTTCACTGTGTATGTCTTAGAGCTGCTGCATCAGTCTCCACCTCTTGTGAAATGGAGCTTGCGCGGATGTGGGCATCAGGGTAGTGTGGACTTGGTTATAGCCTTTCCTGTTTCCCTTCATAAGTTACCAAAGGAAGGTTGGCTAGAGCAAGGATGGGGCAGGACTCATGCAGGCAGCCAGGCTCTGGGTGACATGAGGGGAGGATCTGGAGTCACTTTGAGAGGTTTCTTCTTTGCCTGCTTTCCCATAACCTTAAAAACTTTCATTGCAATCTTGACTAGCCTGAATCAGATCTGAAAATGACAAACTCAGACAAGGAGACAAGCAAAGCAGGCACACACTTCCCATGGGAAAGCACAGCTGATGATCACAGCAGATAACCGTCAGAGATGAACGATCTAATATGTGTTTTTCCACTCTGAGGCTGAAGCAAACTGGCCATTTTATCAAAACTGCAAGCAGTGTATCAGGTTACGCAGTGGCAAAAAAGCTTCCTGCCCAGTATAATCTATCCACATTTCTTATTTAGGTAACTATGAGTTCTGTTGATGCCCAAATATATATTATGAAAAATAAAATATATGCAAACTGTGTATTTTATAGGGTCATATTTTTTCCCCGGGTTTCTCAGGCTTGAATGTATCCATCATTCAGGTCCCGCGTTTATAATTTATCAATAAGATCACTCCATAAAATAGATTCTGATACCTCACAGCTGTGTATAATTTATTCTGTCTATCCGTGCGGTAGAAATAAAATTTTTATTTGCATCATCTAAAAGAAATACCAATGTATAAATACATAAGAAAAGCTCATAAGAAACGGTCTTCTGACTACAGATACTGCTGAGGGGATGTTGTGCAGCCAATGAAAAAGCTGAGAGATGGCTTCATTATCCATGTACATAGATAATACGTACCGTACTCAGCAAATAGTGCAGTCACTCAATTTCTCAAAAAGGTTGCACCACATTCTACAAGGGCTGCCACAGCCTGCTTCTAAACTCTCCTTCGAATATTTGGAAATAAAGCCTCTTCAAGGAAAACATATTTGCCAAAAAGGGCTCCTTTTGGATTGAGATACTGGAATATGTAGGTGAAACAGGAAATGTTTCAGTGGCTGGAATATTTTGCCTTCAGGAAACTAAATAACTGTGTCTTTCTCAGCCACTAAGAGCCTTGGAAGAAACAGTCCAGAGGATGGAGGATGTTCTTTACACTTGGTTTCTGTAGCCTCACCCTGATTATCTAACAGGAGGCCCCACCAACACCTCCTGAACTTCCCCAAAGTCAAGGTGTGGAGTTGCTGCCTCCCCTACACCCCTCCCTGCAGGAGCACCTGCAAACAGTTCAACTAGAAGACCCGGATTTCATGCATCATCTCCTTCCTCCTCACACATACAGCTTCTCAAGGGGAGTCTATTAAGTGCAAAGACTTTTCCTCCAGGCATCTGAGGCCTGGGTGAAGACCTTCCAGGCCTTTTGGTAGTGTGGCTGGAATACCCATGGAAACCATCCCATCCTCCCCATTACTGGGGTTGGGTTGGGAGTGATACAGGATTCTAGTTTTAGAACTCTTTCTCTGCCCAATTTAACAGACCCTTGGCAATAGGATTGATTTGTGGTTATTCAATTTAACAATTCACTTGTGTTGGAAACTCAGCACTGCCAGGAGTACCTTATAATTAAACTGGTTTGTTTATGTGGAGGATATTTTAAAATGCTCGCGATCACTTTGACAGTTTTAGCTGACTTTCCAAAGACTACACCAATGCCCATGGTAACTCTCGGTGTGGTGTGGTTTTCAGCAGGTGAAGGGAAAGTTCAGATGGATCTCCAGTTTTCACCCCATAATTGCTAGTATTTTAAAGCTGCCTTAATCCAATTCCAATAACATGACAGCTCTCTTATAAGTTCAGTTAATTGCACTCTGTAGTCGGCCTCTGCAGGAGCTGTATAGCTGGATCAGAGCTCACTTTGTTTCTCTGCATTCCAACGTGTGAATCCCGTGGGGTCCTGAGCAAGAGACCCTGGTCTTGGCAAAGCTTCGAGAACAGTGCCGTTGAAACCGGCCAATGCGTCCCTCACACATCATGTGATTGCCCTCGGGCTCACCACGCTCTGCCTCATTTTATGGAAAAGGAAAGTCTTGCGCTCCCTCTACTGCTGTCGATCCTCGTGGCTATATGTGCAGCTGGAGGCTTCTCGTCATCAGCTCTCAGCTTATAAGCTCCCCATCCCCAACAAAAAAGGGGGGCTTTCCTGGCCTGTCCTTCAGAAGTACCATCCCCAGCCATTCTGCTGTCACCCTGTTTTTCTTCTTAATTTTTTTTTTTACTTTGAAATAATGTTTGATTGACAGGAAGGTTGCAGTTTTAGCAGAGTTGCTGTGGTCCTGCTGTTTCACAGCACTTCTGGCTCTCTGAAATGGTCTTCTTTTCATCGTTTTTCTCTCCCAGTACAAGAATGCGAGTCCTGAGGGCAGTTTTCTCTACGTCCCTCTCTGAAATGCACAGGACCGAGAGAGAGGCAAGCCTTCTGGGATGAAGCTGTGTTCAAGAGATGAGGGTCTCAGCAGTATAGACGGAGGGAGCTGGCTCACTTTGGGGCTGCTGGCGTGAAGAAGAAAGAATGGGCTCTTTGAGTAGAAGGCATCAGATCTAGAGTCACTGACAAGAGTGCCTGTCACCAGGTAGACAGTTGAATACTTGGTGAGTGGTGAGTAAACACGTGGGACACAAGTGGCCCGTGGCCCCGCAGCTGATGTGTGGTAGAGCTGGTGCTGCTGCAGGGTGCGTCTTCCTCCAAAGCCTGCGCTATTCTGCCTTTGAGCACATGGAAGGCATGGGCTCAAGCGACAGGAGGAGGAGACACACTTACTCAAGATCTCCATGCTGCCAGTGTTTGCACCCTTGCAGCCAGGAGAAGGACTTCTGATGCTTCCCATTCAGAGAGTCGACTCTTTTCACCTCCAAGCAGCCGTTCACGGGTGTCACAGATATCACCATCAGAGCCAGCACCTCCACTTGCTCCGCCAGAACCCTTCTCGCTTGAATGCAGGTTCATCCCTGAAGACTCAGCCCATCCACACCCTGAAGACCACACGTCCTGGGCCCATAGTCCCCTCCCTCCTTCCCTCCCCATGCGGTCGAGGGTTGCAGCTCAGCCCTCTCCCATTGGCTGTATTTCGGACTTTCAGTTCATTCCTGTTCCTTGTCCTCTTGGTCCTCAACACCTGAGAGTTTTAAACACTCTGTGACCAGCTTGAGAATTTCTCAGAGGCTGTTTCAGACAGTGACTACAGGAGTAGTAATCCTTTGGTAACCTGAATATAACTGCAGACTTCCACATTGAGCATGATAAAATGGTGTGGATTTAAAAGTATTTGGGGAACTGTAAAATGTCTAGGATTAAAATTTCAATACCATTTGTGCCCAATAAATGTGAACTCTTTAGTAACTTAAAACTGTGTTATTATGACTCAGGTCTGAAAATTATGAGTCCTGCTTGAAGAAATGGGAATAACATGTGAGGGAATCTGGTCCCATCCTTCACCTTGAGGGATATACTGTGGTCGAACCAAATAGCAGGAGCATGACCTCATAGGAGAGCAAGTCCAGAGAAATTAGCGTATTTGTTGAGAAAGTGATACACCCTCCAGAAGAGAAAAATGTTATACTTTCCGTGAGGATTGTTTATGGAAATGGGTCTAAATTGAACCTGTGTTGGTATATTAACTGGTTCAACAGACAGGACCCCAAGAAACAAGATCATATAATAGTTTATTGAATGACTTGATTTTTTTAAAACATAAACCAGTCTAGTCAGTCTGAACTGGAAAATTAATTTTGTCTATAGAATCACTTACTAAAGCATATAAAATTAGACTCCATAAGTGCAGAGAAGAGAATTGGCATTATGTTTAACAGATTCACTGGGACTTAAATAAATGGATTTAGTCTTAATACAGCTAAAGCCGTGTGACTTTTAATACAGAGCAGATCTTAAATAAAGTATCAATTCATCATTTCAAAAAAGTCACTTTTGCATTTTTGTTGCTTGTTGCAGGACTGAATTATATATCTTGTCTATGATAATACCCCAGCACATGTTACAGGTCTTGAAGGAACAAATTCATTAACTTTTGTTTTCTTTAAGTTACAAAATTTTCATGGTTAGATTGACAGAGAATTCAGCAGTTTTAACACTTTTCATGACTTAATGGGTTCTAGTGTTTCCCTGGGCTTATTTAACTTCCAAATATTTTCACTGTGTCATTTATGTAATAAGCTTCTGATGCCAAACTCTTCCTGACTAGAGTGAAATATAGAGCTGTTTTCCTTTTGATTCAGGGGTGAGCTTATGGAACCAAGGAAGAGCTGATGAAGTTGTCAATGCCTCTGTTCGGAGTGGAGACCTCTGGATCCCAGTGAAGAGCTTCGACTCCAAGGTGAGTTCCTCTCCTTTTCTCAGCTTTGAGACTGCCGAAGCTTTTAAATCACATTAGTTGCTTTGGTATTCTTTCATTCAAGGGTTGTCTCTACTCACTTTAATGCTAACTCTATCCTTATAGAATGGAAGCTTTATTCTTAAGACAAAAAAATGCAAACCAATTTTGATGTGACAGTGCTGATGAGGGATCCAACATTATTTGCATCTACTGAAAATTAGTTTTTGAACAAAAACCAGGGGTTACAATCCCAGATATACAACTTCCATGTTCAGTTTAACTGAGTGAATGATGGGCATTTTTCTATATTTATGTCTATTTAATTAACATTGATTTCCTCGAATTGATTATTGCTAGAAATATATTTATGCAACTTAAAAACCCATTTGTCATGAGTTTTAATGCAGTCTAAACTTTATTTACTTTGACATGTTTGATTTGAGCCTTTTATGATGTAAAAGAATAATATTAAATAATTGAAATAATAGTGATTAAATTTAATATCTTGGTGCGTTTTATCTGCTAAACTGACATGACTTTCTTAAATTTCAGTGCTTGTAGGAACAGTTGGAAAGTGATAAAAATCTATGGAAATATGAGCGTTTGAAGAGATCATACAGATGGCTTGGTCCTTGTATTATATAGAACTATTTTTAGATCATTTTTCATAATAGCAGATTTTTTGAAGAGCAGTTGAGATTGTGAACATCCTCTGTCACTTCCTGGAATGGTTGCAGTGGGCCACCTTTATGTGAGTAATGATAAGGTGATTTCCATCTAGGGAGCTTACCTTGGAAACTGAGCTTTTAGAAAGGTTGGTGGTTTGATTAAAAGGCCCAAATGCCAAATGTGCACATTTTTTCTAACTTTGTTGTTTCACAGACATTGTTGCAAATAGAATATATAAGGTACAAGTCAAGTATAGTGGTGTTGATATTTTCTGGAAGAAAAACTTAAGATATTAAAGAAAATTCCATCATGCTATTGGTCAGCAAAATTAAAAACAACATAATAGATACAGTAAAAGAGGAATGGGCTTTCATTATAAAGAAAGTTGATTTAAAATATTGATATACACGAATAATAGAAAAATATGGAATAATCTAAAGTTTCTTGGATGTTGGGAGCCATTATGTAGACTTTCTCTGGGGTTAGAGTTGCCAGATTTAGCAAGTTAGAAGTACAGAATGCCTGGTTAAATTTGGATTTCAAATAAGTAATGTATTTAATTTTAGTGTAAATATGTCTCGTGCAATATTTGGGACATACTTTTTTTTTTAAGTGTTTATTGCTTATCTGAAATGCACATTTAACTGAATGTGTCCTGTCTTGTGTCTGACAACCTTCCCTGGAGGGAATCAGAGGGACAAGCTGCTGAGGGCTATGGGCCTGCCGCTGGGGTGGACCAGCTCAGGCCTTCTTTGGTTTGTGACCCCCAGCTTCCTCCTTCCTGCCTTCCAGCCACCTGGCAGACATCACAAGGCATGTTGGAGGAGGAACTGGCACATCTACTGCTGGCCAAGCTTACCACCTGGTGCTTGTGGGTCACAAGCATCATCTTTTAGAAGACTAGGAAGAACCATGATTATTAGGTAGCTGTCCCAACTCTTCTGGGTTTCTGTCTCCAGAATGAGAGCCCTGTGGGTGACAGGCATACACCTACTGCACTAAAGAATTCCAGGTTAGTGACGTTATGTAGGGGCATGATGACCTAGGTAAGTTGGGAACAGCATTTTGTTGTAATGCCAGTGGGCTCATCTCAACATATAGTTTATGGCATCAGTGTATGGCCATAAAATTACAATATGTACTCATATTTGGTGGGTAACCCCGAAAGCTTGTGTGAGAAGTGGTGCATGTCAATGTCTGTTACGTGTGTGTACCTGTTTGCAGGAGTTCCCCATGGGGAAGACGTGTATACTTGCTGTGGGAATAGGCATTCTGGCCAAAGGTGTGTATGTGTGTATCTGTCCTCGTTACCAGTAAGTCAAGATTTTCATTTTGAACTGAATCATGCAGTGTATCTTCAGTATACAAAGCATACTCACGTGAAGAATATTTTTGCAGAACAACGGTGCCTGCTGTGCCTCAGAATATAGACTTTTAGATTTGCTTCTCACTCCTTGCCTCTTTCTGTTCGGCCAGTTTTTAACTGAGCACCTATTATGTGCCAGGTGCTAGGCATACAGCCAATGCAGAAGGCAGACACGCTTTCTGCCACCTGCAACTTACATTGCAGTAAGGGAAACATAATTAAATAAATTCACATTGTGATAAGTGTTAAGGAAAAAACAACAAAGTATTCTAGGGGCCAGCAGGGAAGATGGATTTTGATAGGTTGGCCAGGAAAGCCCTTTCTAAGAAGGAAAGATAGTTTTTTCAATAAGTTCTAAAGAGCCAGCCATGAGAAGAGCCAGAGTGTAAGAGGCTGGAGGAGCAGGGAGGAGGCAGGTGTGTCTAGAGCATGGAAAATAAGACAGACTTGGAGTGATGCGGGAGCAACAGGGGCCAAGATTTCCCACAGGGCTCCTCCCATGTGTGACCTCACTGTAGAAGTAGTAGCCTGTAGGAAACAGACATTCATCCTGAGATAGCGACATAAACTGTGACCTTCTTTCTCTGGTAAATATTCTGATTTTATATGACTTACCAAATCATAACATTAATTTTTTGTGACTCTTTTTCCCCAGAGGTGACATGCAGTGTTCACAACCATGAAGCACATTCCTTATTTATACAGAAATGCCTAGCTTTTTGATTTCTTCGTATTATTATTTATTTATTTATTTTGGTAGAGATGAGGGGGTGGGGAGGGGGTAGGAGACAGGCCTCCTTTGTCACCTAAACTGGTCTCAAACTCCTGGGCTCAAGCAATCCTCCTGTCTCGATCTCCCAAAGTGCTGGGATTATAGGCTGAACCACTGTGCCCTGCCAGAAATCCCTAACTCTTAAACATTTTATCTGATGGCCATGGCAAGTCCAGTAAGCCAGATCTGGAAGTTTGGCCAGCAATTTCTGGCTGGGAATGCCATGGGAACCTAAAGAAAGGGGGCCTCAAATTCCAAGTCACATCCTTTCTGGCTTTCTTCCGGACAGATTTCCACAACTGTTTTCCTAAAATGAAGATCTAACTCATCATGATTTTCCTTGAAAACCTCAGAGGCATTCCTCACATCCGCATCCTAGAGTGTGAAGACTAACTCTAGGCTTGGCATGAAAAGCACGTTGCTCTGTGACCCAGAGGCACTAACCACAGCCCCACGCCATGGCTCCGGGGCTCTGACTGTCCCTCCATTCTCTCCTCATGTGCATTCTTCTTCATCCTATGGTGCCATAGCATGGGGCCACCCCTGTGACCTCAGGCAGCCTGGTCACCTGCCCCGCTGTGCTTTGTCCCAAAGCACTTTGGGCTAAAAAGCGGTAACAAGTTCCTGGGGATTCAGTGACTCATGCCCAAATCTGGATTATGTGCCTGCCATGCACCTGGTGCTGGAGCTGCATCTCTGCCCTGAGGGTGGTCAGGAAAGGCCTCTCTGTGGAGGTGACATCTGAAGGTGACCTAAATGACATGAAGGTTGAGCCTGCCATGTGGAGTTCTGGGGAAGAGCATCCAGGCTGAGGAAACAGTGACAGAGGGAGCCAAAGAGGGAGCGTGTAGAGAGGTGAGCAGGGCCCTGACAAGGTAGAACAGCCACGAGAAGGTTCCTGGGGGCTTGGAGCAGGACGTGCAAGTGAGTTTTAACAGTGACCTCTGACAGCTGTGCGCAGACTGCAGTGTAGGGCCCTGAGTGGAAATGAGGAGAGCCATGGGGAATCCAGTGCAACTGTCCAGGAAGGAGAGGGAGGCATCCACACTCTGACCACGGACAGCACCAGAAGCGATTGGACTGGAGACGTACTTTGAAGGGAAAGTTTGTTGGACTTGCCCGTGGATTCAAGGTGTTAAGGACAACCCCTGTGTTTTGGCCCTGGCTACATAGGTGGCAGGAGCTTCCATCATATACACCCCCAAAGAGAAAGGACCCCCTGTCTAATTTGGTGTTCACCACATCATTGACTTACTATGTATACTGGTTCTCACCCTAGCTGCATTTTAGAATCACCCAGAAACTTTTACAAATAACAGTGTTCAACCTCCAGTTGTTGAGAGTTCATTTAAATGGTTTGGGGCAGGCCCATGCAGATTTCTTAAAAAAAAAAAAAAATACTCCCTGGTGATTTTAGTGAGCACCCAAGGCTTAGATCCACTTGGGGAAATTGATGCTGCATCCAATGCCAGATTGCTGGTCAAGTCGATTCGGCTGATTTAGGTAAAATTACTGTCAAGTTCTCCGTCTCTTTCTCTCTGAATGGGATGTTAGAATGTCCTTTCCAAATCAAGAATCAAGCCATCACTGCCACTGATAATTTAGTGGAAAGAGTAGAGGGACAGGAAAGGAGGCGACCTTGTGTGTGTTGGAGAGCTTGCACTTTTTTGTTCGTTGGTTGTTGTCTATAATGCAGGGATAAACTTATCTGCATTCCCTCCCTCTAAGGGTCATTGTGAGAATGAGATGAAATGATGGCTGTAAAATACGCTAGAAACTTAACACTACTACAGAAATGTAAGGTGACACTGAAAGTTTAAAGTGTCTTTAGGAACCAAACTCCAGTTTCATGTCTTGAAAAAATTAACCGTGGAACCAGCGAAGACATGTCAAAATGTGATTGATCGTGAGATGACCTCACTTGAGCTCAGCCTTTGAATACTCCAGGAAATGTCCAATTTCCAGCTTCCTTGAGTGAGAATGAAGTTACAGAAAGAGTATGAGAAATGGAAAATGGAAGGCAAACCCATTAGAACATGAAACCAAAGCTTCCCTTAGCATATGGCAGGTCTCAAATATCAAATAGCAGCTAATTAAAATGACAGAGGCACATTCTACTCCATACATTTCCATTTGCCTTTTTTTACAGCTGAGAAAACGGAGCCCTGCTCTCCCCTCCAATAACCATCCCCATTCTTTCCTTCACAGCCAGACTTCCCAGAAAGGTGATCCGCATTCACTGGCTTGCCTCCCCCCAGTTCCCTCCCAACCCTTGGTAGCAGCTCCCATTCCCAACATGTCATTGGAATGGCCTTTGCCAAGGTCAGAGATGGCTTCCTAATTTCCAAAGCCAGCACACACCTTTCACTCTTTATCTTACTTATCTTGATACCCATTCCCTCTCCTCCTCTGAAATCCTCTCTTCTTTGGGCTCCTGAGACCCCGTTCTCATGTTTCTTCTCATATGTTTTTGTTTTTGCTTTTCATTAGTTTTCCTGGCTCTGTCCCTCATTCTTGGTGTCCTCTGAGTTTCTTTGTGGCCCCACTTCTGATGAAGGGTCCCGCTGGTGATGTCCCTCTCAAATGTGACCTCATGGTCTACTTGCACCTAGGGGCTCACATAAGTGAAAATAGCAGTGAGAGCTACCACACATGGAGTTCCCACTGTGTGAACCGCTGTATCAGGTGTTACGAACGATAACTTCGGCTTTTGTCATCTAGCATGCATTGACTTAAAATCCACGCCTCTCATTCTGCTTTGACCCCTGAGATTTGATCATCTACTTCCAATCAATTACAGGTACCTCCAGCTGAAAGTTCCCAATTATGCAAATGTATTGTCCCCCAACGTAGACTCTGCCTCCCACTTAATTTAATTGTCCCTAGAAGATAAGGTTGTCATCTTCCTTCTCCCCTGAAATAGTAAGGTTTGAAACACTTCTTAACTCTACTGGCCCAGTATCCTGACATGTGCTTCTTCTTTCTGCTGTCTACCACTGCCTTCATTAGTCTTCTTCCATTCTACAAAAGGAGGCAGGGTACTCTGTCTAAAGCACAGATAGAACCTGTTCCCTTCCTGCTTTCCAGTCCTTCGGAAGTCCCGGATGACACCTGAATTCAAAGCCAGGCTTCTTAGCCTGATGCCCATGGGACTGGGTAGCCTGGGCCATCTGGACTCTAGAGCCCCCACCCCTACATCTTAGCCATGAAGCTTGTCAGGGCAGCCAGTTGCCTAAATAGGCCACGTTCTTTACACCATGCTTGCACTATGTTCTGTCCCCATGTCCCCTGACTCCCTCAGTCCTACTCATTCTTGAAGCACCACTTAAGCACTCATTCTTAAATGGCACCTTCTCTTGTGAAACCCATCCTGAGCCCCTGGCCTCCTGGCCAAATTCTTCCTTCCCATACCTTTGTCTTTATAAGTTGTCCACATCTCTGTGATGTGCAATCATATCATGCACACATTTAATTCATGCAAATTCAGCCTTGCACATGGCAGAAACAGATGCTGCAGAGACGCAACTTAAGTGACATAGGTGATCACATCCCCTTGGGTCCCCGAGGAGCATGTGGGCATCTGCTGTTTTCTTAGTTCCTTCTGCCTCTCATGAGGCAAGCTTCTTACTTCCTAAGAGCAGTTCTAGTTCTTTCTGTTGGATATCATGAAATAGCGCAACCCCTAAAAGAAGCCAACTCAACTATGCTCAACCCAATAAGCAATGCCCCAGTGCTCTGTGGAGAAGAAATGCTGAACCTGTATAAAAGCATGAAAGCTGTGAGGCTTTCAAAGATTAATTTGGACTGTGCCTCAGGTGCCACCTCTACCTTCTATACTGGCCTTAGACCCCAACCATGCATGACTTTGGGATTCAGCTCTCTGGCGCAATCACAGAGTACCATCATTATTAGTTTTTATCCCTGCTTCTCCCAACCAGCCTGTGCCCTCCCTCAGGGCAGCAGCCACAGCTCTGTGCCCTTCCACCTTGGCGCAGTGCTTGGCACAGAGTGGAGTGATTGCAGGATGCTTGTTGACTGACTCTGAGACTTTATCAGTGCCTGGATCCTGAGCCTTGCAAACCACTCTGACTACCACAACTTTTTAGATGTTTCCTACCTCCTTTTGGCAACTTTGGGTCCTTTAAAATCATTTGGAGGCTGCGTCTAGCTGATAGAATGCTACCTTCTTCACTTTAGTGCTATGTGGTATCTTACCTGGGACACCACCCCAAGTGTAGCTCTGTGCCAAGAGCAGTGCTGTTACTCTACATGGGTGGGTTGACATAGCCAGACCTATATTTTTTATCTAAGGGATTATTCAAGTAATTGCAGGAGTTGCTCAGGCTAGATGGTAGCACCTCCAGCTTGGCTGAACAGGCTCAATAGTTAGCCTTTCAGACTTAGGAAGCATCCATTTTACATTAGCTTCCAAGCCAGCCAATGGTGTTTCCTCTGAAGAATGTAATGACTAAAATACCTACTGTGGAATAGATATCCTCATAGGACATGCACAGTGGCTCATGGTTGGAACACTGTTCCCAGACTCTCTGGGTTCCTGGGTATGGTCTGTCCCACTCAGTTTCTTACCTTCTGTGGGAATCCCAACCCCACCCTTGGCCTGACAATCCTCATGAAGCTGTGTCTGCCACACAGGAGGCTTCTGGAGGCCCCAACTCCTGCACCAGACCTCATATAACCCATCATTATGGAGAGAGGATTTGGAGAGGTAAAAGCTGGCACCCTTTTATCTTGTCTGGGAGCTCAGCTGTTTCAAGAATCATTTCCGTGCATGGTGGGAGGAGAACAGTGGATGTTGGAACCTGCAGAAATGGATTCGGACTCCCTCTGCCTTGCTGTGTGGCGTTGGGCTTGTCATTCGCCCTTGCTCAGGCTTTGTTTCCTTAGCTGTAAAGGAGATGGTGATGGTGGCCTTGTGACCTGATGCCATGCCCTACACATGCTGGATCCTCAGCAAATGCCAGCCTCTCTCCTGTCCCTCACCGGGTCCTCCTATCACTGCCCCAGGGCTGGATAAGCCTTTGCTGTGTGTGGGGGGAGGGCACTGGCCTGGGAGTTCCTGGATGTGTAGCAGCATCCCTGATACACCTGACTGATGCCAGCCACCCTCTTCTAGTCACAGATGTCTCCAGGCGTTGCCACGTGGCCCCTGGGGTGTAAAATTGCCCCGGGTTGAGAACCACTGCACGGTGAGAAAAGATGTGGAAGGACAGGAAACTGGCAGTTACTGGGATCCCCGTCTTGGCCTTGGACGGAGCCAGACTGGGGTTCTGCAGATTTTTCTGGGAAGAGCTGAACAGTAAATATGTTCAGCAGCACAGGTCACAATGATACCTGCTGAAGCAACTCACCTGGGCTGTTGCGTAGAAGCAGCCCTAGATAATACATAAATGAATGAGCATGGCTATGTTCCAATAAAACTTACTGGACGTTGAAATTTGAATTTAGTATCATTTTCATGTGTCATGAAAAATCTTTTTAAACAATTTTAGAATATAAAATGAGTCTTAGCTTGCAGGCTGAACCAAAACAGGCAGTGCATTGGCTTTGCCCGAGGGCCATAGTTTATAACCCCTAGGCTAGATATTCCATAGATATCAGCTCACTGGATGCCCCCAGCAGCCCTGCAAGGTGGATGCTGTTGTGCACATGAGGTTGCTGAAGCCCCCCCCACCCCCACCCCCAGGTAGAAAGTTAAGCGAGAAGACTAGCATCTGGACCAAGGCCTGTCAGATTTGAAATCCAGTATTCTTTGCATATTCCTCTGCTACCTTTCAGAAAAATCTTTAACTTTCTTTCCCCTGGGCATCATATCAGGACTGCTTCATACATCTTGACTCCAGACAGCTGAGGTCATGGTTCAGGGGGCAGACGTGGTGAGCACTCGCCAGCGCTCTCTCCCTCCCTGTCTGTCTTGCCTCCGAGGGAGATCTGGCTTTCTTCAACAAGATGTGATTGTTGCATCCCAACTCCCTGCCAGGGTCTTTCCTGTTCACTCCTCCTTTTTGGCCAACACACAAAGAGGAGAAAGCAGGCCAAGGTATTGTACTTGTTTCAACTGTGTCCCTGGCTTAGGGAGCTCTCATTCAACCAAGGAAGGGCTGTGCATTTCCAACAACACTCACCACCCACTCGCTTGTTTCTTGTGACCTCTTAGCAAGGCCTTAATATCATACTTTTAAATAGTTTTTATTGAATCGGGTGGTCTTAGATTCTGTACCTTTTCCTTCCCCTACAAGCTTCTGTCATCATCATTAAACTGGGTCCTTTTGAAAAAAAAATCATATTTTAAAATAACTGAACAAATTTGGATAATGCAGGAGATATCATGATTTACCTTCTTGAGACAGAAATTGTAAAATATATTTTTGTAATCCTGAGTAATGCTTTTTATGTTTGACTGACATGTAGGGCTTATAGTTGCTTGACATTAGGAGAGAAGGAGTTTGATGAATTCTGTTTTCAGTTGTACATTTGCCCAAGGACGTATGAATGCTTGTTGTCTCTGAGACCCGAGGTCAGGTTCCCAGGAAGCAAGGATGAATGGGACCCAATCCTGCCCTTGAGAAGCTCACAGACTGTAGTAAATTTGAATAAGTACTTAGTCAGACATATGGGATTTTAAAAAATAAACAACTTATTTTTTAAAAGTTTTGGATTTATTGAAAAATTGCAAAGACATTACAGAGAATTTTTATGTACTGCATACCTTGGTTCCCCATTTTTCACAATTATCTTTGTGTAGTTCATTTGTGACAATATTTTTTTCTTTTTAAGCCTGACATTTTTTAATAAGAGAGAGAACATTCTGGGGATTGAGGTCATTTGGAAGAACATATAACTTCCAGAAAGGATTAGGGTTCTAAAATCTTACTTTAAACTGAAGAGCTTATCTTCCCAAGAGATTTAATGGTATTAATGTTGCACTTTATAATTTTATGTCAGAGGAAAGCTGAGGAAACCTTCATCTATGTGTTTACTGTGGAATTTCTTTGAAGTTGCAACATATAACCAGTGAGGACCGTTCCTTAATAATCACTCAATAAGTAGTTGTGTTAGTGATGAAGATGTTTTTGTTCAACCAAAATGTAAAGTTCAGATTTTTTTAAATCCTCCTATTCTTTCCCTAAAAGGTGAGAAACATTTTTATACCTATCCTGACAGTGCCTGCAACCACGTATATAAAATTGTATTAAAACAACGCTTGACTACAGCACCGTTGTAGAATGTAACATATGCCTGCATAGAGAGCCACTGTGGGAAGAATTTCCTTTTGGATATATTTAACACACTCTTCATGCTCTTGTGTCTTGCACATGTCCCTGAGAATGTGAGGAAGACATGCATTGTTGGTGGTGCACACTAGTGTTTTACCAGCATTTTTTGTTACCGCCTGCCTAAAGAGAAAAATTAAATGAATTTAAATTTAATTTCTTTCTAACAAGAAAACTTGAACAGTAAGGAATAAGATTTTATTGGGTTGTGCTAAGCTAAACTTTGGAGGGTAAAAACCTTTGTAATATCGAAGGTTTTCGTCCCCTTCCTAGTACCAATTTTGCTCATCCCCGTTGGGAATGCATGGTGGGCACCACACGTAAATGGTCAAAAGGAAACACGTGTCTCCCAAGACTACGTGTGTTTAGAGAAATCTGCCCATTAGAGATTTGGAGCAAGGAAGAATAAAAGTCAATTCCCACCCTTCCATCCGCCCAAGACTGCTCTTGCTAGATCTTTAAAAATAAGCTTTTTATATAAGAACAATTTTTAATTTATAAAAAAATTGCAAAGATAGTATGGTTCTCATGTACCTCACACCAAGTCTCCCCTGTTATTACACTTGTCACAATTAACAAGCCCTTATCAGTGGATTATTATGAGCTAATGTCCATACCTTATTCTGATTTTCTTAGCTTTGACTCAATGTTCTTTTTCTGATGGTTCATCTGGGACCTCACATTATATCATGTTCAGTGTCATGTCTCTGAAGGCTCCTCTTGGTTGTGGCGGTTTATTGGGCCTTCCTTGTTCTTGATGACCTAGATGGTTTTGGGGAGTAGAGATCAGGTGTGGCATAGACTGGCCCTCAGCTGGGATTTTCCAGCGTTTTTCTCATGATGGGACTGGGCTTGTCTGTTTTGGGCAGCAGATCACAGAGGCAAATTCCCCATCTTGTTACACCATATCAAGGGGACATACTGTGCATGTCTTATCTGTAGGTGCTTCAGCACCTGGCTGAGGTTGTGTTTGCTGGGTTTCTCCACTTACAAAGCTCCTTTTTTCCCCTTCCCATGCTGTGTTGCCTGGAAGGAGGTCACTGTGCGCATCCCATACTTGAGGAGTGAGGAGTTACGCTGCACCCCTGGATGGCGAGGTAGCTGCATCCATTATTTGGAATTCTCATGCATGTGAGATTTGTCTGTGCTCCCTATTTATGTTTTTAATCATTTAACGACATTAATGTGGTCTCATGGTTATTGATATGGTTTGGCAGTGTCCCCACCCAAATCTTATGTTGAATTGTAATTCCCACAATCCCCCACATGTTGTGGGAGGGACCTGGTGGGAGGTAATTTAATTACAGAGGCAGGTCTTTCCCATGCTGTTCTCATGATAGTGAATAAGTCTCACGAGATCTGCTGGTTTTTTAAAGGGCAGTTCCCCTGAACATGCTCTCTTGCCTGCCACCATGTAAGATGTGTCTTGCTTCCCCTTCGCCTTCTGCCATGATTGTGAGGCCTCCCCAGCCATGTGGAGCTGTGAGTCAATTAAATCTCCTTCCTTTAAAAATTACCCAGTCTTGGGTCATCTTTATTAGCAGTGTGAGAGTAGACTAATACAGGTATTTATTTTATACTTTAGAATATAATCCAATACTCTTATTTATTTTATTGTTCAAATTGTTCCTACTTTGGCTATTGAGAGCTCTTTTCACAGGCTCCTGTGTCTCTTTGACGTACACCCATGGGTGCATGTGTGAAGGTGTGTGAGAGAGTGTGTGGGTGTATGTGAGTGTGTCAGAGTGTGTGTGAATGTTAGTGAGTTTGAATGTGTGTGAAAGTGTGTGTTAGAATGAGTGTGTGTGAGAGTGTGACTCTGAGAATGTGTGAGTGTGAATGTCACTGCATGAGTTTGAATGTATGTGAAAGTGTATCTGTGTGTTAGAATGTGTGTGTGTTTGTGTATGACAGAGTGACTCTGAGAGCTTGTGGATGTATGCGAGTGAGAGTGTGAATGTGTGTGAGTTTGTGTGTGAAAGTATATGTGAGTGTGTGGGTGTACATTAGTGTGTGAGTTTGAGTGTGTGAAAGTGTATGTGAATGTATAAGAATGTGTGAGAGTGTGTGTGAGAGAGACGGTATGACTGTGAGTGTGTGTGTGTGTTCTAGCACTTCCTTCCTTTCTGGCACTGCAAGCTGCACTGGGTTCATCTGGTATATTTCCTGTTCCTGTCCTAAAGTCAGCCATTTCTCCACGAGCCCGATTCCTTGGAGAATGGTATTAGAGACTCTAGGTACTAGATAGGCTCACTGCTACTGGGCAGTCATTGCTTCTAGGCCCTCTCAGCTGGCAGAGTGTGGGAAATATATGTGTATGTCTGCTGTGGGTAGATTATAAAGAAACAGATCTCAAGTGCTGGCTCATGGCTGAGACACACCCTATCTTTTCACATAATTAATTTAAAATGGCATAAAATTGGGAGGCTGAAGCAGGAGAATTGCTTGAACTCGGGAGGCGGAGGCAGCAGTGAGCCAACATCGCACCACTGCACTCCAGTATGGGTGACAGAGCAAAACTCCATCTCGAAAAATAATAAAATAAAATGGTATAAAAGGAAATATGCCAGGAATTTGGCTCTTTATGGATGTACCTATAGACAATAAGCTATGTTCAATAAGTTAAATCAATTACTTAGAAACCTAATCATTAGGCTCTTTTCCCTGGGGGAAAAAAAAACATTTCTTAAAAAAATTAATTCCCAACTCTTCAGTATTTGACCTAGCTCTGGTATTTCACATTCCTTGCGTTGATCCATGCCTCAAGGCTGCCTTTCTGCTAATTACTTGAAATTAAATTGACCTTTTTCTAAAGTTGGCACACAAAATGTTTCATTCAGCTGGCATAATGTTTGCCATATGCACTTTTTACTCAGCAGAGGTACTAAGGGTCTTCTTTTTGCTTGAACCTACTAATTTTCCAAGCATATTGTTTAAAGATTTGGTCAAAAACCCAAAACAGAGTTGGTGAGAGCACAGAGCTACTGAGATCCAGGGTTGTGGACTGGGTCTCTATTAAGATTTCCTGTTTCCATGGGAGCCATTAGCTTGGCTGTGTTCCTCGGCCTCACCTGGCAGGTCCCACCCCAGAGGTGTCTCAGGAAGGACTCCTCAGAAGGGCTGTGGGTAGATTCGCTCAATTGCAGAAACATCACAGGTACAGCACTTCCCATCATTGACGGACTCGCAGTGATGTTTCTGTATATGTAGGCAACATAGTTTGCATCCATGTTTCTCAAACTTCAGTCACCCAGGACCCACCAGCGTGAATTTAACCTAATTATAAAAGCAATCACATCATTAATATTATAGCTTATCATATGAATAGCTTATACATGCTTGAGGTACTTAGTGATTTTTTTTCTCAAACACTAAAACTGATTAAAATGAAGTGTGCCGTATACCTCTTAAAATGTATTTGTCTATCATGGGGGAACACATTATACCACTTGGAAAATGCTATTTTAGCTATTGTAGACTTTTAACAATTTCTTTCTTTCTTTTTTTTTCTTTTTTTTTTTGAGATAGGGTCTCACTCTGTCACCAATGCTGGAGTGCAGTGGCACAATCAGTGCACCATCACCCCTGACTAATTTAAAAAATTATTTTTTGTGGAGATAGGTTTTTGCCATGTTGCTGAGGCTGGTCTCAAACTCCTGAGCTCAAGCGATCCACCTGCCTCAGCCTCCCAAAGTGCTGAGATAACAGTCATGAACCACCGTGCCCAACCAATTTCTTTAATTTTTCCACCTTGAACACCTCATCAGGTGTATGTTTTCATCAATTTACATGTATAGCCATGTAAATTGAGCCCTGCGCAACTTGGGGCTTAGAGTTGAGTGGCTCTAAACCTGCTCAGCTGCTGAGGGCGGAGGCCCTGCCTAGGATACTATTGGGTGGAATTATCTCCATGAGTTTTGACTTAACACTTTTGAGGGGGAAGAAATTACTGATTAGAGATTACCCTGCTTTTCTGTTGAGTCCTTTCTGTATATTCATTTAATCAACAAATATTTATTGAGAATCCTTTATGTGCCAGGCCCTGTGCTAAGTGATAGAGATATTTTGCCCTTTTAAAAACTGCATTAAAACTGGCCATTTCATTTCAGAGCTACTTTGCAACTTGCTCAAACAGAACTCATAGAAATGTTAACTCCTCCTGCACTACAAACATAAGGAAGAGTTAAGAGCCCATCAGGGGTAAAAAATTCTATCATATCTCCTTTGAAATCCAGCTCCTTCTTTTATAGTTCAAAACAAGACCACGGGGGCATATAATCTCTGGTCGTGCCTATTCAGCTAATAGGAATGCATTTGCATTGCCAAAAGTTATTGCTGGTTTTAGTGTTCCTTGACACAGGCAAATCTCATAAGTGGACTTCGTGGGAATGCATCGGATCGCTGGGAGCTGTCAGTCAGCCAGACGCTGGCTGCCCATGTCTGTGTCTTTGCTTATAAAGAGCATTGAGAGTGGGCATTTGCTGTCCTGCGATTTTCATGTCTGGATCTGCTGTGGAAAAGTGAAGAATCACACATCTACAGACACACTTGCCTTGCAGTTTTAAGTAAAAAGAGAAGGGAGCTTTGTGAGGTTGATCTCCAGAACGGTCTCGGTGGAGCTCCAGAGACTGAGTTTCCAGCCTGCTGTTTCATTGGCAGGTACTGAGCCTCGTCTGGTTCAGTCTGGAAGTGTTTCTGGGAATGCAGCTGCCATGGGAAACGCTTGTGATGGGCAAAACACAAACTGGTCATCCTCCCAGCTCCAAGGATCAAACTAATATTCTGATTTTTATGCCACATACTTCAGTTGCCCAGACAGGGTTATAAGGAGCCATCAGTTGGAAAGGACAGAAACAGCGTCCTTAAGTCAAATACAAAAGATTGGATGCATTTTTGTTGGTTATAACAGACAGGAACACGGAGACGTTCTTTTGGCTCCAGCAGGCATTACGAGGAAAGAGCTGGCGAGCAGAGTTGGCAGGTGGGGAAATGAGTTGGAGAAACTTTAAAGATCTTTTCCTATAAAATAAATATCCAGAAGCTGTGGAAACGTACGTCTTTAGTTAAGTAAATACCCTCGAAGACAACACACGTACATTTTTCAGTGAAAGCTGACCAGCTACAACTGCCATGTTTTCAGATTCCAAGAATTTCAGCACACATAGAATTGACCTATCATGCTCATTAACCTCAGAGCAACTCCTTTCAAGAAGCTCTTGCAACCATGACGGCAAATGAGTTTAACTGTTTTGTTTTAAATGCAGTGACTTGGAGCGGCATGCTTACTGTTTCCTTGCCCTGCATCTCAGGCCCAAATGAGAAGGAACGTTAATTACCTTACCAGTCCTAGCTTCTGTACAAACTGGGGCAGTCTGCTGAAACCCCCGCTTCTCCCTTTCCTTCCACAGAAAGCCTCATAGCAGGGGTTTTTACAAGGCTCTGCATTGACTGTGCTCTGAGAGGCAAGTTCCAGTCCTCTGTTTATGTTTGCAAGTGACTATTAAGTACCTATTCCAGCTAGATTTGGGGTTGGGTTGAGGAGTTTTCAGATTAAACAAGGCCCTGAATATCATGCTGGGGGCTTGACTTCAATTCTGAAGGCAATGGGGAGCCACTGAAGGTTTCTGAGTAGTCAAGTGACATTTTGGGGGTGTAATTTTAGACAAGGTTTGAAAATAGAGTATTGAAAATTTTATATAAACGATGGGCTCTCAGACAAATCTTTTTTTCCTGAAAATGTCCATGTCGTATCTCTTGATTGATTTGAGTGTGTCTCATTTATGAGTGGAGGGTGCTCCCAAAATTTGTCCCAAATTCAAAGCAGAACTTCTTAATGTGTGGCCCCATTGAGGTGATGTTCCAAAGGGCAGCCAGACTTTGGCCTGCAGCCCTAACGCTCCCTGTGCCCTACTCTGTCTGCATTGAAACTCCCTTTGGAGCACCCCCCTCACACCATATCCTCACCCCACAGCATCCCCAGCTGGTTTCCGCTCTACCCCACCAGGGACACCTGGTCTCCTCTCTAGCAATCGAGCTGGCTACTTTTCCCATGGTTGTGGGACTTGCGTCCATGTCCCTCTCTCCAAGCTTACTTCCTGCCCCGCCCTCGGCTCCTCCAGCAGTCCTCAGACCACGCTACTCCTGCCAACCTGCTCAGGTCGATGGTGATGCCTCATCCCCCACACTTGGCTTCTCATCTTATTCCTGGCTTGGCTCCTCCTCTGGCTTTTGTCCAGGAGAGCCCTGGGAATGTCCTTGGGAATGCCTGTTCCTGACCTCCATCCGTGAGTGCCTACAGCACCCCATCTAGTTGCATGGTGAATGAGTCCCTTCTCGTCTCTGCCTTAAAACCCCTTCCTTAGGGAAGTCTTCCTTCCCTCATTATCTCATTTAAGCAGATGCCCACTCGGTTTGTTGCTGTAATTATTCTTTGTTTCTTCCACGCTCTGCCTCACCATTTTCTTTATCTGTTTATGTCCTCGTTTAATGTCTGCCTTTCAGCCTTAACTGTCCATCCCATGAGGAGAGAGACTTATCTTTTTTATTCACCACTTTTTCCTAGAGTTCACCAGAGAAGCTTCTGTGATAAATACCAGTGATATATGTGTAGGTGGATAGATGCGCGGGTGGGAAGACAGACAGACAGATCGACGGATGACAGATTGATAGATGGCTGGATGGACAGATGGACAGATGGATGGATGGGGCTCACACCTTGAAGCAGGTGGTGTTGATGAGGTGTATGTATTCTCTTCCACCCTTTTATGTGGTCATTTTATATGTCTGGCTATTCCTTATGAGATCTTAAAATGTTCTGTTTCCCAGGTGGGAGACTTTGACCCCATACTTTGCATTTTCAAAGTTGAATTCAAGGGCTTTGTGATAGCCAGCTTCCAAGGTGATCCTTGCCCTTCCAAGGCCCTCTCCTTTGTGAGGCAGGGTTGGTCTGGGTCACCAGTAGAAGAAGGCAGAAGTGTGTGACCTTGAGGTTAAGTCATAGGAGACATTGTACTTTTCACCTTGGTTTCTTGGCCCTCTCAACTGGTGGGGGAAACCAGCTGCTGAGCCATGAAGATACTTAAACAGCCCTGTGGAGATGCCATGTGGAAAGCCGACAGCCAGCGCTGACTTGCCAGGCATACTAGGGTGCCATCTTGCAGTGGGTCCTTTCATCCCAGCCAAGCTGCAGGCTCAGGTGATGACTGCACCCTCATGAGAGACCCTCAGGCTGGGACCTTTCAGCCAAGCTGCTCTGCATTTCTGCTGCAAAGAAACTGTAAGTGAAGTAGCAACGTGTGATGTTGTCTCTTCATCTGAACCAACATGGCTAATTTATGCAAGTAAGTAATAATGTATTACTGAAAAGTAAAAGAAGAAACTGCAAAATCTGAAGACTTGACCATAACTACCTGTTAGCTTTGGCGATGTGGCTCACATATGTTCACGTGCATATGTGGCTGCGATGAGAGGGCATCATTCCTGGTTTGTCAGTGCCTAAGATGTGCTGATGTCCCCGGGTTTGATGGCACCATTGTCTAACAAGAGAAGAGAAGGCAGTTGCTTGCTGCTGAAGAAGGGCAAAGTCTACAACATAAACAGTATTTAATAAAGCCAGGCACAATCTTGATATCATGTTTGGCTTAGTGTTTAGGTTTAATTACAACGAATTCAGATTTAGAACCTAAGAAGAGACTTCTGCCTATTTATGTTCTCCTCCTCCTTGAAGGCTCCCCACAGGCCTGCCTCCTCCCTGAAGCTTTCCCTGACCACCCAGACTCCACTGACCACACGGCGTCCATATCTCATTAACCACATAGTCAGGACCATCCAGCCACACTCAGCATTTCTCCTCTTGTGTTTGGTTTGTTGAAGGGAGACAACTACCTAAATTAAGTCACATTCATCCAGAGGCATGGCCAGGTTCTCACTTCAGGACTTGCCGTTCTGGAGCTTGTGGAAGACAGAACCCAGGTGTTGGAGAGGAAAGGAGCAGGTGTGCTTGGAAGGCTCCGCTGTCGGGTTCCCTCTGCACCCATCTGTGGCCCCCACTGGTGCTCTGCCATGGGTTTCTCACAGCCTCTCTGACATCGTCTCATTGCAGCTGTACAGAAAATGCAAACCGTGGTCTTGACGCTTATACTTCACTTCTGGTCACCAAACATGGGTTTTTGTTGTTGTTTTTTTTTTTTCACACCAACCAATTCTCCAACTTTGGACACCAGTTGGGTGTCCTACAGTTCAGTTATGATGCTGACTACCTGGAGTTAGCACCGACCCCACAGGCAAAGGGTTCCATCCCACAAGATGCTCCACTTCAGACGCCAATTGCAAATAGAGGGTCCCCAGGTGACCCACACTTCTCTCTGACTTGGCTACAAGTGAAGGGGTCCCATGACCCCCTTGTCAGGCGTAATAATTTGCTATAATGACTCGGGACTCACTTATTTACTCAGTCTTGCTACTTTATTATAAAATATATGGTAAAGGACACCAATGAGCAGCCAGATGAAGAGGTGCCTACAGAGCAGGGTCTAGAGGGTCCTGAGCATGGGAGCTCCTGTCCCCGTGGAGTTGCAGTGCACCACCCTCCTGGCACGTGGATGTGTTCACCACTCTGAAAACTGAATCTCCTCTTTTCAGGATGTTTATGGAGGCTTCATCACTTTGGCATTATCGATTTTTAACTCCAGCTCCAGCTCCTCTCCCCTCCCCAGAGGATGGGGGTGGGCTGGAAGTTCCCAGCTTCTAATCATGGCTCAGTCTTTCTGGTGACCAGCCCCCATCCAGGAGCCCACCAAGAGTCACCTTATTAGAACAAAAGACGTTCCTGTCACCCGAGAAATTACAGGGGTTTTAGAAGTTCTGTTCCAGGAACAGGGGGCAGAGACCAGATACATGTTCCTTATGCCACAAAGGTCTCATCTGCTCTGCCAGTGCTGTGCCCTAAGCACTGTGCTACTTTTTTATAATTGTTTTTTGGAGATTAGATTTAAAAAGAATTATTTTCCTCTCCCAGGTTTCTCCTCCCACTCCAGCCCCAGTTATACTTCTGTATTTATTCAGCAAACATGAATGGAATGTGGCATTGCCAAATAAAATATAGGATGCCCGGTTAAATTTAAATTTCAGAAAACCAATGAGGAGTCTTTGAGTATATCTCATGCAGCTTGTGTGCGTGCAGGTGTGTGTGTGTGTGTGTATTTGTGTGTATGTATAATGAGGAAGACCCATAACCCACTAAGAAGGTGGGCGGGAGATTTAGTATTAGCTCAGCTCAGAGGAGGCATCCTAGAGATTTTCCCTGCAACGACCCTTAATGAAGACTGGCATTCCCTAAAGGCAGGGACTTCTTTCATGCTCCTTAGGGTCCACCATGTCCCCTTGAACAATAAATGCTTAACAAAAATGTATCATCCCTCTCATAGTGCACAATTTCATATTTTGGTCCCATTCTCACCAAACAGCTATGAGACTATGTTAATAATTTCCCTGTACCTGTGCTACTCTGCATTACAACCTTCTTTTATTTACTGAGAAAGTTCTTTTGTACCTTCCCATTGATAATGAGACACATCCCACCCAGTGATCCATAATTAAAAACAATATAATGGTATTTACATAATTTTGAGAGTTAGCACTCCAGTTTCCATACTGTTACCTCTGCACCCACCTGCCTTTCTGCCCCTACCTCAGCCACCAGGCATCTCAGAGGCAGCTGATTGCTTTTAGTGGCTGCTGTGTACCATGGGTTTTGCTGTGTAACTATTGCAGCCTGGTTCTACCCTACCACTTGCTTGGAACATCTTTTGGCAAGGTCAGTAATGCCTTGGTAAATACCTTGCTTCTCTTACATTCTCTGGGGTCTTTAATTATTGGTATTTGTCATTGATGATTTCTTTCTCTTACTTGCAATTGCTGCCCCTGGATTTCTTGGTCCCAGGTTTTGCCTTGTTCTCCTCCGACCCCTTTGACCACTCTACTAGCTTCTTTTCCCACTCCTGTTCTCCACCAGCCTTCTAAATGTATGCAACTCCCAAGATTCTGTCTTCTGTCTGCTTGTTTTTTACTGCATTGCATCTCTGAACCCTTTCAGAATACTCCAAAATATCATCTATCACTTTTTTTTTTTTTTTTGAGACAGAGTCTCACTCTGTCACCCAGGCTGGAGTGCAGTGGCTCAGTCTTGTCTCAGCACATCCTCCGCCTCCTGGGTTCAAGCGATTCTCCTGCCTCAGCGTCCTGAGCAGCTGGGATTACAGGCGCATGCCACTATGCCTGGGTAATTTTTGTATTTTTAGTAGAGATGGGGTTTCACCATGTTGGCCCGACTGGTCTTGAACTTCTGACCTCAAGCGATCCACCCACCTCAGCCTCTCAAAGTGCTGGGATTACCTGCGTGAGCCACTGCACCCGGCCCATTTCATCTGTCGCTTCAGTTAACATGACACAGAATCTTTACCTCCAGTTCTAATATTTTGCAAGGCTCAAGTCCATATTTACAACTGTCTTAGATCATCTCAATCTGATTATTTAACTATTCTCTCTAACTGCTAGTCCAGCCCCTAAAACTGCATTTCTCTGCTCCTCCAAAGCTTAGTGGCTTGTTGATGTCCATATTTGCATTGTGACAGAGCCAACTCCCAAGAATGGATTCCCACTCAGTGTAATGCAATAGGAGCACTTTAATTTTATCTCCATTTTCTGGACCCAATGCATCATTCTAGCCCTTTTTTCTTGGAATGAAGTCTGGCTGAGAATGATGATCCATTAGTAAGAATTACTTAATAAATCAACTCTTGGTTATGAGTGGCAGAAAACTAAAGCCGGCTTATGTTAAATTGGAATTTGTTTTCTGTTTACAATACCCAAAGTCCAGGGGCATTTTCTGGCTTTAGATATGACAGACTCCAGTGACTCAACCAGTGTTCCCAAGACTGGAATTTATTCTTTCTGTTGTCTCTGCCCTCAGAGAGAGCCGACCTTCATCATGGCAAGATGGCTGCCAACAGCTACAGTCTTGTCTCCCCTTCTCAGCAACCCCAGCTGCAAACATTGTCTTCCTCAATGATGTAAATGGAAGTCCTCAAATAGAGTCTCTGAGATCTCATTTAAGTCATGTGCCCTCATTTGAAATGATCAATGTAGCCAAAAGGTGTAGAATACAGTGATTGGCCAAGCCTGGGCCATGTGTCCACTCTTGGCACAGGGGGAAGGAGATAGTCCACCAAAACCACAAGGACTGGGTGGGAGAACTGTGGTTCCCCAAAATAACTGGGTTCTGGGATAGTATAAGAGAAGAATAGAAGGCAAGCAGGCAAAAATGGCAGATATCTACTCAGTTGTATAAGTGCATCTCTCCACTTGTCTCAGAAGGGGCTTCATGACAGCTGACACATACATCATTCTTGGACTGGTAAGGGATAAGATCTGACCTTCAACAATGGATACGATATTAAAGGGTCTCCAACACATCACAGCTGTTACTTGCAGTTGCTAACTATGAGATGATAATGCCTCTTATCTGAGATGAGATGTTCAGTTGTCTTCTACCACAAAGCACACCAGGCATCGGCCAACTTGCAATGAATATTTTTAAACTTCTAAGACATAGTTTGAGGGCATTTGCTCAAATAGAAAATCAAAATTTGAAAAAATAGTCAAAACATCACTTACTCAAGATTTGAGTTAATTTTAAATAGTGGCTATGTAAAAGTTTGCTTTTATACTATCAAACAATATTAAGTCAGTCAATAGTAAAAGCAATATGTCTATGGTGATGCTTAAAGTGTTAATAGTGAAAAAAGAAAAGACTTGTGTTGAAAGTTTGCTTGACAAAGTAGTATAAATTTACATATAATTTCTGGCATCATTTAAGAGGCTGAGGTACAGGGTGAGAAAGGCAGAGTGAAATCTTCCACAATCTGCTGGTAACTTGGGAGACAAGGTCCAGCAAGAGGAATGGGGCTTGCAACAAACACATAACTAGTCTCCTATGTCATGTTTCCTGCCCAAGTTGCATGGGCAAGAAAGCTAAAGAGTATGCTTCTAGTTTGCAAAAGATAAAACTGAACTTCATCTGTAGTCTTTTGTAGTGTTTGTGGGCCAAAAAGACAGATACTCCAGACCCTAAATTAAAAGCCTAGGATGGTCACCGTCAAGGAACCATCCTTGAGGATGAGCCTTACTAAGGCTTGGACTGAGCCTTACTAGAAGTGCAGCCCAGCCCTGACCCAGCTCAATTCCTGGCAAGTGAGAGACTGATCACATCAGTCCAATTTTCCTACAGATGAAAGGCTGTGCTCTCTCTGGTGGGAAAATCATCTGGATCCTTTATGGCACTGCCATACACAGTGTCTAGCATAAAATAAAAAGTAGCTAGACATGTTTTCAAAAGCAGGCATGAGGGCCAGGCACGCTGGCTCATGCAAGTAATTCCAGCACTTCCGGAGGCCAAGGCAGGCAGATCATTTAAGGTCAGAAGTTTGAGACCAGCCTGGCTAACATGGCTAAACCCTGTATCTACAAAAAATACAGAATTTCCCCAGCCTGGCCAACATAGTGAAACCCTGTCTCTAATAAAATACAAAAATTAGCTGGGCATGGTGGCATGCACCTGAAGTCCCAGCTACTCAGGAAGCTAAGGTAGGAGAATCGCTTGAACCTGGGAGGCGGAGGTTGTGGTGAGCCGAGATCACGCCACTGCACTCCAGCCTGGGCAACAGAACAGAGTGAGACTCTGTTTCAAAAAAAAAGAAAAGAAAAAAATACAAAAATTGTCGGGTGTGGTTGTGCATGCCTGGAATCTCAGCTAGTTGGGAGGCTGAGACATGAGAATTGCTTGAACCCCAGAGGCAGAGGTTGCAATGAGTGGAGATTGTGCCATTGCATTCCAGCCTGGGTGACAGAGGAAGACTCCATCTCAAAAAAAGGCAGGCAGGAAACTGTGACTGACAATCAAAAGAAAAAAACAGAGCCACCAATGATATAAATATTGAAATTAGCTGAGAAGGACTTGAAGCTAATTAGCATTGGTGTGGTAAAAAAGCAAAAACGAAAAACAAAATCTCTGAAATGGAGAAAAATATGCAGAATTTCAATAGTGACCTGGATTCTACAAATATGATTCTATAACTGAATAATACGATCAATATCTAAAATTAAGTACTCATTGGAATGGAAACAGAAATTGTTGGGAATAGTGAACTTACAGACAGATCAATAGACATGAAACACAGTAGACATGAATGGAAGGAACAGAACAGAGCACAGAAGCCACATGGAACGGTGAAAAGTGTAACTACACATAACTGGAATCCTATAAGGAAAGGAGTGAGAGAGACTGGGAAAGAAGCAATGTCTAAGGAGATAATGGCTGAGAATTTTTCAAAAGTTATGACTAATAGTTAATTATAATTTCAAACTCATTTAGCCCCAATTAGAGTAAATGCAAAGAAAACTTCATCTGAGCCCGTGATAATCAAACTGTTGAAAGTCAAAGTCCAAGAGAAAATCTATTAAACATTCAGAGGAAAAAAGACTTTCAAAGGAGCAAAGTTAAGACTGGTGGTTGACATTTCAATGGAAACAGCCAAAAGAAAATGGAAAGATATCTTGGAAGGTCAAGATGTAAGAAAAACTGCCAATGCAGAATTCAAACTGGGAGAAAATACACTTAAAATGGAGGAAAAATCAAGATATTTAAAAACCAAAAGCAGGTGATAAAATTCATCTCTAACAGAATCAAACTATAAGAGCTGTGAAAGGATGTCCTTCAGGTTGAAGGAAAATGATGCCAGATAGAAGCATAGAACTACAGAAAGAGCATGAGAATGCTGGTAAATATAACACTATTAACTCTTTAAAACAATAATGCAAGATATTTAGGGCTTTACAACATATGGATAAGTAAACTATGAGTAGCACAAAAGGAGGAAAAAAATAGAGCTCAACTATTATAATATTTTTGCTTATTCTGAAAACAGTAAAGATACTAAGTTAATAATAAGTCTGGGATCCTCATTTTTATCTCCAAAGTAGGCACTGAAAGGATGACAGTAAGCTGTAAGAAGCTGCTATAGGAGAAAGATGAAATAATAAAAATATAAAGTTTATTTTAAAAAAACAGGAAAAATAAAATACTAATACACAAGAAAATAAGTAGAAGGATGCCAGACTTAAACCCAGCTCTGCAGGAATTATAGTAAAATTAAATGGAAAAATTAAAAAACAAGGATTATCAGATGGGGTTAAGAAACCAAACTCCCTGTATATGATTTACAAGAGATACACTTTAAATGTCAATACATACAGAAATGAAGTATATATAAATATAGAACTTCCTACAGGAATCAAGTAAAAGGAGAGAAAAATATATATGCCATGCAGACACATCAAAATGAAGCTGACCAGCTGTAACAATATTAAATATAGTCGATTTAAGACAGGAAGTTTGATGAGAAATAGTCATATCTCATAATAAAAAAATAAGTCTACTAGCCTGGTCATAATTCTACTCTATCATTTTCCTTCAATCTGAAACACTTGCTTTAGAATTTTTTCAAAATATATACCATAGAAATTTGTAGAATTAAAAAGAGAGAAAACCATATCACAGTGGAGATTTTTGTAAAAATAAACTTTGAAGTAAAACAATAAAAAGATAAAATACACGTAAGTGGACAGTTTAATGAATTTTGACAAGTATATACACCCACGTAACCGTCACCCAAATCAAGACATTAAATATTTCCCTCATCCCAAAAATATTTCTTCATAGTCAGTTCCTTTGTAGTGTTCCTTTTCAATCAGTCTTTCTTATCAACTCTGGCTTCAAGTAACCACCAATCTGTTTTATAGCACTAAAGATTAGATTTCTCTCTTCTAGAAACTCATATGCATGAAATCATGTGATTGTACTCTTTTGTGTCTGGCTCCTTTTGATTAACATAATGCTTTTGAAATTCATCTGTGTTGTTGGTATCAGTAGTCCATTTCTTGTTATTGCTTCAGTAGTAACTCATTGTTGGATATTCCGCAGTTTGCTCATACATTCCCCTGTTGATGGATATTTGGGTTGATTCAAGTTTTGAGCTATTAAGAATAAAGCTGTTATAATTAACTCTGTGTAAGTCACTGTGTAGAAATATATTTTTATTTCATTTGGGAATATACCCAGGAATGGAATTCCTGTTTCAAGTGTTTAGCTTTCTAAGAAATTGCCAAATTGTCTCCCAAAGTCTACCATTTTACTTTCCCGCCAGAAATATATACGTGTTCTATTGTTTCTATCCTCACCAAGGTATACATTATATGTCGGTGGTGGTGGTGATTTATAATTTACACTTGGTATATTCAGTCTTCTTCATCTCAACCATTATAATGGTTGGGTATTGGTATCTCATTTGTGGTTTTAGTTCACATTTCCCTGATATTTCATGAAGTTGACCATGTTTACATGGAACTTATTGGCCATTCAAATATATTTTTTGTTTTTGTAAACGTTCAGATTTTTTTTACCCATTTTTACGTGGGTTATTTAAGGTGGTTAACAGTTCTTTATATATTCTGGATACAAGTTGATTGTGTAGCAAATATTTTCTTCAACACTGTGGCTTAACTTTATATTTTCTTAATGATCTATTTTGATCAGCAGAATTTTAAAATTTTGAAGTCCAATTTATCAAATAGTATTTCATCTTCTATAATATATCATTTACTGCTCTTTGCTCTTTCAGTTTTAATCTATATGCATTGTTATACTTATAGTGGGTTTCTTGCTGACAGCATGTAGTTAAGTCTTCCTTTTTCACTGCCTGTGACCATCTCTGCCTTTTATTTTGGAGTATTTAGATCATTTATCTTTAATGTAATTATTAATATGGTTGGCTTTTTTGAAGTTATTGTTCTTTATTTTCTACTTTTCCATCTGTTTGGGTTTTTTGTTTGTTTTTCTGCCTCCCTCCCTCGCTCCCTTCCTTCCTTCCTTCTTTCCTTCCTTCCTTCTTTCACTTCCTTTTTGTTACCTGGTTTTGGATTTTTAAAAAATTGGTATTCTAGTTTTCTATATGTTGGTTTCTTAGCTCTTTGTCTCTATTGTATTATTTATTTGTTAACTAATTTATTACTTTTGGGTGTTTGAGGCACGGCCTTTCTTAGAGTGTTTCATCGTAATCACAGAAGACAGAGAAAAATGATTGTCTTTCTCAATTCTCCCAAGGATGATGCATAAGTAACACCATTCTAAATGCATAGGAGAGACATTAATTCATCATATATGATGGATGTGTTAAGGTATTACAGCTTAATCTCTGGAGGAGATCTGATCAAGAAAGGCTGTGAAATTTATAATATGGTTCTATAATGTATTCATAGTCTACTGTCAAATAATAGTATACCACAGTGGGAGAATTTAAAAATATCTTCAGTCTAGGATCTTTGCCCTTCTGTGAACCAGCCAATTCGGTGTATAATATGATGGTGTTCTCAAAATTAGGACAAACAAGGTGAGGCATCACCTTACAATGAATTAAGGAAGCCAAACCCACCACAGGTAAAGAGAGGCTTTGCTATGCAGGGTTAATCTGTCTCAAAGCTGCTCTGTGGCTAGGCCAGGATTCAAACATATTGCTTGTTTCCCTGTTCTGTGACCTTCTAAAGGCTGTGCAAAAATTATTTTCCTTTACCACATTCCCTGGTTTTGCTCAAAGCATATCTCACTTCAAAAATGCCCAAGAGCCAGGAATAGGGTGATTTTCTTAATTGCCCTGAATGCTCTGTGTGAATCTTCTCCTCTCGGAAAGAAATTTAATGACCTGTCTTGGGAAATGGACTGGGATCCCTGTATAGGCTATTACATTACTCTTTCTAATAGGATTTCTACAGCGATTTAACTCTTCCCTCTAATCACAAACAACCAATTTAATAAAAGGGAAAATGACAGTTTTGCTTAGAAAGCTGCACAAACATGTTTGCGCTTTTCCAGCACAATGACAGCAGCAATAAAAACAGCTGTTGTTACATTGGTGATATACATAGGATAGTATGAGCAACTGGAAATACCAAAAGGATTGAAAGCTCCCAGTGATGAATGGGGATTTTACACATGTAAAAAGGAATATCGATGCTTCCCAAAACAGCAATGGATCACATTGTACTTTAACACTACTTTCAAGTAGGTAAAAATGTTTCACACATCAAATATCAAAAATGATCAAATCAGCCCTCTCTCCCTTATTTTCCTCTGGGTGTCAGTGTCCTCCCAGGCACCCAGCTCCCTACTTTGCTCCATTCTTGAGTTCTTTTTTATCCTTAATGCCCAGCCTGTTCCAACACCATGCCCCCTCTTCCTTTGTTCCCTTCTTATAAAAGTCACTTCTTTTCTGGCGTCACTGCCATCGTGCTCAACTAGTGAAAATTGGAAGTACTAAAGTCTTTACTGCATTATGCCTCAAAAATACACACAGTTAAGGCATTTATCGTTCTGAAATGACACAATTTTGGTAATGGTACGTGTAGCCTATTTCCAAAACCTTTTCCTTTCTTTCTAAATGTTATTTTTCAGGAGTGATTTATAATTTAGCATAATGAAACATCCTCACCATTGGTGGTTTCCTTTTAAAAAACAATTGAATACAAACTGACTGTAGACAGGAGACAACTGTGCTTTTGTTTTAAACTTGTAGAGATCACTTCAAGCTCTTCAGACGTCCTCCCCTTCCACCCTCCTGTAGCTTAGACCCCTCCTCATTATCCTAAGTGTCCTCACGAAAGGGGTGAAATCTTCCCATCTATCTGTGTTCTTCTTTCTTTCTTCTCGTCATCATTTCTGTTTTTGCCGAAACACATTGATCCCATTCAAAGTATCGTATAGTAAAAGACCAATTACTTTCTAAAAAATGCTGACTTTCCATTTTTAGTCCAAATGCCTTGAGATCACACACAAAAGGAACACAGATTAGAAGCACATCTGGGATCACAACAGGAACAAGTTAGTGAGAATTTAATCTGAGCCCCCATCTTGTAGAAGGATAGTCCAAAGGCTGAAGGCTTAACTTGCAGAATTTGGCACAGAAACAGACTTGGTGAAGCAAAATGAACAGTTTGGATGGACAAAACCCTGGGGGTGGGGTTGGTGGGGTTTGAGGAACAAAGAGAGAAAGCCAAACGATTATTTGATTTAAGCATCAGAATTGGATGACCCTGAGAATCCCTCTGGAGAACACACTAAAGATTGTTTCTCCAGAGAATGTCGAAATTTTAGATAAGACCAGGATGTTTTTGTATACGATTTGGACTTGAAAGTTTTATTAAGTGGCTCAAGCTGTCCCACGGTCATGATACATGCTACCCATATATGTTCCATGAATTTGAAAAGATTAAGTAATTAGGCCCCAGGCTCAGAGTATAAATTATGATTTAAGGAGGCAGAGTATTAACTATGCCTGGAAGTTAGGGAGGATGTAAGAGTATGTATAAAGGGCGATGTCTGCAATCTGGATGGGAAGAGAGTAGACCAGTGTGTTTTTGTCTTCTGAGTATTTCTCAGTGGACTCGTAATGGTTGCTGCCTTTTTATTGCTTGGGATTAAATATAACCTTTGATGATCATCCTCAAAGCTTCTTACCAGCTGGTCACATCCTACAAGTCTTGACCTCCTATAAATACAACCTCCTTCTCCAAAAATCCACTGATTCAGCTATGTCAGCCACCCCACCCCTTACCCCCATGTTCCTCATTTAGCCTAGAAATGTGGAGGTTCTTCTTTCCTTATTCTTCCTTTAAACAAGAACTGAAGGCCTAACTCTCAGGAAACTTCCCCATATTAAATGCACTGCCACCTAATTTCCAATGTGTCTTCATTTGGGGACTGAATGAAACTATGCTCACCCTGACATAGATTGAATGTAATTACATTTTGGCAAGTTTTCTTCCATTCAAAGGTGGTCTTAAAAAGAACATAACACATCTGTTTGCATATATAAATAAAATAACAAGGGTGGGAGCTATGTAAGCCAGTGTGTTGTTAGCATTTACAAGGTTATAGACCATCTGGTTAAATGCAGCTATTCAAGAAGAAAAATTTAAACCAGGGTTTCTTAACGATGACACTGTTAACATTTGGACTGGGTTATTCTTTGCTGGGGAGAGGGAGGGTACTGTCTTGTGCATTGTACGATGTTTAGCAGCATCCCTGGACTCTACCCACTGGATGCCAGTAGCATCTTTCACCCTGTTGAGACAACCAAAAATGTCCCTAGACATTGCCACATGTTCCCTGGGGGGCAAAATTGCCCCAAGTTGAAACCACTGATTTCAACCAACCTATTTAAGTAGTTGCTTATTTTGAATACTTGTTTTACATTAAGCAAATCAAACTGAAAAGACCTGAGGACAGAAAGCTTCAAGCTGCCTTAGAAGTTGGTCTTTTTCATCATGATATACTAGTGGAATCTTGTGGAATACTCTAGCAATGTTAATCTGTGGACATGGGAAGAGTTGACGCACTCAACCTATGTAGCCTTTTACGTCAGGGTTTTAAAGGTGACATTAATTTTTCTGTGCAGAATTTTATTCTCCAGTAGGGTCAGGTTTTTGTGTTTCCTGTTAATTAAAAAAAGAAAAGTGACGTCATATGGTAATAAGCTCTGTGGTAAATAAAATTGGGCTATTATGTTAATAGCAGAGATAATGAAACAGTACTTTCATTTAAAAAAAACGTCTTTTTAAAATGTGCCTTGGCCATAAATTATCTATACACCCATGATTGATTATTGCTGTATAGATATAATTTTTCCTGCAAGTTGTTAAACAGTAATGCAGATATATACAGAAGTTATTGCCAGGGTTTAGGAGGATAACTCTTAGCTTGGAGGTACTGAATTTGGTAAGGGGGAGAAGGAAGGAGAGTGGTCTGGCTGCAGAGCCCCATGGATAGTATCAAAATTGGCCTCTTCGCCCCTGTTTATCAGTGGGGGACCAGTGCCCAGGTCCTGTCAGGTGGGATGGGGTCAGGCAGGTAGAGCAAAGTGGTAGCCTCCTTCCTTCTTTCCTGGGCCACATTAGAGCTTTAGCTTTGACCCTGACCCCAGTTCTTGGCCAGGGCAAGAGGACAGTAGCTGTGTATGATTTGGGTAGCATCATTAAATGGTTGAAAATTCCAGTGGGATTCTTCTAACTGCAGAACGTTGCATGCTCACATCTTAAGAAATAGAAGGTCACACGATCCATTTATGAATTCAAGATATTTTTATTCTACAAAGGTAAAAATAATAGGAAAGAAAGTGAAAAGGAATACTTCGAAGATGGTGAAGAGACTGACAGTGATATGAGGACGTCAGAGAAAAAGGTTGAGTGGGGCTGGGCCAGGTGGCTCGCCCCTGTAATCCCAGCACTTTGGGAGGCTGAGACAGACAGATCAACTGAGGTCAGGAGTTCACGACCAGCCTGGCCAACATGGCGAAACCCGTCTCTACTAAAAATACAAAAATTAGCCAGGTGTGGTGGTGGGCACCTATAATCCCAGGTACTTGGAAGGCTGAGGCAGGAGGATTGTTTGAACCCAGGAGGCGGAGTTTGCAGTGAGCCGACATTGCGCCACTGCACTCCAGTCTGGGCAACAGAGTGAGACTGTTAAAAAAAGAAAAAAAAAAGCTGAATGGTAATAGCAATAAAATATTAGAGAGTAACATGGGTAAATTCAACATGAGCATTCATGTATGTGACTTTTTAGGGGTGGCGGAGTCAAGGTTGCTTAGTAAAAAATTCATGGCAAGGAAATAGATCCAGGGTTTGGCTCTGCCATGTAGGAGCCAGGTAACCTTCGGCAAGTTGCTGAACTTCTCTGAGTTTTCCTTCTTTGCCTATAAAATGAGTGTCTTCATCTCTGTGGCCCCAGAACTCTGTATAGTGCCTTGCCCATAATAGATGCTCAACAGATTTGTTGAAAAAATGAGAGAAAAGAATAAAATGGACGTAGCCAGAAGAAATCTGGGCTAAATCCCTAGTAACTGAAGTTCCAGGCAGGCATGCCGAGGCCTGGGGTCATGGAATCTTCTTCCAGTTAAAAAATATGTTCCTGGAAATGAAGGCATTGAAAGTGGATATGTGCTGTGTTTAAACTGTTGTAAACTTATTCACTGGGTTCTGTTTACCTCCTCTCTTTCTCATTTTTGTACCATGCCTTTAATATTCATTTAGAGGTTCCCACATGTTAACCTTACCGCTTCATTCCTTCCTACAATCTCCAAGCAGCTGTCAAAAGTAATATTCCTCTCGCCTGAAGAAAAGTCCTTAGTATTTCTTTAATGCAATCTGCGGCTGCTGAATTCTCTCAATTTTTGCTTGTCTGAAAATATCTTTATTTCACCTTTAATGTTAAGAATATTTCATTTTTTAAAGGCTATTTCATTTTCAATTTTAATCATACAGAACTTTAGGTGACAATTGTTTCTTTGAACCATATAGTATATTCTTTTGTCTTCTGTGGTGTCATTTGTCAGTTATTATTGCTCTTTTTAATATACCGCATCTTTCTTTTCTTTGTCTCTGTTTTTCAGCAATGTTACTATGATTCTTCTAGGTGTGGCTTTTCTTTTTCATTTATAATACTTTGGATTCGTGATTTTTTTTATAAAAGTATGTGACTTGATATCTCTTCCCAATTTTGAAAAATTCTTATTTTCTCTTCAAATATTGCTTCTGAGGTTTTCTCTTACCTCCTTTGCTGGCTCTCTAATTACATATACCTTTCACCATGTCCCATATGTCTCTGAAGCTTTTTTCTGAACTTTCCAGCCTTTTATCTCTTTATGCTTTTGTCCTGCATATTTTCTTCAGACCGATTTTTCACTCTACGATTTCTTCCTTCAGCTGTGTTTAAAATGCCATTGAACCTATTCATTGAGTTGTATTTTCCAGTTTTTAGAATTTCCATGTGGCTCTAGTTCTCTGCTGACTTTTCTGTTTTTCAATTTCTTGAACATATGAAGTGTGGCATTTTAAATTTTAAATTCCGCTTCTGAGTTCCTTTAACTGCATCTCCTGTAGGTCAGTTTCTATTGCCTGTGGTTTTTTTCTTGTATTTCAGTCTTATCTTCTCGGTGTTCACTTATGCCTGGTTATTTTTGGAGTGTCAGACATTGTATATGGGCAGCTTAAAGACAAATTGAGCCACTAGATGATGTCATATGGTTGGTGCCTAAGCTAGGGGCACTTGTGATCAGTGACTGAACAGGTCTCAGGCTTTGTGAAGACTGATCTACTTCTCATTCGCCCTCTCTCCTTGGGTATAGCATTTTGAGATCCCAACCCAAACCCTGGAGTGGGGAGTTATCAATACTGCCTCTTCGCAGGACCTCATTTCTGGATTTTGTCTTCCTTGCCTTGTGAGTCTGTGGGAAGTTCTGGTGAGGTTTTTTGGCCTCTCAGCTGCCTCTCCTAATAGCTGCAGATTCCTTGAGTGGGACAGTTACCTCCCCATTTTGGGATCATAACTTCTGTTTTCTTCTCCATCTGGGTCATGGTCCCATAATACTTTATTACTTTGGAAATGCTACATTGCTTTCAAATACCATTTTTGTATATTTTCCCTAGCTTTTCTAGTTGTTTTTAGTGGGAAGTTAGGTCTAAATGACTCAAACTGTCATTACCAGAAGCAAAACCCCTCCATTTGTGTACCATCAGCTTAATGACTGTGGAATATCACATCGTGTGGTTCCCATGTTGTTTTGCTGTTTTTCATTCCTGAGACAGGGCCTTGCTCCCTCACCCAGGCTGGAGTGCAGTGGCACAATTCTAGCTCACTGCAGCCTTAAACTCTTGAGCTCAAGTGATCCTCCTGGCTTCAGCCTCCTGAGTAGCCGAGACTATAGACACATGCCACCAAGCCTGGCTAATATATTTTTTAAAATTTTTTGTAGAGATGGGTTTTTGCTATGTTGCCCAGGCTGGTCTCGAATTGCTGTCCTCAAGCGATCCTCCTGCCTTGGCCTCCCAAAGTGCTGGGATTACAGGCGCTTATGTTTTTTCATTTTTAACCATTGCCCTGAGTTGGACATAGAAGAGGTGTTTTCTGACTTCACTGTGAATTATGCTGAATGTCTTTCTGCGTATATCTGTGCATACTTTTCTAGTTATTTCCTTTAGATGACTTCTTAGAAGTGGAATTGTTGAATCAAAGCTATGCACATTTTTAAGGAGTAGGAAAACTGTTTCCAGACTGCCTTATGGAAAGCTGTACCAATTTGCACTTTTACCAGCTGTGCGTGGAAGTGCCCATTTCTTGACATCTCACCAACACCAGCATCTCATGCTTTAATAAGCCTAGCACAGCCCCAGGCGGCTACCAGCTTGGCTGAAGGAATCCCAGCTTTAAAAGTCCTCAATAGGTTGGAACTGTGTGTCAAAATTCACAGAATAAGTTGTTAGGTAAAATGAAAAGGCCTGCAGTTCAAAAAAACAAACAAAAAACTAGCTAAGCAGATCCCCGATAGGGAAACCTGATATAATAGCAGTTCATATTAAAAAGAGTGAGGGGTCATTTTAGATGACGAGTGAATGCACTCCTGGACTGGATTTGTAGACCTTGAAGGTACAGAAATGGAAACATGGGGCCTCAGTGAACTCTAAATTAGGTGGCTCATATCTGAAATACTCCAACCATGGTTACATTTTAAGAAGTCTGTGACATGCTTCCAGAGCAG